>NC_135597.1:11083400-11390699 GCF_965152235.1 Eretmochelys imbricata | reverse complement strand
AGATGTTGACCTTTTAAAAAAATTACCCTGGTTTTGAGTAAAAATTAACACAAATTTCAGAAAGCCAGGACTGTTCCTCACCCCTGTGTGGGAAGTCAGCTGGGAAGAAGCCAGCTCATATCAGTGAATCCTTCTAGACAGGGAGACCAGTGGAAAGAGACACACTACTAGTACATCATGGGGAGTTGTAGCAGACAAAATCTAATAACATGACTGGCCGCACATCCTCTCCCCACCCCCCATGCCAGATGAGGTCTCCTCTTTTGTGGCCCATTCCTGCCAGGTGCCCCTTGAGGGGTGCTGTATCTCTTCAGAGTCTACTGAAGTCAGTGGGGGCACTTCAGCATGCCCCAGAATCCGGCCCTATATTTGCAAGTGAGCATTTCTATTCAGCACTGGGGAAAGAGGTGAATTAAAAGGCATCCAAGCAAGAGCAGGACTGCAATGCAGGAAACTGAAAGGCGCCCATGAGCGCCCAGAGCACGGGGCTAATGGAGTTTAGAGACTCATTAAATGAACAGTAATGGGGTCAAAGCCTTATATCGGGGATTCCAGTATCGAAACAGTACCATGGAAGGGCAGCAGTGATGGCCATATGGTGAGCAATAAGGCCCTGAAGTCAGTTTGATGAAGGCAGTGAACCAAGTCAGATGAAAGAAGAACCAACACAAATGAGCTTTGTCCCCTCGCAGTTCAAGCAGAAACTGAAACAAGCCCTTTTCTGCCTCTTTTAGCTCGATTTTTTTATGAATTGGAAATTTATGAATTGGAGAACTAGGGCAGGGATGATCTCTGTGCTGGCAAGTAGTGTGGTCCAGTAGTTAGGGCACTGGACTGGGAGTTGGCAAACTTGATTTCTATTCCCATCTATGCTACTGGTTTATTGTGTGACCTTGGACAAGACACTTCCCCTCCTACCCATTGGCTGCTTAGACTGTAAGCTATTCAGGGCAGGAATTCTCTTTTACAATGTGTCTTACAATGAGCAGGGCCCTGATCTCAGTTGTGGTCTCTAGGTGCTACTGGAATATAAAGAAGTAGAACAATGTCTGTACAGCAGCAAGCTACATGAGGCCTCAATCCCATCTGGAGATATTAGGTCCTCCCTTAATACAAAGGTTTAATAATAATATTAGAGCAGAAACTAACCTATTCCATTCCATTATAATACATTCTGGCTACGTCCAGCCCAAGTGCCATTAAGTTAATACCTGTCTAAATCCTTTTTATCTCTAGAGCTCCTACTGCTGCAGAATCAGCTTCCCTGTTTAATTTCTTGCAGAATCAGCTTCCCTGTTTCATTTCATGACAATGCTGTGTAAAGTTCACTAAAGTTCATTCTCTGTGTAAAGCTCATTTCATCTACGTTCATTTTCAGGCCTGACCCTTTTGTATTCATTAGAGCCAGGGAAAAATCTCAGACCACCTAGTCTTCCAGTTCCCAGTGGTTTTCAAACTGGGGTATGCGAGCTCTCATCAGGGGGTACATGAGAAAAATCCTGTAATGGCAGACAACTCACTTTATTTAGTAAGACTTGGCAATCTATATTATGACCCTATTTTAGATGGGTGTTTACAGTGGAGTACATTATTTGGAAGGGTACACAGTCTAAAAAGTCTGAAAACCACTGCCTTAAAATATTTGCTTCTCTCACACACAGCAATAGCAATGCTGAACGCTAATAATACAAAACCAATAGCAGCAATGATCCTGCTTTGCAACAGTCTCGGTACTTGTTCCAGATCAGACATTTCACTGTATGGTGTTGACTGAATTCTGTTAAGGCATCAAGCCACTCAAGGTGTTTGTGTTTCAGAAAAAATGTCTTAAATTCCTACTTACCCCATGCCTTGTTCTCCTCCTACTTTAGCTGATGTGAATCAAGTTTCTGCACTGGAAAAAACCTGCCAAATTCTGCTCTCGGCTAGGCTGGTGTAAATCTGGAATAACTCCAATGAAGTCAGGAATTGCTATCTGAGGATCTAGTCCTCTGAACGTCTGGGCATTGAATCGTGGATGGGGATATGTATCACATCATCACTGGTTTCACTTAGCCACTTTTCAAACTGACTTCCTAGCAACATTTTCTGGAGTAGATCTTCAGCTGGTGTACATCAGTACAGCTCCCACTGATTTCGATGCTGATATACACCCACTGAGGACCTGGGCTTATGGCTTTTTACAAGTGATGGATAAATCTGCACGGGCTCAAAGTTTGGCTTCAGATGAGATAAGGATCCAAAAGTCTGCATGCTTTCCTGAACCTTGACCAAACTCCCTTGAATGTGGAGGGTGAAATCCTGGCCCCACTGAAGTCAGTGGGAGTTTTGCCATTGTGACTTCAGTAGCATCAAGATTCACTCAAATACCCAAGATTCAAATCCTCATCTGGAGTAAATTGATGGAACGCTGTTGCATTCAATAGAACTATGATGATTTACACCAGTTGAGGATCTTGTCCATCTAGCTTTTGAGGTGGAGTCTGAAAAATAAAGAAACAAGGATCGAGATAGATTTCACGGGCTTGAATGTCCATTGCCTTGCACAGTCATCTACAACCACCTATTCTGATCTGATAGCACTTCCCAACCCCGTTGCCCAGATAAAAATCTAAGTTACTCATATGCCCCCCCACCACTGAGCTATAAATGCCTCAGGCTTTAAGGGATCCTCTTTTGACAGACGGGCTACTGAGGCACAGAGAGGTAAGTGACTTGCCCGAGGTCACCGAGGACAGCTAGGAACTGAAGCTGGGTCTCTCAAGTCCCAGTCTAAATGGACTAGCCAAGTTACTGGAGAATCTGGTCCCAAGACTCCAGAAGAGGATTCCACCAGAGACCATCTGGAGCCATGTCCTAATTAACTCCTTTGTAAGGATTATGCTAATAGACTTTCTTATTACAGGTGGATTTCAACCGTGAGACTACAAATACCAAACTTCCCTGTTTGCGGATTCGGCAATGAATCCATCAGAACCCTCTTCCATAAATGAATGAGGGGCTGAGAAACCTCACAACGAACTTTCCAATCATGAATCCTTTCAAGTCTTCTCAATATTTATTCAGTGGTGGTTGTACTTTAATTGGTGGTCTTGGAAGGTTATTTCAGAGACCTGCAGGAAACTTCTGCTTCACACACCAAAGGCCTGAATGATTCCCAGGTGGTGTTGATTACCTTGGACTGCTTTGTGCCTTGCAGGGAGCATTCACCACCTGGCAGGACTGGGGTCCTGAATTGCTCATAAATTAGGACTTAATTGTGCAGCAGAATTTCTGGCCACTGACCAGGCAATTTGAGGTCTGTTTACAGCATGCCCAAGGGAAATCAGACTCCACAGAAAGACTAGAGTGAATTAGCATTTGGTTTCTGTATAACACATCCCGATTTGCACAATATATACCCATGGCTGTTGAAAAGAAGTGAAAGCACAGGCTATACCATAAGAGTACGGAGTAACTCAAGCTCCATAGGAGCTAGTACATGTGGGAGTGATAGCTTTTGTGAGATGTGAGACCAGATACTAGTAGTGCTGTAGCTAAGGCGCAGAGGTGGCTGCATTTCAGTGGCAGGTGGAATGACTCCATTACTTAGAGGACCTGATCCTGAAAATCTTCCATATGCACAATCCTTATTGTCGCCAGTGGGAGCCACAGGATCAGAAAGTTGGGAGGATTCGTTTTCATGCTTTGCAAAGTGGGTAGAGATGCATTGAGACGAAGTGCCTAAATGAAATGGTTACTTTTTGTGACTGCGTTCTGAGACAACTCTGCTGGAGAAAAAAAACAAATGGACTGAAAGAGAAAGGCGGGTTTCTGTTAAATAGAATCTATCCAGAAACCTACTGATCAGTAGATAAACCCATTGATCTATCTGCCTATGGAGAACTCAGCACTGTAGTGACAAAATAATCCTCATCCCAATACAGAAGTAACACATGGGCTCAGATCTTCTCTCCTCCCCAGGAAGCAGCTGGGGGATTCTTTCTATCTAAGCCATTTACATGGCAACCATCACAAGAGTACCTGAGCACCTCACAAAGCTTAACATGTTTATCTGAACACCCCTTGGAGGTAGAGCAGTGCTATTATCCCCATTTCACAGATGGGAAAGTGAGCCACAGAGAGGCTAAATGATTTGCCAAAGGGAATTGAACGCTGGTCTCACAAGTCCTAAGCTGGTGTCTTAACAACTGGACCATCCTTCCTCTCTGTCACTCGTCCTCCTCTTTGTTGTGAAGCTAGGAAAGCGAAGCTGAAGGCATGAGGTCTTCACTTTGTTCTGAACCTGGTGAGATCTGTGGCTACATCCACGGCAAGGGAGTCCTAGAGCAATGTCTAGACTACAGGCCCTCTGTCAGCATAGCCCCTTCATATAGGCGCTCTGGCAGCCAGTGGAAGGAGTTCTTCTGCCCACACAGTAATAGCAACGCCACCTCCCTGGGTAATATTAGCTCAGCCGACAGAAGCACTCTGTCGCCTTACTTGCATCTAGGCTGGGGGTTCTGCTGGCAGAGCTATGTAGCCGAGGGGGTATGAATTTTCGCAATCCTAGCCTACATAGCTATGCTGGCACAACTTCCTAGTGTAGACCAGGCCCTATAGCCTGGGCCATGCTGCTGAGATGCATTGTAAATGAAAAGAAGAGGAATCCGATCACCGCTGGTCCCGGTGGGGTCTCTCTCCCTGCCTTTGTTAGCACATTAATTGGATCGCTAGGGAATTTTTCTGGGTCCTCGTCTAAGACTGAGACATGGGAAATGAAATACCAAGTGTTTGGCTAATAATGAACAGTTAAATAAAATTCACCAGTGTATTAAGTTGCCAAACCTGACCTTTCGTAAATAGTGACCTGGCATTTGCATCCAGTCCTTTGTTCCAGGCTCTACAGAACCAGACTCTTCTGTGGGATTGAGACTTAGCCAGGGTGGGTTGGTTTTTTATTCCTTGCTGTTTGCATAAAGATTCAACTGTCATCAGCGTTACTGCAGTTCTGATTCAGACTCATTTCCAGGCTTATTTCATCCTGGCTGCCTGCTGTTCTCCCTGGACAGCAGTAAATCAGCTTGATTGGTTTTATTTTATTGGTATAAATTTATGGGATTGATAATTTTTCCCCAAGTTTTTTTTTTATTCGTGTGATAAATGCCCGTCTTATGTAACTGATTCCCTGGAAAGAGGAGACAGGAAATAAACACTCAGCAAGATCTGTAAGGCCCTGTTCCAGCAACTCCCTTAAGCACATACTTAACTTTAAGCATGTGAGCCAGCCCACTGACTTCCTCCGATTCATTGTGGCAGTGAGAAAAGTAAGCTGAAGTTGTGAGTTCCCCACTTGACTTCAGTGGGATTGCTCATGTGCCTAAAGAGAAGCATGTGTTTAACATGGGAATGTACTGATTACAATTTATAGTCTCTGGGGATGGATGATTCCAGTCAGTAGCCCTCCAAGGAGGAGGAAAAGCTCATCTTTAAACAATCAAGGATGGTAACAAGCATTTCCTTTCTATATTCCAATTTCCTGATCCAATTTCCATTAAAACAAATGATAAACCTCTGATCGACAGCTGTGGACATTGGGTCAGGTCCTCAGAAGCCAGAATGGGCTCCTGGAGTTCTTTTGTTGGCTCCCCATTCTGGATTTCCTCTAAACAGAGGGATCCCAGGGTGCATTATGCACCAGGACATGCAAAAGTGGGATACAGCAGAGTCAGAGGTCATGAAATCCCATCTGTAAGAGCCTAGATCATCTTCTCCCCAAAGAAGGGAAGATTCTTCCATGTGGCAACTCTTGTGCTTGGCACCAATGTACCTGCATGCCACTTCTTCTGAGAGCACTCACTTTAGACTCCCAGTGCCTGATTCTGATCTTACTGACACCGGTGTGAATCAGGAGTGACTCCTGTGAAGTCAGTGGAGTGACTGATGTAAGGGGGAGGAGAATCGTACCCAGCCCCATATTCTATTTGCCAGATAAGTCTAATGGAGTTTGATCGCCAGGTGTTATTTCCAGAGGGCCGATATCAAATAAGGAAAGGTAGGGTGGATAATTTAACAAGTGGAGCTAAAAGGAGAATGAAGCCAGACCGTCACACACAGCCAGGGCCTCAGCTGGTGTAAACCAGCATAGGTCAATTAAAGTCAGTGAGTTACACCAATGGAGGATCTGGCCCCTGATTCTTAACTGACACCAGAGGGAGTTCTGTGCATAGAATAATGGCTTGTCTACATGGGGAAATTAGTGTGCAGCAAACTTGGGTGTGAATTAACAGAGCACTTGCTACTCCACACTAGTTCCTTGTATGGACACTTTTACTGGACACTTAGGTATGTCTACACCGCAATGAGGCACTCGCAGCTGACCTGTGCCAGCTGACTCAGGCTTGCAGGGCTAAGGCT
Source organism: Eretmochelys imbricata (assembly GCF_965152235.1). NCBI lineage: Eukaryota > Metazoa > Chordata > Testudines > Cheloniidae > Eretmochelys > Eretmochelys imbricata. Next base: position 11,384,303 of record NC_135597.1, on the reverse strand, counting down.
GCAGGACTGTTTAATTGCAGTGTAGATGTTCTGGCTCAGGCTGCAGGCCGAGCTCCAGGACCCTCCCACCTCGCAGGGTTCTAGAGCCCCAGCTCTGGGGCTGTTCCACTTCACAGGGTTCTAGAGCCCCAGCTCCAGGACTCTCCCACCTCACAAGCCTAAGTCAACTGGCATGTGCCAGCTGTGGGTTTTTAATTGCAGTGTAGACATACGCTAAAGGGGCAGGCCACCCTGTTACACTGCCCCACTACATGCTAGCTTTAATCAAAACAGTGCAACAGTATTACATGCATCAAGACTGTGCAGTGCAACAAACCACTCCCTAGTCCAAGTGCCTGAAAAGATACTGCCCAGCAAGACTGAACACCTGTGGCTCGGTGTGCTTCAGAAAGATGAGCTGTCACCAGCGGGGATAAAAATAAACTGTAAAATTAGGGAGGAAAAGGATTGCTATTTAATTAGGGGTCTGAAATATTCTCCTTGGCTGAGAGCCTCGTTAATGAAATACATGCAATCCCCTCACACTGTTCTCTCAACTCAGATGTCCTGACACAGTTCTCCTCAGTCAGGTTTAACTCTGGCTCATGTCAGCGGAGTCACATCCCAGTGTAAGTGAGAGGAAATTCTAGCCACATGCACCTTTGGGGCTGGTCTACACTGGGAATGTCTATGTGTCTCTCAGGGGTGCGAAAAACCCACACCCCTGAGAGACGAAGCTATGCTGACCTGACCCACAGTGTAGAGAATGCAAGGTCGACGCAAGACCTAGTTCCCACCTCTCTGGGGGAGGTGGATTACCTATGCTAATGGGAGAACCCCTCCCATCGGTGTTTGCGCTTACACTGCGCCTCTGCAGCATTTTCAGTTTAGATGTGCCCTTAGTAAAAGAGATCTGGCCAGCTATACCCCTCAGGAGGAACTCCGTTTCCTTTAAATCCCTAACTCAGCTACAGCAGAAGAGCAGTCCGTGCAAGCTATCCTGGCACTGTCTTGCCAAGAAGTCTCAGGGTCAGTTCCTATCCTTGGTGTATTTGCTGCACGTGCCAGCTGTGGAGAAGATTTCCATAACCTGACCACCTGTACAAGAGGCCCTGGATTGTCATCCAGCAAATAATCTTTTCCCCTGGGCTGTTGAACAGCTGTCAGACAGCGGTGACTTTCAGACACTATTGAACCCGTAACCTACAAGTGAAAGGATCCATCTCATTCACAGGTGCCCTCAGCCATCTCGTCCTCTAGCAGTATCACATTTATGTTTTCAAGGCTTATGTGAAATGGCCACAGCCCAACATTCATTTTGTTTCTTTCTCACAAGCTGCCAGCGGAAAGACAGCTGAAGATGTTCAACTTTTATTTGCTCGGCAAGTCAGCTATTGATTGGCTTAAGCCAGCGAAAAGTGTTCCATAGAGTGCACACGGAATCTGTGTGATGCATGCTACACATCTTCATGTGCAGCGAGGACCCATATAAACGCCACTAGCCTCAGAGAAATCAAGACAAGCAACCCCATTACCCCTCAGACACAGCATAATTAGAGATAAGCAAAACCCTGCATCCCTGAACTTTGGGTCTGGATGTAGTCTTTGTGCCTCTCTCTTCAGTCATCGTTTCCTTTGAATAGCTGCTTGTTTGTGGGGCTGGTCAGAACACAGATCCTATCTAAGGTACTTACGTAGCCCCGCATCACCATCGCATCTGAGCCTCTCACAACCTTTAACGGTTCTATCCTCACAATATTCCTGTGAGGTACGGCAGCACCATTATCCCCATTCTGCAAATGGGAAACTGAGGCACAGAGGCTAGGAGACTTGCTGAAGGTCCCACAGGGCATTAGTGGCAAAGAAGGAAACTGAACTACTGCCTCCCTCATCCCGGGCTAGTAGGTTAACCACTGTAACACCCTTTCTCACCCTTCCACTGTAAATAGGTATAAGTTGGCGCTGGCCATTGATTTCAGCTGAAGCCCACTAGCTGGCCAAATCTCTTGCGTTGTCTCCACAGCCTGGTAACAGAGATGGGTCCTGACTCTGCTTCTTAATTGCATGGGTGTAAATCCAGAGTGATTCAGGGGCTTCATTGGGGTGACAGAGCACGTCTACAGCACAGCGGCACAACTCCAGTGCCCTAGTGCAGTACATCGACAGAAGGGGTTTTCCATGGATGGCAGGAATCCAACTCTCTGAAAGGCAGGACCTAGGTCAAAGGAAGAAATCTCCTGTCAGCCTTGCTGCGTCTACAGTGGGGTTTAGATCAACCTAACTATATCTCATAGGGCACACGTTTTTTCACAGCCCTGAGCAATGTAGCTAGATTGACCCAAACTTTGGCAGTAAACCAGGTCTTACATGGCTGTGACTCAGATCAGAACCTACTCTGTTTGGCCTGCTTCGCCTCTCATTCACACCCGTTTTAGACCACTATATCCTGGTGGGCATCCATGGAGTTACTCCTGATTCACACAGCTGTAAGTGAGAAGAGAGTCAGGCCCATTACTTGAACAATATGGAAGTAATCCCACTTATGCAGCTTTCTCAGTGTGATTACTTTACAGATCTCTAGTCGGGGTGCGATAGCAGGAAAGTATATGATGTGGAGGACTTAAGAGGAGATAGTATTAATAATATTCTATTACATTATATAGCAACTATATACATCCCAAAGCACTCTTAAAATTAGAAGCAAAAGTTTCCAAAAAGGTCGTGCCAGCAAAAAATCCTGACTCCCAAAAATCCTCATTTGAATCTAGGTACTTATTACCCTAATCTTAAAGTGTTGACTGACATTTGCATATGCAACAGCTGAACCCATACATTGCTAATTGCTCATATAATTAGCTGATGTGCATAGCCAAATGGCAGTCTGTAACTAACTGTAGTATGCAAAGGCAGATAAAAGATACACTATACACTTACAAATACAATGTAAGTAAGGCAGAGCAGCCAGTAGTCCTGTAGGGTATAATCCAAAGCCCATTGGAGTCAGCAGAAAGACACTTGAGTTCAACAATCTGTGGATCATTGATATGATTTATTATTGTTTGTGTTCCACTAATGTTTAGTGGACCCAACCAGGTTGGGGCTCTGAAGTGAGCTGTAGCTCACGAAAGCTTATACTCAAATAAATTTGTTAGGCTCTAAGGTGCCACAAGTCCTCCTTTTCTTTTAACAAAGTCTGTGTCACAAACAGCTTGCAGTCTCAAAGATAAGGCAGGGATGCAGAAAGACACAGAACAAATAACGAAATAAGCGCGCCTGTGAATAATCCAAATGACTAAAGCTGTACTGATTTACACCAGTGGAGGATCCGGTCCTTAGAACTGTAACAAATTCATTCCAAATACAGGAGCCTAATTCTCTTTTCATTCACATCAGTTTTACACTGGCGTAACCCTCCACTAGTTTGAACTGAGTTACTACTGATTTACACCAGTGCAGATGATATCAGAAGCAGGGACAATATGCTTTGCTTCAAAGCATGACTGTCATTTTGTGGATACAGTTCGAACCAAGAGACATCTATATATAAACAGCTCATTTGATCAATATATATTTTCTTTCTGTTGCTGGAGATATGCCAGAAGAGTAACATTCTCCACGACTAAGCCTCACCTGCTGATGGATCATGCAGGGAAGACAAAAATCCTTTGTTTATGACAGAACTGACTGTTGTGTCACTAATCCAGAAGTCTGGCATCACAGCAGGATAGAATTGGAACAGAAGATTATTAGAAAGGAAGCTGCTATTAAACACAAAAGAAACAGATCTTCGGCTCCAATGAGAATCTAGCTCAAATACCTTTGATCATTAAAAGCCAAACATAAGTATCATGTGACTGTAAGTGGATGCAAATTTCAAGCCTTGTCTGGCTGGAAGATTTTCTTAGGTTTTGTCTACACTGCACTTTTGTCATGAAAACTTTTGTCAGTGAGTGGTGTGAAAAAAAACACACCCCTGACCGACAAAACTTTTAACAACAAAAAGTACCGTTGCGGACAGTGCTTTGTCAGTGGGAGATGCACTCACGCCAACAAAGTTACCGCCCCTCGTTGCGGGTGGTTTTATTTTGCAGGCAGGAGAGCTCTCTCCTGCTGGCACAGAGCGGCTATACTGTGTACCTTACAGCGGTACCAGTGTAGATAGAGCCTGAGAAGAAATATGGAAGATTCCATTTAAGAGCTGATGGGAACTTTTCCCACCAAAACACTTTTTGAAATAGAAAATGCTGTTCTTGTCAAAATTGATGCACTTTGAAAAACACGTCAGTTTTGATGGAATTTCATTTAGAAGCAAACTAAATGAAGCCCTGTGATTTTTCATTTCAAAATCACGTTTTTGAAATGAAATAAATTGTTTTTACATATAAAACAGCACTTTAAAAAGTTTTAGAAGGTCCAGATCAGAAGGAAACATTGCAGTTTTGTCGAAACAAAACATTGGCCTGAAACAACTTTTTTTTTTTTTTTTTTTTTTAAATTCAGAATTTCATTTCACAGGAAATTTTCAAGTTTTTTTGGTTTTGTCTTGTTTTGGAATGGTTTTAAAAAAAACCCCAAAACCCATGCCATTTCCCATGAAATGCAGAATCTCTTTCTTGCCCAGCTCTGTTCCATTTTAGCCCGTCGTCCAAAGTGAGCTCTGGAGTAACCAGTGGTGATTCCGAATGAAATCAACAGGAAATGAAATCATTGGCATGCCTTAAACTCCCTTTTCAGATGGATGCTTATCTATTTTTGTTCATACCTCGGAATTCTTATTTGTAAGCTTTTCTCTCCTCTCAGCACCAGTAGCGTTGATTTAATTTGTCATTTCCATGTCACTTTTAACAATGCCACATAAGGTTACCAATTCCCTGTAGCTGCTTAAAATTTAGATTAAATTTTCCACTTACCATCCACGCAAATGAATAGTAAAATAGGCTTGTTTTCCTTTGGGGTTAGAAACAGTGAATAGGAAGCTTGCCCTCTTGTTAATTCTTATTTTTAAAAGGTGGAAACATCATCCAATTTCGTTAACATTTCATAAATGTTATCAAGACCTAGGGACGAATAAAAAGAGGTTTTTGCCTTTTTTTTTTGTTTTCCTGTTTTGTGATTAAGATGACCTGAAAGTTTGTTGGTTTGTTTTAAAGTTTATAAATTGTTTGTTTGTTTACATTATAAATTCATGTCTCATCTGTCCAGTTTCTCCTGGAAGACTCTGTGGATGACTGGAAAATTAGGAGGTTTATAACCTCGATAACATGGGCCCTGATCCAGCAAAGTACTTGAAGTGTGTTTAATCACAAGACTCCAATGGACTAACTACATACTTAAAGTTGAACACATGCTTATGTGCTCTGCTGGAACAGTAAGCAAGGGGGTAGAATCTAGTTAATGCAGAGGAGAAAGGATTTTCAGTAAAAAATGTTTAAAACTGTTTCTTGTTTGTTTTTAACTCGAATGCCTCACAAGCAGCTGGAAGAAAAGCTGTGTGTGTCCATGATTCATCAATTCCACCCCTAGACCATCCAGTCCCCTTCGCTGGGTCATTCAAAGAGACCTCCAGCTAAAAGAGGGAGGAGAAGACTTGTCCTGATATTTCTCAGGTAAACAAAAAAGGCAAACAAACTTTAAATAAAGCAAATTCTTTCTACCCTTTATACAACACGGAGGGACAAAAACCTTTTGTTTTCCTATTAACTTTCAACGTACAAAGCCACCTTTATAGATAGACACAAACCCTTTCCCCTGAGTTGTACTGTGCACGCCTCAGCTTTGGCTGAAGCTCAGGATCATCTGAAACTATATTGTCACCACTGGAAAATGGGATTAAGTGTGGAGTCCTTGAATACTATCGAAAACAGGCAGAGTCAGCTCTCATACTCATGCAGTCCCAATGAATGAATCTTTCCCTAACCACCCCCAAGCAGGCTGTAGGAATTCAGTGCAGACCTGGTTCTGAGCTATGGGTTAGAGTTATGTCCTATGCCCTTCTGCACCCTTTATATGTTGACTTTGGACCATGTGTAAGCACGGCTCCTGTGATCTTTCTCTTGGCTTACCCTCCAACCATGCTGGCATATTTAGAGCCAGTGAAGAGCCCCCCCCACACACACTATCTCTAGTGCATCAGGAGAACAGAAGCCTCCCTCTGCAGCTGATTTGCCTGTGCCCACTCTGTACAGCTTTGGCATGGGGCATGCGCCAAGTCTTTGCAGGGGGACGAGTGTCGCATATCAGGTATGTTCTGTAAGATGCCAATGCAAAATAATGAAGACGCTGAATGAGGTTCCTGCTGCGACATACAAACAAACGCGATGCACTCCGGGCTTGCTCCACTACTGGCAAGCACAGCACAACTGGCTTTTAGTCCCTGTGGAGACACGGTTCTTGCAATTTTCATTAATGTCAGTGATTGTCACAAAACACAGATACAAGTGAATGGACATGAATTCTCTGCTAAAAGGCTTCATTCTAAAATTCTCGATGTAGCTGTTAATAGTAAAATGGGCTGATAATTAACCGCTGTAGTTGTTTATCCTTTAAAAAGCTTAGGTCAGTAATGAGTGCTCTAAATAGATAGACAAGACTAGGTAGGGGGACAAAAGGCTGACTGGCTAATTAGGTAGGTAGACAGAAGGCTATCTCTCTGGCTAGCTGGGCAGATAGAAGTCTAGCTTGCTGCCTAGATATATGGATGGACAGATGAGAGATGGAAGTCTACTTTACTGGACAGATGGATGGAGACACGTCTAGCTCATTACGCAGATGGATGGATAAATGTCTAGAAGTCTAGATGGATAGCTAGAAGGTCCCTACATTGATGGATGGATAGAAAGGTACCTCGATAAACAGAAAAGAAAGACAAAGATGGTAGCCATATTATTATATTTGTCTGTTTCCTCAGGTTTAGATTAAATCTGGACCACTTTTATTACCAGCTGACGGCAGCTCGCTGAGTATCCAGTTCTCTTATCCCACTTTCTGCTAGGGTTTTTGTACTGCTGCCCATATAAAACCAGTAGCGAAGACCCCTAATCCCAGGCTGAGACCTCTTTAGTGCTTCCCTCAGAAGGCATAATGAATAACAATAATTGGTAAGCCAGTAGGAGGGCCTGTGAACTTGATCTCCTTTCATTAAAGTAACTCACAAAGATTGTTCAAATTTTCAGCCCCGTAGTATTGTTCCTAACATAAAACCAAAAACTCACTTCTGAATCTGCTTGGGAAAGGACAACCTGCTTGTAATGCAAACAGCCACATTTTGCCCCAGTTAAAACACAAGAAGTGCCACCACACCAATTAAGCTGCCGCGTAAGGAGACGTATTGCTGACTACGAGACAGCGAGACAGAATGTGTCTCGGTTAATTAATGGCTTAGCCTTTTCTGCCGTGCTGTATTTGGTTGTTTAAGTTTCTTATGGATAGAGGGAGGAAATTGGTAGGGAGCCAGTGCCATGAGTGCTTAAATAAAGTAAGAGAGCCCTTTTAGATCAGGTTGGTCTAAAAAGACTAGAATCATCATGTTTATTATTGCAATAAATAAGGGCCCCAGCTGTGCCATCCTTATACTGAAATTACCTTTGTTCTAATAGGACCAAGCTGCCCCATCCGAGATCAGGATCTCATTGTGCTCAGCTGTTCATACTTACTACACACACAATGGGGTAAGGTACTGTGAATCATCACCTTGATGGTTAGAATTATGCATGCATACATGCTAGGAGGCACCGTGGTCTACCATACAACTCACACCGTCCAATGAGTAGGCCAATGGTCTGGGATTCAGGAGAGATCAATTCTATTCTGGGCTCTGCCACTAAGCTGCTGCTTGATCTTTGTCAAGTCACTTTCTCTCTCACTTTCCCCCTCCTACTCTTGTTTGTCTCGATTATTTAGGCTGTTTGGTGCTTGGAGCAGGGACTGTGCCTTACTATGTGTTTGCACAGCACCTAGCACAATGGAGTCCTAATCTCAGATGGAGCATCTAGGTTCTATCAGAAGAAAAAATAAGTAAATAAGCAATAGCAGCTTTCTATGTACCCAGTACCTTTCATTAGAGGATCTCCAGTCATACAAGCAAGCTCCTAACCTTTCCACTAAGGTTGATATATTATATATAAAATATAAAAATATTGATTAAATATATCCCAAGACAACAGGAGAAAAGCAAACAGCAGCATTTTCTAACACATTAAATTTTACCATGCAGTCTAGAGGCTGTAACCCAGAATTTATTAAATAGAGTACCTAATCTTCTAAGATTCTTTGGACTCTGCGCCCAGCTGTGATGCAGCCAGCCAAAGAACACTAGTCAGGTAAACATTCTCTTGCTGCTAGGCAAATCTGAAAAACTTGTGCAACTCTGAAAACAAACTTCTCATTAAGAAGTTGACAGAGCTCATTAGCCTATCACAGCAATACAAATTGCTATTCTTTCTAATAAGTTCTGGTGGAATCCTTTCCAGGGATGAGTCAGGATGGAAACAGCTGTTTATTCTCCGAACAAGAAGGTTCACCTGAAAGTGATTAATCAAACACATAAAATGATTCTGACAACTAATGCAATGGGGTAGTGTTTTCACTCCTGGGGAAAATTATCCTCTCAAGATGTGACAGATTATAGGGCCCACCTGGAATAACTGTAAAGCTGGTTGAAAAATTTCTACTGAAACTGGGTTTTGATGGGAAAATTGGGGTGGGTTTTTGGGGGGGACAAAAATGAAACTTTGTGCGAAAAGCATCTGCTTCCTGTGGACAATTTCAATCTTATGTCGAGAAACTGAAAACCAAATACTTTGATCAAAACCTGGAGTATTTCGATTCAAATTGGCCCCACAGTGCCTCATAGGGGTTGGAGTATTTTTGCTGAAAAGTCAATTTGCTGCAGAAAAAAAAAGAAATTTTGTTTTCTGTCAACAATTGATCCTATTCTCCTATGTGCTAGAGCCATAAAATCTCACCTGCCCTGTCAAAAGGCAGTGTCTTTATTACGGAAACTCAGTGTCATTCCATGGAATGGGCCACACAGGACAAGAAATCCCCTAAAAGACTGGTGTCTTATAGTAAGCAATCACAGAAGGTGAAATTCACTCCTGTGCAGAGGGGACAACACAAGCCACAAACACCCACTTAAACCCCAGGCAAACCTTCAAATTAGGATTTAAGTGGTACCTAGCCCTTGTGTTGGTCTTCTACACAGGACTTAACTTCATCCATAGTCCTCAACAGTATTTACACATGTAAAACTCCCCCGCACCCCGGCAGATCAGCTATGCATTTATGTAGGCTGCCTGTGAACGTTCTTTGATCAGCGTGAGGCTGAGTTTTGTACAGACAAAATGCAGTATCAGTGTAATACCTGCTGTACCTTTTGTCGGGAGCCTTGTATCCTGCCCTGGCAGTTAGATGGGTATAACAAGCAAAGATCTTTTCCATTTCTAATTACTAGAGGATCCTAATTAATTTCCATTGCTAGGAGATCTCAGGCTGATATGCCGGGTTCCACATCAAGTCCAGTCCTTTATTGATACCAACAACAGACACCTTTGCCCATGACGGTGACTCTCAGTATAGTTTAACTTGCTAATCTTTCAGGGGACAAAGGCACCAGACCCAAGAACCTGATGCTGAGAGATAATGGTTCTTTTCTAGTGTATTTCATGACACAACATCAACGGAGAGCGTACATTCCAAGCTGGTTACCCACAGCAGGTTCTAGTTAGCAGCAGTGGGCACAGTCACCAGAGAACACTGGGTAGCTTTAGTCTCAGCTGTACCCTGTACGAGCACACAGCATAACAGGGTACGGTGAGAAACAGAGGTGCTGAAGTTACGGGCCCAATCTCGCAGTAACAGAGTCACATGCTGCCCCTCAAGCACGGTGGAGGCCCGGGAGCTCTCACTAAGACGGGTACACTGACAAAATGGCTGTGGAGGAGACAGAGGCTTAGTGCACCCTCTTATATCAGGAAAGCTTTATCTGTACTTGCCCAAATAGAGGAGTTTCTCAGGCCGTGCAATGGTCTTCCCCATGTAGGGTCTGACCTAGCACCCACTAACATCAAAGGCAAAACTTCCACTGGATGGAGTGCTGACACTTATTATTATTTGCATTACAATCCAAGAGGCCCCAGCTGAGAGTGGGACCCTGTGGAGCTAAGAGCTGTACATGCAGGAGATAGTCCCAGAGAGTTTACAGACTAAACACACTCAGGGCTTGTCTACACTTACAGAGCTGCAGTGGAGAGCTCCTCCTGTCGGCTCCCCGAGGAGTGGTACCTGTGTAGACAGGAAAAACCCTACCATTGACATTGCGCTGTCTACACTGTGGGATAGCTCTGTATAACTATGTCTCTCAGTGATGTAGTTATGCCGAAATAAGACGGTAGTGTTGACCAAGACTAAGGAAAGGAAAGGAAAGGAAAGGAAAGGAAAGGAAAGGAAAGGAAAAGTCATTACCCCCAATTTATAGATGGGATCTGAGGCCCAGAGATTGAGGGTAGGATTTTTCAAAAGAGTTCAGTAATTGCCTAAGGCCTGGTCTACACAACGAAGTTAGGCCGACGTAAGCTGCCTTGAGTCGACTGTTTGTCCATGTTTCTACCCTCAGATTTGTCCCCAGTTGATATAAACCCCTTGTTACCGCGATGCAATAACGCCACCTGCCTGAACAGTGCCGGGCCATGGTTGACCTTCTGATGTTGACACAATTCAAGTGTAGACACTGCGTGACCTGTGTCGACCCTAGCAGTCCTCCAGTAGCTGACCCACAATGCCTGACAATAACTGCTGTGGTCACAACTGTGAACTCCACTGCGCGGGGGTCATGGAGACTGGAAGCTTCCCCCCCACATGGTGCACTGCATTCGGCATCAACACATGCACTCCTGGTGGTAGACCAACTGTGGCGGCTTTACACCTATGTATCTTGTGTCGACGAAAGTTGGTCTGATTCTACTCCCATTGATTTCAGCACCAAGTGCTTTGAAAAATCCCATCCTAGGTGACTTGCCCAAAAATCCCACAGGCAGTCTGTGATAGAGAGAGGAATTGAACCCACAACTCTTAAGTCCCAATCCCCTGTCAGAGCCACACACCACTCCTTCCTCTTGCCTCCGGATGTTGGGACCTGTAAGTAGTTTTACCACTTTTTTTTTCTGCACACTAGGATCATTTATTATTCCTTTTGCAACTTTTTTGTTCTCACCAGGCAGCAGTCTACACTGTTAAGGAATTCTCCTATTTTCCTCTTGCTGTAGCAGTCTGTCCCCAGGCAGGTAGTCCTGCAAAAACTATAACTGGAAACTTGGTCTCTGCAGCAAAACGAATTCGCCCAGTGAGAGCCTCTCTCTTGTTCTCTGCAGCGGCACAGAGTATGAAATATGTAGCTATGAAGAGAATTAGATGAAGCAATGTTTGGATAGTATTTGGAGCTGCAGTTTCCTAACTCTAGTATGTTACCTTTAATTCAGCTAATGGGCTTCAGGGTACAAACTGTGCCACTTCAGGTTATTTTTGCTGTCCTAGACTCTGAGGGCCAGATGTGTGAAGGTACTTAGGCACACAAAAATGTCCATAATTGCTTCTGTATCTCTCACTAGGCGCCGACATGAGTTAGGTCTCTAACTCCCATAGGCTTTCAATGGGAAGTTAGGCCCTAAATTGCTTTGGGCTTTTGGAAAATCTCAGTGGGCACCTGTCTGCAGCTAAATACCTTTCTAACTCTGGCCCTACCTTGTCTAGGGGAAAAGTCAGTTTCCACAATCTCAGTTTGAGCGTAACATCATCACCTGACTCCTGGTTTCCCTGCCTACTTTCCTAGTGAGTTCAGAGCCTGATCCTGCCCTTGCAGAAGTTCACGAGAGTCTTTCTATTGATTTCAGTGGGAACTGGATCAAACCATTTGCACTTACGAGAAGTGCCACGTTGAAACTGGAGAGTGGAGAACTTTATCAGCACAGAAGCAGCTTTAGGCAATGGTGGTGCAAGATGAGGACCTCGCCCACTGCTAATAAGTATCCCAAGAAATAGGCAATAGGAGACCTGCCATGAGAAAATGGCACTATGCTGATTTACACCTAGATGAGGATCTGGCCTTGAAAGTCTAGGTTCAGATTCTGCTCTCACTTGCACTGGATGGATGTAAATTAGGAGTAACTCCAATAGTACAAAAAGGATGTAAGTGAGAGGAGAACAGCCTACAGTCCCCTATTAATGTATATTTCCCATCCCGTTACAAATCAGCTATTTATTTGGCCCCTGAGTCTAAGAGAGTCTGAGCTGGTGTAAGTCCAATGGCTGGAATGAGAGAAAAGTGTAGCAAGAAGAATAAATAGCAGGAGGTTGTAAGAAGGTGCGAGGTTAAAGTAGGCTACTTCCTATGGGAGATTTGCCTGAATGAACTATGTGAGGACCTCAGGATCTGGCCATTACTTTGACCTGACCTTGAGTCACTGCTATTCACACTGCCTCGTTTGGGTACTTGTGCAGCTTGAATGGTTATACTTCACTCTATGTCTTGTTAGCATGTTTGTTTGTTCTTCTTTATCTTACTCCTGCAGCAGAGTCAGCTTATCCTTTCTCTTTATTTACTCATCTTTTCCCAGATTTCAGCCTCTCTGGGTTTTGTCCATCAGCCTGTGGATGTATTCACCACATAGTTCCGTCTACTGGGCTTTATGACTTGGTTTCACTGCTCCTTGCCCTGGGGAAGTCTGCTATAGCTTCGTGATGAGCTCATATGCTATAGCTTCGTGATGAGCTCATATGCGAGGTGTGGAGATTGAGTAGAGACCCTTCTGTGTCTGAGAGCAAAAGCAAAACCACAAAGCCTCTCACTCTATCTAACTTTTGGCAGCCTCTACAGCTCCTGACAGTGGATGGGGAGCTTTCCTGGACCTACTCACCTTTCACTTTCTTTGACCCTTGAAGTCAGCAAGTTCTGTAATTGGGTCCCTCGGCACCTCTCTTGACTAGATAAGTGGTGTTGCTTCTTTCTGGCCTGAGACAAAAATCTGCACAGATCTTCTGCTGCCTGTTTCTCAGGATGCTCGTTAACCATGAACCAGATCCTCAGGAGATGTACATGAGCATTGTTCTAGTGCAGTTCATGGAATTACACCAATTTACTCTGAGGTTTTGGTTCAATATCTTAACACCTCATTACCCTATCTCATTATTATGGATATCAAGTTTATCCAGAAATGTTATAATTAACAACAACAAAAATTGTAAAATATTGTAGATCTTAAACCTCATGCTTCAGGACTTTAGCCTGTCTCCAACTAATAGAAACCAGGACAAGATGCCATGTGAGGGCTGTGTATCCCATATCTGCCTCTGCTGTGTTCTTACACCTGCTAAGACACCTGGTGCTGGCCACTGTCCAAGACAGGATAGATGCTCTCCTGGTCTGATTTATTATGGCAGTTTTCCCGTCTAGACACTCCAGGAGAACGGGGGTCTGAACCCCAGAGAATAAGCAATTGAATCAACTGATTGTGTACAGTATTCTTGTACTATACAAGTGAATTGAGTAAGTTAGCATAAAAAATGGTGACATGCTAATCATGAAATCATTGTGTGATGTGCATATGGATGGTGTGTAAAGAGTTGTGCGTGTACTGAAAATAGGTTCCTAAGATATATTCTGTGGCCAGACTTGATAAACAAGTTCGTCTAGACAAATAATATTGTTTTGCTTATGTCTCCAGTGTAAATTGAACAAGGTGATTCCAGAGACAATGGAAGTTACATTTATATACGCATCACCAGGGGGATAAGACGTCAAACAGGAAATGGCAATCAGCAGGGGAGAAGAACTTTATCTGGGGCTATCCTTCAAAAGACTACATTTCAAAGGTTTGTTGAACAGAATGAGGTACACTTGTGCAAAACCAGTGTAAGCAAGAAGAGAATCAGACTCTGCTGTCTCTCACACTAGACAACGGATGTGTATTTTTGTCTGAAATATTTTCAGAGCTCATTGCTGTTTGAAAGCCTCTATCTATATTTTAATTATTGCTGATGGAACATGTAGTGGTAGCAACACATGAATTGATGCTTAGCAACCAGGCTTCTTTGTAACCACTGTCCACCTGCTCTATTAATTAATGGGAAGTCTTGTTATTTTAGAAGATTTCCTTGCAGCAAGAGGATTGAGTAATCTCTCTCTATCACTAGCCATAACAGACTAATTAGAGCATTGCTCTATCCAGTTCACACTGAACACGCAAGCAAGACATCTTTGCCTTACTCAGTGGCAGGCAAGAAAACTGGGCATGAATGGAAGTTACTTTGCAGTCAGAGAGATTTTTTAGAAAGAACATATACGTTTGGGAAGTGGGTGTTAATACAGTGGGTTTAAACTGATTGGAGCCAAATTGGTACCTTGTGTTACGCGGCATTGCTCCATTGACATCAGTGGGCCAGATCTTCAGATGATGTAAGTTAGTGTAACTCCTTTGAAGTCAATGAACGAAGTGCTCAGTTGATGTAAACCATCACCACTCTACTGAAGTCAGTGGTTTGATTTACCCTAGCTGAGGGTTCGACCCATACTTCTCTAATTTCTATGATTCTGTTCTATATAGGAAGTGCACACTTCTCTGTAAGGCTATATTTTCTACAGATTTTGCCAGCTTTGGAAAAGGTTCCCACCTTCTAACAGCTTATGAATTCTGTGTAAATCATAGACTCATGGAAGGGACCTTGGGAGGTCATCAAGTCCAGTCCCCTGCACACATGGCAGGACTAAGTATTATCTAGACCACCCCTGACAGGTGTTTGTCCAACCTGCTCTTAAAAATCGCCAACGATGGAGATTCCACTACCTCCGTAGGCAATTTATTCCAGTGCTTAACCACACTGACAGTTAGGAAGTTTTTCCTAATGTCCAAACTAAACCTCCCTTGCTGCAATTTAAGCACATTGCCTCATGTCCTATCCTCAGAAGTTAAGAAAAACAATTTTTCTCCCTCCTTCTTGTAACAACCTTTTACACACTTGAAAACTGTTATCATGCCCTCTCTCAGTCTTCTCTTTTCCAGACTAAACAAACCCAATTTTTTCAATCTTCCCTCATAGGTCATGTTTTCAATCATTTTTGTTGCTCTTCTCTGGACTTTCTCCAATTTGTCCACATCTTTCCTGCAATGTGGTACCCAGAACTGGACACAATACTCCAGTTGATGCCTAATCAGCGCAGAGTAGAGCAGAAGAATTACTTCTCTTGTCTCACTTACAACACTCCTGCTAATACATCCCAGAATGATGTTTGTTTTTTGTGTTATTTTATGTTTATTGTGTTACAAGACTCAGACACTTCCAAGAATCCATTCAATCTTCATACCAGCCAATTATTTGAACAGGAAAGTTGTATTTAGGTAGGCCCCATAGCAATATTATTCCAGTAATTATTTCTCTGAGCAGGTGTTGACATTGTGAGGTTTCTTTCCCGAACCTCCTTTTTTAACTTGGAGTGAAATTAGCATCTTCATGGAGGGTAGAAAATTGTTAACATCAGAGAGGGCCAGGCTTGGGCCTGATTCTTCTGTCACACTTGCTTTACACCACTGTAACTCCACTTGGTCAAATCCTCCATGTAAGTCAGCGTAGTTTCAGGGCTCATTGACTTCAGTGACGCTAAGGAGAGTTGCAGCCCCTTGCTCTTCTCACTTCAAAGACCTGATTTTCCTCTCACTCTGTGTTCACATCATCACCTATAGTGTGTGTTCCTCCGATTTATACCACTGCATGTGAGAGAGGAGAAATGGGCTCTAAGGCTTTGCCATCATAGAAACACTGTTTGAGTCTCCTTTCTCGCTGACTCCAGTATAACTCAGGAGTCACTCCACTGAAGTCATCGATGTCCCCTAGGGCTTGTCTACACTGAAAACGCTGCAGCAGTGCAGCCGTAGTGTTTCAGTGAAGATGCTACCTGGCATTAGAATCTATGAGAACAAAACCAGGAACTAAAGGCACGCTAAATGTACCAGAAATCACCCAACATCCACATGGGGGAGTCTGGCAGGCCAAAATCCTTCCAACCCATTCACACCATTTGGGACCTCCTTAGACAAAAGGTGCCATCCGTTGGCTGAATCAGAAAAGAAGACCCGGAGTGCATTCAAAATTCAGCTTTTTATACCAACCATCTTGCTTTATCTCTCGGCTTCCTGAAAGCAGGTAAAATCAGTCATTGTCCCTTTTTCCCCAGGAGGTCAAGCTTTATAACTAGCCTTGAGATTTTGCATTAACCATTACCTAATGATTCCAGATTCTGCAGGTAATCTCTCACTGAGCCAGGGACACACAAATACATTAACATGCATTGGTACAAAGGGATATGAATATTTCATTGGCTCATACCATCTCAACATAATGGTCTTCAAAGTCTTCACGCTTTAAGTGTAAAATACAATAATGACAAAATAGGCCTGTGTTCATCATATCTGTTACAACTACATAATTCCATCTGTTCTTTAATATCGGCCATCATGGGGGTGACTTTTACAGAGATGGGTCTTACTGGGAATACCAGGGATGATGTATAATTGCAATTTGAAGGACCAGTTCCTCAGCTGGTGTCAATCAGCATAGCTTTGTGGATCTATGACAGCTGAGGATCTGGTTCAGTGTGTGCAAAAAAACTGTGGCCAGTAACAATGTCTCAGGGCTAAATGCAAATATCTCAGAGCAGTGGCTCCCCAGGCAGTGATCCATGAACCAGTGACGGTCTTTGGAGCAGTTGCTAGTGCTCTGTGGAGAGCTGTTTCTACAGGTCTCCAAGCAATTCTTCAAAGAAGAGCCTGGAAGTCTGTAACTGGAAATGGAAACAAGTGGGTGATGCTGTCTCTAGTAGGGCTGATGGTGATGAGAAGGAAAAGGAAGAAAAATCATCTTGTGGTCAAAGCACTAGATTGGGACCAATTAGAGATCTGTCCGAGACCCTTGGCCAAGTCATTTAGGTCACCTATTTTCTTCCATGGGCTTTGGATCGGGACTGACTGTGACTCAATCTTTGTTCCTAGACGAAATGTTTCTCTCTCTGCATCATGGGTGTACAATAAATATTTGTGAAATGGTATTTCACGTCAGCTAGCAATTGGTGATCAGTTGTTGAATGATGTATATCTTAATACATATGCACATGGGGGAATGGCTACCCTAGGAACTTTATCTTGTAGGTTTTAAACTTTTGTAGATTTTGGATCTCAGAATTAGAGTTCTCTTGAAGTTGCAGGTGCTAGTCCCACAGGCTGAGCTAGCAGGGAGTTTCCTTATTCCACAGATGCCAGCTTTTTAATTTTCCCCGGGGGTACTTAACCCCTGCTCAGCCTCAGGCCCCATTCCCCCTCCACCCCTTCCCCAAGGACCCACCCCGCCTTTTCCTGCCCCTGCTCCACCCCTGCCCTACCTCTTCTCCACCTCTTTCCACCCCATCCCCTGAGCACACCCCATCCTCGCTCCTTCCACTCCCGCCCAGCACCTCCTGCATGCCATGGAACAGCTGAGCTATGGTGGATGGGAGATGCTGGGAGGAGTTGAATCAGCTAGCAGATAGGAGTGGGGAGGTGGGAGGGGAGCTTGGCTGCCAGTGGGTGCTAAGCACTTACTAATTGTAATTCTCCAGAGCTGGAGTTGGTGTCTATGCTTTACTCCCACCCATAGCCAGTTGAAATGAATTGGGCTCCTCATGGGTGCAGTGGTCCCTCAGCACAAATCTGTTTGCAGGATCAGGGTCACAGTTCATTTCAGTTTAGACTAGGATAATTATTATTGGTGATCTGCTTACTCCCAGCATGATACTGTCTACTTTACAGGTATACAGGACACAGGGCCCACAGCTCAAAGAGACCATAGTCCAAAGGCTGGATTCAAAAGCCCATTGAGCATAATGGGTATTGTTTCATTGGCTTGAATGGGTTTTGGATTAGCCCACAAGGGCCCAGTCCTGCAAACACTTCTACCAGCAGCAGAGCTTACTATCATGACTGTGGACTGTTCCATAAGACAAATAATAATATAATACTTGAAGTGCCTAGATCTCAGTGAGACTATGCACTATACAGACAGAGAAAAACCATCTATGCCCCAAGGAACTTACAAGTTAGATAGGTAGGAGAAACAAAGGGGGAAAAACAGAGGCACAGAGAGGTGAAGTGACATGCCCATGGCCACACAAATGAATACATAGTGGCAGAACTGGGAATAGAAACCAGGTTTCTAGAGTACTGGTCCTGAGCTCTACCCACTAGCCCATGCTGCCCTCCTAGGTGCCTGGTAATAAGTGTTTACAGGATCGGTCCTAAATAATAGTAATTAATTATAGGAGGGTGTCTAATTTAATAACCTCTTTTGGTTTTTGATGTGGGTCAGCAGTATAAAGAGTTAGATGAATTAACCTTTTTGGAATGTGGAGCATAAAGAAAGGCCCCAGTCTGGCAAACACCAACGATCCCATGCCATGCCTAGCAGGCTTGCAAGCAGGTCCATTGTCTGATTGAAAAGGGGCACGCTGATTTAGCTGTTCTATAGCTACCAAAGCTGCCATCATGACAAAGCCACGCCCTTTCCAACTAGTTGGGAAAAGCGTTTTGGAAGTATTGAGAGAAAGCAGATGGCTCTGTCAAAAGTACAGGAGGTTTGGCTGAAAACCAGAGTGTGGTTGTTTGCCTTTAAGAACAGTGTGGGGTTGTTGTTTTTAACTTCCATGGAAGTGTTTTGAATGAAAGACAGATGTTAATGTTTTTTCATATGCTAATTCAAACTTCGTTTCCCATTGTTTCTTAAATGAGGCACCATCCCTTCTTTTTTCAGTTCTTTAGTGTTGCTAAGTATGTCAGAAATAACATTACAGCAATGCAGCATGTCAGGGCCTATGGATCCGCCTGTAATGAAAGGAACAGAGGTATAAAAACACGTGCCTGAATCTCCTCTCATTTACACTAGTTTTATCCTTGTGAAACTCCAGTAAAGTGACTCTCACTAGTGTAAATGAGAGGAGAATCCATGGTAATAGCTGTGTAGTACAATGGGCCTCATTCTTATCTTATACAGATGTAATTCAAGAGAAACCTCCCTGAGGTTAATGCAGTTACACACTGGTGTGAAACTGGTGTAAATGAGAGGAAAATCTGGCTCAGCACAGGTACAGATTGTTGTTCCTCAGCTGGGGAGCAGTACAAAGTGACCTTAAAGCTGTCCTAAAAGAGACACCTGAAGATTTCCCAGGTACAAGTGAATTCTGGCATGTGGAAAGTTTGTTATAGTCATCTGTATGGTAGCCCCTCTGATGCAGGAGGGCATTGGGGACTACTGGGAAAGGGGAGGCAATGCTGGGAGTAGGAGAGGGTGGAGCTAAAGCACCATGCTCTCCTCAGCCAAAGGAATGATCATTGTCTAGCGCAGTGCTTCTCAAGCTATCTGATGTGGGGGACCGGCAATTT
The DNA here is from genome assembly GCF_965152235.1 of Eretmochelys imbricata. NCBI lineage: Eukaryota > Metazoa > Chordata > Testudines > Cheloniidae > Eretmochelys > Eretmochelys imbricata. The sequence continues at coordinate 11,364,873 of NC_135597.1, read as the reverse complement.
TTTTCCCCAATGTGCGCGCAGACCAGCAGCCGATGGCTCACGGACCGGCACCAGTCCGCGGACCACTACTTTGAGTAGCACTGGTCTAGAGGTCCCCTTCTAGCCAGAATAGGTTACAACAGCCCTGTGGCTGCTCTTATTTGCTCCAGGAGCCAGTTCAGCCCTGGCTGCCCCCAGATCAGAGGAGGTGTAAAGGTAGCTTTGCCTCTCCCCACCCCACACACACACCTCAGACACACAAAGCATGAGATAAGCATGCCCTAGGTCTTCCAAACATAAACATGAAGATGTGAGACTCAAAATCAAATTAAAAACTGGATGAGCTTCTTGTGGAAGGGTGCTATAAAATTAATGGGTTTGATATGAGTAGCTTCCTGCAGAAGCAACCAGCTGTCCAAGCCACATTAATAGTTACATGGTCACAGCTCTGCCTATCAAGAGGAGGATAGGATCTTTGGCAAGGTTCCAGTGTCCATGTCTGAAAGCAGCCAAATATCTGCAGAGCCAGCCACACAAGCAATGCTGTGTAACTAATAAACATGATCTTGTATGGGGGTGTCAATGTTCCCATCTACTGCACAGTGAGGAAAAGCCATCATGGGGCTGTGTGGGGTGTTGGGAAGGCTGCTAAGTCGGGTGCTTTCTACCCACTCCCCCTGCCTGCCGAAAAATCTGCCCAGCTAGCAAGACTCATGACTCATAAGGCCAGAAAGGAAAGTCAGGGCAAGTTTCTTCTTCCAAACAATGTACCCCTAAATAACGTGGCATTAAACAATGCCTCTCTGTTCCAGTCACTGCCATCAAGGGGGTCCTTAGACCTGGTTCTCCTCTCACTCATACCAGGATAACTCCATGGGTTTCAATGGAGTCTTTTCTAATTGACACCTGAGCAGGTGAGCGGAGGAGGGGTGGGTCATCAGAATGCCACCACAGGTCCTCAGTTTTGTTGCCATTACAAGAGGGACCCTTGGAAGGGTGTAAAGGGAAAGATTCACTGTAATGTCTGGATGGGTATCTGCACCAAACCTCAGCCTTAGCTGCAGGGATTCCCAGCTCCAGCTGCTAGTCAGAGCCATGAATCCAGGCTGGTCTGCATCCCTGCCCATTCTAGAGTGAAACATGTCTCCCAACGGCTGCACTTCAAAACCTGCATGGATTCTGAATGAATGTATTTTCTTCTGTGTGTTTTGACAATAGAAGGGGAAATATGGGCCATGGTAACGATTACTTCAATACCTAGCAAGTGTAACTATCAAATATTTTTCTAGAACATAACTATCATGTAGTTAAGTAGCAGAGGAGTAGCTGTGTTAGTCAGTATCCACAGAAACAACAAGGAGTCTGGTGGCACCTTAAAGACAAACAGATTTATTTGAGCATAAGCCTTCGTGGGTAAAAAACCCACTGAGAATCATAGAATCTCAGGGTTGGAAAGGACCTCATAGAATCATAGAATATCAGGGTTGGAAGAGACCTCAGGAGGTCATCTAGTCCAACCCCCTGCTCAAAGCAGGACCAATCCCCAATTAAATCATCCCAGCCAGGGTTTTGTCAAGCCTGACCTTAAAAACTTCTAAGGAAGGAGATTCTACCACGTCCCTAGGCAACGCATTCCAGTGTTTCACCACCCTCCTAGTGAAAAAGTTTTCCTAATATCCAACCTAAACCTCTCCCACTGCAACTTGAGACCATTACTCCTTGTCCTGTCCTCTTCTACCACTGAGAACAGTCTAGAACCATTCTCTCTGGAACCACCTCTCAGGTAGTTGAAACCAGCTATCAAATCCCCCCTCATTCTTCTCTTCTGCAGACTAAACAATCCCAGTTCCCTCAGCCTCTCCTCATAAGTCATGTGTTCCAGACCCCTAATCATTTTTGTTGCCCTTCGCTGGACTCTCTCCAATTTATCCACATCCTTCTTGTAGTGTGGGGCCCAAAACTGGACACAGTACTCCAGATGAGGCCTCACCAATGTCGAATAGAGGGGGACGATCACGTCCCTCGATCTGCTCGCTATGCCCCTACTTATACATCCCAAAATGCCATTGGCCTTCTTGGCAACAAGGGCACACTGCTGACTCATATCCAGCTTCTCGTCCACTGTCACCCCTAGGTCCTTTTCCGCAGAACTGCTGCCTAGCCCTTCGGTCCCTAGTCTGTAGCTGTGCATTGGGTTCTTCCGTCCTAAGTGCAGGACCCTGCACTTATCCTTATTGAACCTCATCAGATTTCTTTTGGCCCAATCCTCCAATTTGTCTAGGTCCCTCTGTATCCTATCCCTGCCCTCCAGCGTATCTACCACTCCTCCTCAGGAGGTCATCTAGTCCAACCCCCTGCTCAAAGCAGGACCAATCCCCAAATTTTGCCCCAGATCCCTAAGTGGCCCCCTCAAGGATTGAATGCACAACCCTGGGTTTAGCAGGCCAATGCTCAAACCGCTGAGCTATCCCTTCCCCCTGCATGCTTCAGCTGCATGGAGTTATATACTACAGTGGAACCTCAGAGTTACAAACACCAGAGTTATGAACTGACCAGTCAACCGCACACCTCATTGGGAACCGGATATAAACAATCAGGCAGCAGCAGAGGCAAAAAAAAAAAAAAAAAAATACAGGACAGGACAGTTTTAAACATAAACTACTAAAACCCGAAAAGGGAAAGTTTAAAAGAAAAGAGTTGACAGCGTAAGGAAACTGTTTCTGTGCTTGTCTCATTTAAATGAATATGGTGAAAAGCAGCATTTTTCTTCCGCACAGTCAAGTTTCAAAGCTGTTGTGACACACTGCTCCCCATATTCATCACAGTGGCATGATTATAATGAGCTTGTGACATACCTGTGATGCACCTTGTACATTCACTCGATTACAGAAGTGGCAATTCTTCAACAAAAAGACTTCAGAAACAGACTCCAACGGGAGACTGCTGAATTGGAATTAATTTGCAAAATGGATCCATTTAACTTAGGCTTGAATAAAGACTGGGAGTGGATGGGTCATTACACAAAGTAAAACTATTTCCCCTTGTTTATTTCCCCCCTCCCGCACTGTTCCTCAGACGTTCTTGTCAACTGCTGGAAATGGCCCACCCTGATTATCACTACAAAAGGTTCCCCCGCACCCCCCGCTCTCCTGCTGGTAATAGCTCACCTTTCCTGATCATTCTTGTTACAGTGTGTATGGTAACACCCGTTGTTTCATGTTCTCTGTGTATATAAATCTCCTCACTGTATTTTACACAGTATGCATCCGATGAAGTGAGCTGTAGCTCACGAAGGCTTATGCTCAAATAAATTTGTTCGTCTCTAAGGTGCCACAAGTCCTCCTTTTCTTTTTGCAGATGCAGACTAACACGGCTGCTACTCTGAAACTTGTACAGAATGTGCCCTGGGAAGTGTCATTGGAAAAGTGATGATCTGCTAAATATGATTATCCTCTTTGTGTGCATGTATCATTTTTGTATCTGGAGTTATAAATATTGACTATGTATCTGTATGTCAAAGGTGGTTGCAACTGGGTGACACCCACTAGGAAAAATGCTTCCAGTGAGACAGCTGATTGTGAAGGGCCGATTCAAGGTAATGAGCCATTAAGGGAAACAATAGGCCTTAGGAGATCCTTATCCCCCTCCTGGACAGCCTTCCTGGGAACACTTCAGAAAACCTATGGATAATGGCTGCTAGGACTCAGCAAGGCATGCAAAGCCATGTGACCAGACCACATGATACTGTACTCCATTTTGGTACCTGTATTTTTCCACAAACTGGGCTGGGAACTTGGCTTGAAACAAAGGGGCTCCTGCCATACGGAGAGACTAAAATAGATGGGGAGTGACATCATCTCTGGGCCTGACTCCCCACACAAGAGAACTCCTAGAAACATCCGAGGAAAAAAACTGGGGGAAGTGCTGGTCCCATGCTAAAGGGATTTCCCTGTGAGTCTAGTCCTGAAAGGTGCTTAGGTCCCACTGGCATCGATGTGAATTGAGGGCTCTCAGCACTGTGCAGAACCTGACCCTACTACCCGTTCAACATGTGCCTCTCCTCTCAATTCTCACCTAAGACATCACTCTCCTGGTCTTAATTTCTCTTGCTTTCTGTTATTGGCTTCATTATGGCTAAATGCCTTATTTATTCATCACACAGTCTCTTAAAAGAATTATTTTCTTCTAATTATGCTGCATGCCGCCCTGCTGTTTTGCTTTACATTTGCAAAGTGTTTTGGATTACAGTTTGCCTGAAAGACAGTCAAGCTGAGTGGTGTATCATCCTTTCTGTTGTCCACTGGAGAGTGCACAGGATTTTGGACTCGGGAGATTGGAGTTCTAATCCCATCACTGGCACCAACCTTTTGGGTGACCTTGTGTAAGACTTGCCCAGCAAAATGGGGCCCTGATCTCAACTGGGGTCTCAAGATGCTACTGTAACCTGTAACATGGACTACCAGGGGTTACTAAAATCCCAACATGCCATAGCAGGAGTAGATGGCCCAGCACTAAACTGGCTCCAATCATTCCTCTCAAACAGAACTTGGAGAGTAGTGATGGGTAACTGGTCTCTGAAGGCTCTAAGCTCTGGGCCCTGCAGGGATCCATACCATCCTCTCTTCTTTTCAATGTTAACACGAGACACCAGGGGCTTAGCTGCTAACAGTATGCCAATGACAATCCCAACTGATGCAACCACCGCCACTACTAACCCATCAGAATACTTGCAGGAAATCAGCTCTTGGATGAAAAGCAGGTGGCTCAAGCTGAACCTAGGAAAGATCAACGGGATGCCAGTTGGAAAAAGGAAACACTTTGAAGTGTTGGCCAAGTCATTACGTTCCCCCCTTCTATCAAGAGCTCACAGACCCCATTTGTCCAAGTGCTGCTAAAACTCATTAAACTTGGATGACCAGGTAGCATCTGTTTCCAAAACTGCCTTCTGTCACCTCCAGATAGCTCGGAAACTTCTTCCCTTCCTCCTGGAGAGAGGCCTGGCCACAGGGATCCCTGCATTTGTCACTTCCAGGCTGGATTCATGTAACTCATTCTAGCTGGAGCTAATTGCAAAGAGGAAGGACAGAATCCAGCTGGCCTAGAATGGGGCTGCTCACCTTTTCCATTGCTCAGGCCACCATGACCACTTCAGGCCTGGGCCCAAGTTCTTCCACTGGCTTCCAGGCAACTTCTCATGCCAGTTTAAGGCCATGGTCCTAATTTTCAAAGCAATTAATGGATGAACCCCCCGCCCCCCAGCTACATCAAAGATGGAAATTTGATCTATGATCAGCTGAGACAGCTGTGTTCCACTGGCAGCAATGCAGAACACTGAGTGCAGGAGGAAGCGTGTGAAAGCCGGGGACAAAGCATTCTTTGGGGCCGGGATCTGCATATAGAACAGTCTTCCAGAGGAGACCAGGCAAATCTAGAATCTGACTATCTTTAGACTATGTTATCTAAATCATCAGTGATTTAGATAATGGCAGAGAGAGTACACTTATAAAGTTTGCAGACGATACCAAGCTGGGAGGGGTTGCAAGTGCTTTGGAGGACAGGATTAAAATTCAAAATGATCTGTACAAACTGGAGAAATGGTCTGAAGTCAATAGGATGAAATTCAATAAGGACAAATGCAAAATACTCCACTTAGTAAGGAACAATCAGTTGCACACATACAAAATGGGAAATGACTGCCTAGGAAGGAGTACTGCGGAAAGGGATTTGGGGGTCATAGTGGATCACAAGCTAAATATGAGTCGACAGTGTAACGCTGTTGCAAAAAAAACAAGCATCATTCTGGGATGTATTAGCAGGAGTGTTGTAAGTGAGACAAGAGAAGTAATTCTTCCTCTCTACTCCACGCTGATTAGGCCTCAGCTGGAGTATTGTGTCCACTTCTGGGTGCCACATTTCAGGAAAGATGTGGACAAATTGGAGAAAGTCCAGAGAAGAGCAACAAAAATGATGAAAGGTCTAGAAAATATGACCTATGAGGGAAGATTGAAAAAATTGGGTTTGTTTAGTTTGTAGAAGAGAAGACTGAGAGGGGACATGATAACAGTTTTCAAGTACATAAAAGGTTGTTACAAGGAGGAGGGAGAAAAATTGTTTTTCTTAACTTCTGAGGATAAGACATGAGACAATGGGCTTAAATTGCAGCAAGGGAGATTTAGGTTGGACATTAGGAAAAACTTCCTGACTGTCAGAGTGGGTAAGCACTGGAATAAATTGCCTAGGGAGGTTGTGGAATTTCCATCATTGAGGATTTTTAAGGGCAGGTTGGACAAACACCTATCAGGGATGGTCTAGAATACTTAGTCCTGCCTTGAGTGCAGGGGACTGGACTAGATGACCTCTCGAGGTCCTTTCCAGTTCTATGATTCTACGTTGCAAAGCCTTTCTGCCATAAGTGACACAATATGAACATCCCTTTTATTCCCACCCCCAAGCCCCAATAAAACCAAACAGAAAAACCTACCCCAAATAGAGTTCTGACCCTGTCAGGGGAACAGTGCCAGGGACTCCATGAAGTGTACTAGTGACTTCACTATTGCTGTTGATTTTACATGGAAAGTGCTCAGATACTATGTTGATGGGCAATAAAAACGTTAGATAACTAAGTAAGCTGATGGTCAATATCAAAATCAGCTCCCAAAACAAGCATTTAATTAGTATTATTAATGATTCTTAGCAATTACCAGTAAAATTTTTATCTGAGGATCTCAAAGCACTTTACACAGGAAGTATTGTTATCCCTGTTTTACAGCTGAGGAAACCGAGGCATGGAGAGATAAAGTGACCTGCCTCCCCAAGTTCCACAGTGAGACAATTTCAGAGTAACAGCCGTGTTAGTCTGTATTCGCAAAAAGAAAAGGAGGACTTGTGGCACCTTAGAGACTAACCAATTTATTTGAGCATAAGCTTTCGTGAGCTACAGCTCACTTCAATAAATAGATCAAATAAATTGGTTAGTCTCGAAGGTGCCACAAGTACTCCTTTTCTTTTAGTGAGACAATGGCAGAGCTGGCAAAAGATCCAAGGAGTCCTGACTCCAAGTCTGATGCTGAGGCCACTGCACCAAGCTGATGAAGAGAGAAAGAGAGATAGACAGTGTGTGTGTGTGTGTAGAAGGAAGGTGGAAACAGAGGCAGACTGGGCACTCTGCTTCTGGAGTGTCATGGAGCACAGATGAACATCAGACAGGATCTAAAAGGCCTCCCCCGTCTCCTGAAAAGCAGAGGCAGTATGGCCAAGTATACAGGCCAATGGAGTGGGACTCAGGAAACCTGGGTTCTATTCCTACCTCTGACATTGACCTGCTGGGTGGCCTTGGGCAAGTCACTTCCTCTATTTCCCCACCTACCTTCAGTCAGACTGAAAGTTCTTCGGGGCAGGGACAGTCTCTAATTATGTGTATGGACAGTGCCTAGCACAATGAGCCCTCCTATCTCCATTGGCACCTTTAGACACTATTACAGCTAATCAGAGATAGGTGGAAGTGAGGATGTGCAGTATCCTGGAGACAAGGGGAAGGCTCCTGAGTTTGCCACAGTAAGGACACAGACAATCTCAGGTTTTTTTAATGCCAGACTAACTCTACTGCCTTTTTGTCAAAGCTCACACACAGGCACTTGCTGTTCTGCTGGTGCTTTATGTCTGACAAACATAAGAGGTTCTCAGGTTCAGCTTCTGACTGATAAATATATTTATTTTCTTAATCTCCCCTCTCCATATGGTATTAAAGAAATGTAGTGATGCAGAGAAGGTCACTCAGCTGAGAAAGTCTATTGTTCTGAGGAATGAGGGAGGAAAAAAGCCACTTGATGCCTTCAGAAAAGCAGTAAGAAGAATGCTATTCCTGTTACACTACTTCATTGATTTCAGCTAGGTGGCCAAGGGGACTGGCAATAATGAGGTCTAGGCTGCCAATTCAAATCCAGGCTAGGTAGGGAGAGGCTTAAATTTGATGACTGTTCTGTGGCCTATGTGAAATGAGTCTGGTGGGTCTCTGCCCGGTTCCCAGTGAACACGTGGCCACAGCACAAAAAACGAACTGCAGAATTGGCACCAATTCTTAGTCAATAGGACTGAAAACGCCGTGGTGACTAAACTCTCCCTCTAACCCCAGGTCAAGTTTGGGCTATACTAGGAGGGCAGTGCAAGGGAAGCTCGCCTTGCTGCTACCTACATGCTCTGTCTGACATGAATAAAGAGCAGAGAGGCTTGCCGTCTGGTGCCTTCCACCAGAAATCAAATCACACCAAGAAAAAACAACAAAGCAAAGTCCAAACTCTCCCATTCTAACCCTGACAGTTGGAGGCACTCCCCTTAAACACCCGCAAGGCTACCTCGCTGTCCTCCTTCAAATCCCTTCTTAAAACTCGTCTTTGCTGTGAAAACTACAAAAAATAAATAAAAATCTTGACAATGGTTAGACAGCTGGCGTGCTGAGACCACAGCCTATCATGCTGACCAATATTGACCCTCTGTTCCATCCATCTGTCTATCTCCACCTGTTGTCTCTTCTCTTATACTTAGATTGCAAATTCTTAGTGGCAAGGATCTTATGGTGATGAGCGTGATATAAGAATCTAAGTAGAATAGAATAGTGTAAATAGAAAAAGGATCATCTTTTGTTTGTACAGTGCCTCGCACAACAGAGTCCTCGTCCGTCCCTGGGGTGCCTAGGTACTACTGTCATAGAAATCATTAAAAATAACACTAAAACCGTGCTGGGAATCTTAGTGTTGCCATATGGATCAGATCAATGTTTCATTTTACCTGGTACCCTGGCTCCAAAAAAATCATTAAGGATGCGATGCTTCTGAAGAAAGTGTGAAAGTCCAATAACGTTCACTTGTGAAATAACATGCCTATGGGGGAAGGTTTTTTTTCCAACCACAGAGAGTTAGTGATTGGGTTATGCCCTGAACCATGAGAGTCAACAGTCATAAGTATTAATCTTAGCTAGCATTACCACGGAGAATATTTGTATTTATAGAAATGTCTAATCTTTTATTGGCATTGGCTAAACTGCCTGCTTCAGTAATATCTTGTGGCATTGAGTTCCACAGGTTCATTGTTTACAAATAAACATTTTAAATGTGTTGGGTTTTAATCTGATTGTGCATTCCCCCTATTCTTTTACCATAAAAATGGTAAATGGAAGCATGTGAATGTCATTCTCCACACCCTATTACATACATTTATCATGTTTTTTCTTATTCATCTCTTCTCTCATCAAAACAGTCCTAGTCTCTGCAATCTCTCCTCAAAACAGAGACTTCATGCCTCTCATTATTTTCAGTGTCATTCTCTGGACCTTTTCTATTTATACGGTACCCTTTCTGAGCTGTGATAAACAAAAGAGAGCACAGCATTTAAGTTCATGTCATAACCCCAGCTGATACAACTGAACAATAATATTTCAGCCTTAGTGTCTCTCTCTCTCTGTCCTTATACAGTTTAACTTGTTTACTTTTATGACCAGAGAAGAATGTTCAGCAGATGTTTCACTGAGCTGCACATAACAATGCCTGCATCATTTCTGGAGGGGATTTAAGAACTCCTTGTTATTAGTTCAGATTGTTCCGATGCTCTGCTAAAGGGCTAAAACTTAAGATGTTCAAAGGAGCTTTAGGGACCCAGGACCCCAAAGCCAATAGGCTTTGGGAACCTAATTTCCTTAGGGACTTTGAAAATCCTACCATAACTAGTTAGAACTGTTATACAATAGTGACATAGTGTCTTGTAATTTCAGTTAATTACTAGGGGCAAAACTTTCAAATTTAGGTGCTTAACTTTAAACACCTAAGACTGAAAGTGTTGGCATTAACTCACTTTATATATACACACACATACACAGAGAGACAGAGAGAGAGAGAGAGAGATACACACACACTATATTAGTGAAGTCTAGCTCTCAGTACATTTTGCGTGCTGAGAGATTATGGCACGAACCGGACCTCTTTTCTTAGAAACACTATCGTCCTTATTTAAAATTTTTTTTTTTATTTTTGTATCTCCATTGTAATTCCCTTCCCTTCATGGAACTATACGGACACTCTCCAGGAGCCAAAATGACACCTTTACATTCCTACCGAGTGGGCCAGCGAGTGAGTGGGCCAGAGAGAATGACTCTATAGACTGTGGTTAGAGGACTCACCCAGGATGTTGGGTTTATGCAGGGATGGCCAAACTTACTGACCCGCCGAGCCGCATATGACAATCTTCAGAAGTTTGAGAGCTGGTGAGTGTCTGTCAAGGTTCGGGGCTTCAGCCCCACTCCCATTGAATCCCCGAGCCCTGGTAGGCACCTCCTGCGGGGCTGAAGCCCTGTGACCCCCCCTGCTTGCTGGGCAGAAGCTCCTAACCCCACCACCCAACTGCAAGACAGAAGCCCCAAGCACCCACAACAGTCTGGTAAGTGGAGAATGCGGGGAAGGGATGTGAGGGGCTCTGTGGCCCACACTTTCACTGTAAAAGAGCTGCATGCAGCTCACAAGCTGCAGTTTGGCTACCCCTGGGTTTATGTGTGGGTGCAGGATGGGGTTGGTGGCCGGTGACAGAAGAGATCAGACTATATGATCTTTGGTGGTCCCTTCTGGCCTTAAACTCTATCAGGACCCAGCCCCTCTGTAACAATAACTCTTTAACTATTTATCCATACTGGAACCACTACATCAGGAGACTGTGAGGGAACTCCACATCAGAACGGCCCAATGGTTACGGTGGCAGATCATTGTTCAAGTCCCTTCTCCTTATTAGGTGGCAGGGGGATTAGAACTGGGGGCCTCCAACATCCTATGGGAGTACCCTGACCTCTGACTAAAGGTTATGGGGGAGTTCCTTATTGCAAAAAAACACCTTTGGTGCCTAACTCCAAAAAGGATGCTCAGCTGTGAATCACTAGCAGAAATAGGCCCCTATTGCCATGAAAGGGGCAGGGCTTAGCACACATCCTTCTCATTGTGTTTTCCCACTGGCTAGTTTAGGAAGCTTCCTGCCTAGCATGCTTGCTTTTGTTAATCACAATCAAAGGTGCCTCTCTCTCCCCATAATGACAGGTTTCAGAGTAGCAGCCGTGTTAGTCTGTATCCGCAGAAAGAAAAGGAGTACCTGTGGTACCTTAGAGACTAACAAATTTATTAGAGCATAAGCTTTCGTGAGCTACTGCTCACTTCATCGGATGCATGCAGTGGAAAATACAGTGGGGAGATTTATATACACAGAGAACATGAAACAACGGGTGTTACCATACACACCGTAACGAGAGTGATCACTTAAGATGAGCTATTACCAGCAGGAGAGCGGGGGGTGGGGAGGCGGGGGGGAACCTTTTGTAGTGATAATCAAGGAGGGCCATTTCCAGCAGTTGACAAGAATGTCTGAGGAAGAGCGGGGCGGGGGAGGGGGAGGTGGATAAACATGGGGAAATAGTTTTACTTTGTGTAATGACCCATCCACTCCCAGTCTTTATTCAAGCCTAAGTTAATTGAATCCAGTTTGCAATTAATTTCAATTCAGCAGTCTCTCGTTGGAGTCTGTTTTTGAAGTTTTTTTATTGAAGAATTGCAACTTTTAGGTCTGTAATCGAGTGACCAAAGAGATTGAAGTGTTCTCCGCCTGGTTTTTGAATGTTATAATTCTTGACGTCTGATTTGTGTCCATTTATTCTTTTACATAGAGACTGTCCAGTTTGGCCAATGTACATGGCAGAGGGGCATTGCTGGCACATGATGGCATATATCACATTGGTAGATGTGCACGTGAATGAGCCTCTGATATTGTGGCTGATGTGATAAGGCCCTACGATGGTGTCCCTGAATAGATATGTGGACACAGTTGGCAATTGGCTTTGTTGCAAGGATAGGTTCCTGGGTTAGCGGTTCTGTTGTGTGGTGTGTGGTTGCTGGTGAGTATTTGCTTCAGGTTGGAGGGCTGTCTGTAAGCAAGGACTGGCCTGTCTCCCAAGATCTGTGAGAGTGATGGGTCGTCCTTCTGGATAGGTTGTAGATCCTTGATGATGCGTTGGAGAGGTTTTAGTTGGGGGCTGAAGGTGATGGCTAGTGGCGTTCTGTTATTTTCTTTGTTGGGCCTGTCCTGTAGTAGGTGATTTCTGGGTACTCTTCTGGGTCTGTCAATCTGTTTCTTCACTTCAGCAGGTGGGTATTGTAGTTGTAAGAATGCTTGATAGAGATCTTGTAGGTGTTTGTCTCTGCCTGAGGGGTTGGAGCAAATGTGGCTGTATCATAGAGCTTGGCTGTAGACAATGGATCATGTGATGTGGTCTGGATGAAAACTGGAGGCATGTAGGTAGGCATAGCGGTCAGTAGGTTTCCGGTATAGGGTGGTGTTTATGTGACCATCGCTTATTAGCAACGTAGTGTCCAGGAACTGGATCTCGTGTGTGGACTGGTCCAGGCTGAGGTTGATGATGCAACGGAAATTGTTGAAATCATGGTGGAATTCCTCAAGGGCTTCTTTTCCATGGGTCCAGATGATGAAGATGTCATCAATGTAGCGCAAGTAGAGTAGGGGCATTAGGGGACGAGAGCTGAGGAAGTGTTATAGGGCCTAATCACATCAGCACTATCAGAGGCTCGTTCACCTGCACGTCTACCAATGTGATATATGCCGTCATGTGCCAGCAATGCCCCTCTGCCATGTACATTGGCCAAACTGGACAGTCTCTACATAAAAGAATAAACGGACATAAATCAGTCGTCAAAAAATTATAACATTCAAAAACCAGGCGGAGAACACTTCAATCTCTTTGGTCACTCGATTACAGACCTAAAAGTGGCAATTCTTCAACAAAAAAACTTCAGAAACAGACTCCAACGAGAGACTGCTGAATTGGAATTAATTTGCAAACTGGATTCAATTAACTTAGGCTTGAATAAAGACTGGGAGTGGATGGGTCATTACACAAAGTAAAACTATTTCCCCATGTTTATTCCTCACCCATCCGCTGCTCCTCAGACATTCTTGTCAACTGCTGGAAATGGCCCACCTTGATTATCACCACAAAAGGTTCCTCCCCACCCCATCCCCACTCTCCTGCTGGTAATAGCTCACCTTACCTGATCACTCTCGTTACAGTGTGTATGGTAACACCCGTTGTTTCATGTTCTCTGTGTATATAAATCTCCCCACTGTATTTTCCACTGCATGCATCCGATGAAGTGAGCTGTAGCTCACGAAAGCTTATGCTCAAATAAATTTGTTAGTCTCTAAGGTGCCACAAGTCCTCCTTTTCTCTCTCCCCATTCATTGTTTCGGGAACCTAGGTACCTAATTCGGACTTTGGGAATTGCAATGCATTCCTGTGGCTTTCTAAGCACTTAGAAGTCAGTACCTTTGTGAATCTAGGCCTAGGTCAGTGGTTCTCAACCGGGGTAAACATACCCCTGGGGGTATGCAGAGGTCTTTCAGGGGTACATCAACTCATCTAGATGTTTGCCTAGTTTTACAACAGGCTACATAAAAAGCACTAGTGAAATCAGTACAAACTAAAATTTCATAAGGACAATGCCTTGTTTATACTGCTTTATAGATTATACACTGAAATGTAAGTACAAATTTATATTCCAATTGATTTATTTTATTATATGGTAAAAATGAGAAAGACATCAATTTTTCAGTAATAGTGTGCTGTGACACTTTTTTTTATTTTTATGTCTGATTTTGTAATCAAGAAGTTTTTAAGCAAGGTGAAACTTGCGGGTACGCAAGCCAAATCAGACTCCTGAAAGGGGTACCATTGTCTGGAAAGGTTGAGAGCCACTGGCCTAGGTGATTTCCCCACAGAACAAAGAATTGAACTCAGGCCAGGCTAGCACCATAATCACTGCACCATCCAGTGTCTCCATAAATTCAATGAGATTATTTGCATAGTAATGTACATATCAACATAATTAAGCATGGAAGATCAGATCAGATCATTCAAAAATGCACCATAGTTAAACATACATAAACACTTATTGCAGAAAAAAAAAGTACAATAAATGTTAACCCTTAAACTTCTGACATTTTCTAGGCTGCCAGTCACCTGAATTCTTAAAAGGACATTTGTGTGTGTAAAGTCATCAGAAAGATCTCAGTTTACCATGAAACTGTGCATAAGAGTTATGTGACTCAAAGCATCCATGGCCTGTTTATTTCCATTATACATACATTTAATTAATAGGTGGTTTTAATTGCTCATCATCATGCATGGAATACAATACCAGGAATAATCAATCAAACAAAATCACACCAACAAGAATAAGATTTTCATTATCTTTTTGGCTGCCCACTCACTCAGATAGATACAACTGAAAATCAGAACTCGGGTGCTTGAGCAAGATGCTCTCAATAGGTAGCCAAGTAGCAGCTACCTTGAGTGCCCCACGTCCGCCAAGGACAGAGGAAAACAATCAAAGAAAACAAAATCAAATTTTTAATGGGACTAAACATTCTCAGCATAGATGATAAATAATTTCACCAATCTGATGAATCCCACATGGGGAAATAGAGGAAATTCAAGCCTACTATTCAAGAATGCTCTTTATATTTCTGGATTCTTCCTCTAGTCATGCCATGCTCAGATGCCTTTTTCTCCAAGACGTCTTCTCTTTAAAACTTATTTGATAAAGGCATAATAAGGAGAAAAATTACAGTCATAGACTAATACTGGTTTAACAAGACTGTAGCAGATTCTAACTTCTCTTTGGCAGTATAAGTGCTTCCAGACATCCTTGAAAATAATTGGCTTTGTCTGATTTTAGCCCTACAATTTCCTGTAATTTTTAATTATATCATTTAGACTAGAATGAAAAAAGGAAAAATATTTTTTTTCCAACAATGCTGTTGAAAGGCTAAGTTCACCCAATATTTATGGCAGGGTCCACTGCAGAGGTACACTGAAGGCTGCACAGGTAAAATGCAGATGCAAATTCCCTCTCACTGGGGAACCTGACACTCAGACACCATGGTGATGGACTGGGCTCATACAGCTGGGTGAAAATTTTCTGATGAAACAGTTTTTCCATCAGAAACTGCCAATTTGACAAAATCAAAATGGAACATATAGATTGTCAACATTTTGGATGAAAGATTATTGAAATTCTATTTCGATAAAGTGGAAGCCTGTCATTTCAAAATAAGGCAAAGCAATTCTTTCCCACTCTCCTTTTGATTATAATGACAGTAGATGCCAAAATGATAATGTCAAAAGGAAGTGCTTCAATTGTATTGAAATAAAAGATTTCAATAAGGTTGTTTCAGTGTTCCTGAAATGAAGTTGGGGAATGTTTGTTCTGAGGGACCTTTCAAAATTTCAACTTTTTGTTCAGAACTGAGAGAAAAGGAAATGTCAGAATTTCCCACTAAATGGAAATTCTTAGTTTTTACCGACCACAATAAGAACTGGAATACGTTGAAACCAGAGAGAACACATCTCAGAATATGAGCAAGGTAGGCCTTTTTGGAGCTGTAAGCATAAGTAACAGTATGAATCAAAGGCTGTGAGCCAGAATAGGCCTGGCTTTGGCAAAACAGCACCAGGTGTCAGCTAACCAAGTAAGGACATTCCTGACCAGAGAGGATGGGAGAAAAAATAGTTATTTGAAAGAGCCATGTGAACATATTCCTAAGAGATGGTACAAGAGCAAATCAACCCTTTTCTGTGGAAAAGGACCTGGGGTGACAGTGGACGAGAAGCTGGATATGAGTCAGCAGTATGCCCTTGTTGCCAAGAAGGCCAATGGCATTTTGGGATGTATAAGTAGGGGCATAGCGAGCAGATCGAGGAACGTGATCGTCCCCCTCTATTCGACATGGGTGAGGCCTCATCTGGAGTACTGTGTCCAGTTTTGGGCCCCACACTACAAGAAGGATGTGGATAAATTGGAGAGAGTCCAGCGAAGGGCAACAAAAATGATTAGGGGTCTGGAACACATGACTTATGAGGAGAGGCTGAGGGAACTGGGATTGTTTAGTCTGCGGAAGAGAAGAATGAGGGGGGATTTGATAGCTGCTTTCAACTACCTGAGAGGTGGTTCCAGAGAGAATAGTTCTAGACTATTCTCAGTGGTGGAAGAGGACAGGACAAGGAGTAATGGTCTCAAGTTGCAGTGGGGGAGGTTTAGTTGGATATTAGGAAAAACTTTTTCACTAGGAGGGTGGTGAAACACTGGAATGCGTTGCCTAGGGAGGTGGTGGAATCTCCTTCCTTAGAAGTTTTTAAGGTCAGGCTTGACAAAGCCCTGGCTGGGATGATTTAATTGGGGATGGGTCCTGCTTTTGAGCAGCGGGTTGGACTAGATGACCTCCTGAGGTCCCTTCCAACCCTGATATTCTATGATTCTATGATTCTAACCCCTCCGAAGATAAGGAGGGAAGGACAGGATAACGGATGAGGATATTTTGTTCCAACTAGCATAGGGATGGTAATTAACAACATCTGGAGCATAATACACAACTTGTTTGTATCAACATGTACAAGGAGAAGTCACAGGAGGAATATCTCCATTCTTGCCGAGGGAACAGCACCCTGGTGTGCTGATTGAGCTGGTACCATTGTCACGAGCATACACACACGAGTGTACTGTCACCACTGTGAGTCACTGGCAATAAACCTGGCCAAGCGCTTACGCCACCAAACCAAGCCTGTGGGCTTTACGAACAACATCGAGGTCTGCTGAATCAGCCAGCTTCACTGTCTGCTAGTGCAGCTGACGTGGGAGCTCCAAGAACAGCAACACTTCGCATCCTTGCAGCGCTACCCACAAGCGGCACTGGCCAAAGAAGGGGGTTGGTTCAGGCCAACAGAGAGCGTGCTGATTCAGTGACTCTTGGGACTGACCCACCATTGTGTGACTCCAGGTTAAGAATAGCATCACGCCTTTGAAACCACTGGAGTTACTGCAGTGACTCTTTTGAACAGCTTCCACTACTGGGCTTTCTATGGAACTCTAGCCAGCCTGTGAACCTTGATAGGAAACTGGGAAGGAAGCTGGAGATGTGTATCAGTTTATCCTCTTTGGAGTGGACCCCAGCCTGCAAGGATGAAGGAACCTGATTGGCATGGGGAAGTTTAGTTTACAAGCCTTCCTGTGCTAGCACTAGTGAAACTGGCCCAAAAACTTATTTCCCGAAGGAAAAGTCAACCTTTTATCAACAACAATTCATATTCTAACAGGGCACTCCCCTCCAGAGAATCTCAGCGTGGGCAGAGGTGATCCTGCAGTTCCCTGCCTCTGTTTCTCTTCCTCAGAGCCTTTTATGACCCCCCCCCCACATACACACACACACCCATAAAATCTCTTGTAGCTGCCCCATCCACCCCTGCCTGGGGCCAGTTTAGTAAGTGCAGCAATTCAAAAATAATTCTCAAAGTCCCACAAATAATGTCCATCATCATAACACAAAGATTCAAACTCAACTCCGGGGCACCTCCCAGACACAGAGATATTCTCCTGTCCCAGCCTGCTCTTCACAGAGCCAGCACTCCCAGCCCTTTTCACCTGGAGGTCAGCCTTCTGACTCCAGCTTCCTTCTCCTGCCAGCATCTCCCCTGTTTGGAGAAAGAAGGAAGCATATACATTGCCCATCTTGGGAGAGCTCCTCCCACTTGGATTCTTTTACATGCGAACTATACCGGATCAATAGGTCAGAGTGCTTAAGGGAGATTTAAAAGCAAACTGCCGTGGTGTCATATGATTCTTAAATGCTCAAGGTGCCTGTGTTCCCTTTAAGTGTCCATAATTTTAATGAGCTGACATGATCAAATTCACACCTGTGATAGGAGGATTCAATTCCATTCAGTAGAATGTCATTGGCTTACACCAGATCTGAATTTGACCCATAATGGCCAGAAATTGTGGGCTAAATCTCAGCTGCTGTAAATTAAGTTAATTTAGGGCCTACCTCCTGTTCTGCTATGGCTGTCAGTCAAAACAACAATGAACCCTACCAAAACAAACCACTCTACTGCGTATACTACCCTCCCCCTGGGGAGAGAATGAACCACACGTTACAGATATTAATCACATTGCTTTATGCATGACTGAAAGAAGCTCAAATGCTACAATGACCAGGGTGGCATAAGAACCTGTATAGAACAGAATCTTTTATTCTGAAATCAGAAAAATAATTGAAATATTATTTTAACATAATTTTCAATATTTATTTTGTAAAACCTTTAAAATAATAATCAACACTTGGGGCTTGATTCACTACAGCGTTACTCCAGTTTTACACTGGTATAACTCTACTGAAGTCAGTGGAGATACATCAATGTAAGTCTGGAATGAAATGGTGGTCCTGCAGTGCCCTGCCTCTGTTTCTTTTCTGCAGAGCCTTTTATGACACCCCTCCCCCAGATGCTCAGGGCATCTGGGCAAACTGTTTTGCATTCAGTGTCTGTAGGCTACACCTGACACTAGCTGATAAAGAGGACTGAAAGATGGATTTGAACATTTGGCTTTATGCAAGCTAATTATCTGAATTATTTAGTGGGGAAGTCATTAATAAATCTTTCAGATAAAAACAAAACAAACAAAATCAATGACCATGCAGGGATTATTCATGATGCAGCTTGGAAAATATTGTCCCCATTGCCTTTTTCTTAAAGGAAGTTCAAGGCTGGAGACTTTAAAGAGGCTTTTAAGACTTTTAATTTGATGCCCTAAAACTAAGCTGTGCAGGCTTTTGTTAATTCTGGGCTTGGGCTAGAGGTTTCAGTGAACAGTGAGGTCTCCCCCAGGGGTTCTCACAACAAAATTTTTGATGGCCTCAGAGTGCAACCACCAACTCTTGCTGATGGCCACTCTGACAATTTTCCCTAAATACTTAATTAACTTTAGGAAAAACAAATAAATATGTACCTATACATGTCTAAATCATTCTAATTGATCTATGTAGGGTTGTTTTTTGCAGACTCAATAATAAAAATTATGTACAGTTATCTCTATTCTTTACTGGACCTAAACAGAATAGAAACACAAATAAGGTGCTTTGAATGTTCTTGTCTTTTTTCTTTTTGTTTTATATATATATACATATTCTAGCTATAAGTAAGTCTGCTGTGAAAAGTGAGATTTGTATGATTGTTAACATCACTTTTTGCAGCAGACAAGCCCCGGCAAGCCCGTTCCAAGGGCGATGGGGCACTGTGGGAGGCAGCTGGACCCAATGGTGATGGGGGGTGAGCTCAGGCTAGAGCCCACCACCACACAGCCAGGGGACAGAGCCCAAAGCCCCGTGGCTGGAGCCTGCCACCGGCCACCCCAGGGCTGAAGCCCAACCCCACTGCCCCCGGCAAGGTGCGGAACTCACTGACTGCCTGCTCCTCTGGCTTGTGTGTCTCCAGAGGGGCCCAACCACGGCTGGTGACCCCTGGGGAGGGGCTGATGCTTCATCTCCCCGCCCCCCAATCACTGCCCAGGAAGCTGTGGCCACAAGAAAAGCCCCCTGATGGCTGCACGCGGCCACGGTGGCTGCATTTGAGGTTAATTGAAAGGAGAGATTATTCGAGCCCCGCTTTCTTTTTCTGATTAGAGTCTAGCGGTCTGCAAGTTTAATGAGCCAGGATTGACAGCCGCCTACTCTGTCATTTGCCTGTGATCTCCTCTGCCCCAGAGGAAACCCCTAGTGCCACCAATTTACCAATCAGCCCAGGGCGCATGGAAATACCATGGAAATGTGTCATGCAGCAATTTCTGTTTAGGGATGGGAATGCGGCTTCCCCTGTGTCTCCCTACTCCTGGGAGGAAGAGAGAAACTGCTCTGCCAGAACCGGAGTGATAAGCCATCACTCACCTCTTCAGATCTCAGCAGCGAGGCTACTAAAGGAGAGGGAGACGCACAGAGACAGAGCAAAGCGGGCTGCAGAGCACCCAGACAGTGCCGGGTCCGGCAGCACAACTCCCTAGCAAGCTGCGGCTGCTCGGGAGCTCGTCTTCGCCTGTCATTATTTTTGCCCAGGGGGCAGTGGCAGGAGGCGCTGTTCCAAGCCCAGCGCGCACGCTGCGTCCCTGGAGCGGAAGGCAGGGCGCTTGCCCTTGGGCTCGCTGGCTGCGCGGAGCGCACCGTTCGGCAGCCGGGAGCGACGAGCGAGCGGAGCTGCCAGGGCTGGGGCACGGAGCCACTCCAGAGGTCAGCACCGCGGAGAGCGCGCCGGCCCTGCCTTAGGCGGCTGAGCCCAGCCCAGGAGTCCGCGCTGCAGAGCGGGCCCCGCGGCGAGCAGAGCCCGGAGTCGCACCTCGTGGAGCGCAGCCGGAGCGCAGCGACCCGAGGCTCCAGCACCCTGGAGAGCGCGCTGGGTGCCCGGGGGCCTGGGTTCAGCACCAAGGACAAGGCTCCGGGGTGAGCGCCCCATGCCCCGGGCTCCCACCAGGGACCAGCACCATGGAGAGGAGGCTGAACGTGAGCCCGGAGGCGCTCGACAGGCTCCTGGAGGAGCACAACATGACCAGGGAAGAGTTCATTGCCGCCTACGGCCTCAAACCCCTCGTCTACATCCCAGAGCTGCCTCCCAGTGCCAAGGTTACCTTCCTGGTGCTCTACATCATCATCTTCACGCTGGCTCTTCTGGGCAACAGCCTGGTGGTCTACATCATCATCCGGCGGAAAGCCATGAGAACGGCCACCAATATTTTCATCTGCTCCCTGGCGTGCAGTGACCTGCTGGTCACTTTCTTCTGCATCCCTTTCACTCTCCTGCAGAACGTCTCCTCAGAGTGGCTAGGTGGTAAGTCTGCCCAAGTGGGCTCATTCCCACCCTTCCCTTTTCTTCTTTCAAGTACATAAAAGGTTGTTACAAGGAGGAGGGAGAAAAATTGTTCTTAACCTCTGAGGATAGGACAAGAAGCAATGGGTTTAAATTGCAGCAAGGGAGGTTTAGGTTGGACATTAGGAAAAACTTCCAAACTGTCAGGGTGTTAAGCACTGGAATAAATTGCCTAGGAAGGCTGTGGACTCTCCATCATTGGGGATTTTTAAGAGCAAGTTAGACAAACACTTGTCACAGATGGTCTAGATAATACTTAGTCCTGCCTTGAGTGCAAGGGACTGGACTAGATGACCTCTTGAGGTCCCTTCCAGTCCTATGATTCTTTCCCCAAGACTTGAGATCTGCTACAGGTTGGCTACTGTCCATTAACCAATCGTCCCTCCCGTGCCTTGTAGCGAGCTAGCTGGCTAAGTTATAGACCATGTCCATACTTTGTTCTTTCAAAACCAGATATTCCTCCTCTTGAGCTGAGTAAGTGGAATCATTTTAAAAGCTGTTGGAATAATTCAGATCCTTCCACACTTAACAAATCATTCCATCAGCCTCTGGGTGTGGGAGGGAGTTGTACTCCGGTAATTGCTTTTGCAAACTCTATCACAACACTGTCATGTTGCGAACAGCTCAATAAATTGGGGCTATTTCCAGTTTTTGAAAGAAATTAGGGTCACATGCAGAAAATGAACCTTCATAACCTTGTAAAAAATAAAAATGCAATAAACTCACACAAGATGGTTTTGTGTTTTGCTAACAATTTGCAATCTCCACCTCTTCGTTTTCTGTTATCTTTGTCAGCTTGCATTGTTTTCTGAGTCTCTCTTTGTAGTTACAATTCAGAACCTGTCACTTAGACTGGGAAACATGTTATTGGCTCACAAATGAGTTACGAGTGTCCCTTTATGCTGGGTATGAAAGGTAATGCTAATATCCACATTTTATCATTTAAATTTGCATGTATGTGGCTCTGGTGTTGTTATATTATTATTTATTTGTATTACCAGTGTGCCTGTGAGCCCTATTTATAGATTAGAACCCCATTGTGTTATGTAGTACCTAGTTATACAAAAGAAAATGTGGCATGTTCTGACATTCAGAGAGGAGGAGTAAAAATCACCAGGACACTAGTCAAAGGGTGTTTAATACCCACTGAAATCAAGCTATGCGCTTAGAGCTTGACAAGAATATGATAACTGAATCAATACATCAAGACACATCACACTGGGATCTTCACAAATGGCCCTAGAAGTGAAGTTTTTATTAGGCAAGAACAGAGTGAGTTCAGTCACATTGCTATTGGCTCTAAGTGGCATTCCCACAAGCAATAATCTTTTCAGTTGCTGCTTACTGTCAAAAAGTATTTCCCTCTGAAAGCAGGAGGGAAAACCAGAGGAAATGTGGCCAATCTGATTGTTAAAATCTGAATGCCCCACTGGTTGGACTGAGGGGCAAAATAGTAGTCATAAAGTTAGATAGATATGTAACTGAATAATCACTACAGGATGTCATCACTAAAACCAGACTCCAGTGCATCCCCTTAGATTCATAGGCCTGCTCTACACTACAAAGTTAGGTCAACATATGCCGTGTTAGGTCGAGTTAATAATGTATGTGTCTACACTACCGAGTCCCTTCTCCCGACCTAAAGGGCTTGTAAAGTTGACTTCTGTACTCCACTTCCGTGAGAGGCATTGTGCTTCAGTCAACAGCCACGCATCAACATGGGGATAGTGTAGACACTGTGCTGTGTAATTCGAAGGAATTGGCCTCCAGGAGGTATCCCACAGTGCTCTGCTGTGACCGCTCCAGAGAGCACTTTCAACTCCACTGCACTTCTGCCAGGTACACAGGAAACAACCCCCACCCATTGAAGCCCGGGGAACTGTGGAATTTTCATTTCCTGTTTGATCGACATGGAGAGCTTGTCAGCACAGCTGACCACGGATGCTCAAGGCTGCAAACGCACTCCAGCATGGAGGACACAGGAGACACTGGATCTTATTGCTGTGTGGGGAGAAGAGTCTGTACAGGCAGAGCTCCGAACCAGCAGAAAAAAGGCTGACATCTATGCCAAAATCGCGGTGGGCATGGAGGAGAAGGGCTACACCAGGGACACACATCAGTGCCGTGTGAAAATAAAGGAGCTTCAGCAAGCGTACCAGAAGACAAGGGAGGTGAACAGCTGCTCTGGTTCTGAGCCACAGACATGACGCTTCTATGAGGAGCTGCATGTGATTCTAGGCAGCGACCCCACCACTACCCTGAAACACTGTGTGGAGACCTCCCAGGAGCCCCGGGTGACCTCGGGCTACAACAAGGAGGGCATTGTTGACGAGAAAGAGGAGGATGAGGAGAATGCTCAGCAGGCAAGTGGAGGATCCATTATCCCCGAAAGCCAAGAACTTTTTTTAAACTCTGGAGGCCATCCCCCTCACAGGACCAGTTGGTGGTGGAGCATGATGCCGGGAAAGGCACCTCTGGTGAGTACACGTTTCCAATCAAACTGTTGGGGTTACATATTATCTTTAATGTTGAATCTGATTTAAAAAAATGGGATAGTGGCTATCGGTGGCCACTCCAGCTACGCCGAGGGTGCGCTCTGAAAAAGACTATTTATGTGCCCGGGGATGGCCCTGGAATCCTCCATGGAGCTCTCTAGGAAGCTTTCGTGGAGGTACTCTGCAATCCTTTGCAGAAGGTTTCTGGGAAGACCTGCCTTATTTCGTCCACCATGGTACTACACTTTACCGCGCCACTCCAGTATTAACTCTTCTGGCATCATTGTGGCACACAGCATTACAGCATAAGGACCAGGTCTGTACCCAGATGCTTGCAGCATCGGCTCCCTTTCTGCCTCTGTTACCCTCAGGAGAGTGATATTGCATATGGTTACCTAGGGGAAAAGGGGGAAGTTTTAAATGCTAGCCCTTAAACTGAAAACAATTTGATAAGTTTGGTGAATTCTGGGTCACACAACCATGCTTTCCTGAATCTGTCCTGGCTGTGGTTGGAAGGGATCACCCCGTATTGCAGCCAGCATTTAGAGAAGGCGGGGGGTGACACTTCCTGTTCGTCTCCCTTCCACCCCAACCCAGGGCTGCTTTTGTAACAATGAAACTATTTGTGCGGCTTTACGCTGGTGCCTGTCCTCAAGCACCATCCTGGTTGCTATGGGAAAGGGGTCTGGGCTGAGGTTGGAACCACTGATCCCAAGGATGTCTTATTAAAAGCTGCAGCACAAGATCTCTTCCCCCGCCTCATGGCCTTACTCACTATGGCTGGAGCAGCAAACCGACTGTTGCAGTAGCCCGTGGTTGTGGTTACACTGTGGCTTGCAGGAAAGTGCATTGAGGGGTGTTACTTTTTATACAAAGATTTAGCCTTGCACCAGAAACAATTTATGCTCTGTCAGTGCTACCCTTGTGCTTTGTACTTTTTGCAGCTGAAACCTTGTCCGTCGGTGCATCCTCCACACCAGGACAGAGACTTTCCCTGATTAGAAGGCTGAAAAAGAAGACTCAGGAGGACATGTTCAAGGAGTTAATGTGCGCCTCCGAGAGTGACAAGATGGAGCTCAGGGCACGGAGGACTGCACTGTCCGACAGCCTGCACAACGACCACGAGGACAGGAGAGCATGCAGGGAACATGAGTGTGACACGCAGAACGAAATGGTGCAGATTATGAGGGAGCAAACAGACATGTTGAGGCATCTGGCTGAGGTTTAAGAAAGGCAGCTGGATGCTAGCGTCCTGCTGCAGCCTATGCTGAACCTGCTGCCATTGTCGCCAAGTTCCACATCCTTCCCTCCCAGACATTCTAGGATGCGGGGGCAATGGGGGGAAAGTCCAGTGTCCCTTGCACTCTACTCCAGGGGAGGGTACAAGGACCAGAAGGCGCCCATTCCCACACTTTTGATTGTTATTGCAGGGCAGTTGTAAGCAAGTTGTCCTTGTTTCTCCCTTTTACCCCACTCCCACCTCGGTGTTATCAGCCCCTTAGCCCTAGGTTATCATAATTTTCTTTGACATCTCTCTATGTTTGTGAGCATAAAAGAAATTAATGGATTGAGGAGAAACGGCTCTTTATTAATTCAGCACACAACGGTTAGTGGGGGTGTAGTTTACAGGGGGCTAAATGCAATGAAGGGAACAGCTAGGTAAGGAACAACACACATAAGTGTCACATTACTGTGGGGCATTGATTAAACTAGTTTTCAAAGTCTCACAGAGATGCAGCACACCTCGATGTGCTCTTCTTATTGCCCTGCTGTCTTGCAGCTCAAAACTGGCTGCCAGCTACTCTACCTTAATGCCCTACCCCACCGGAAACTTTTCTCCCTTTGTTTCACAGATATTATGGAGCACACAGCAGGCAGCAACAACAGTGGGGATAGTAAGGCACTGAATGGGGATACTGCTTTCACTGAGGTCTAACCTAATAAGCAAACTATGCCAGTGGGCTTTTAAACATCCAAAGGCACATTCCACCACCATTCTGCACTTGCTCAGCCTATGGTTGAACCGCTCCTTGCTGCTGTCCAGGCTGCCAGTCTACGGCTTCATGAGCCATGGGAGCAAGGAGTAGGCTGGGTCTCCCAGGATCACGATTGGCATTTCAACATCACCAATGGTTATTCTGTAGTCTGGAAAGAAAGTTCCTGCTTGCTACTTTCTGAACAGACTGGAGTTCCTAAAGATCCGTGAGTCATGCACCTTTCCGACCATCCCACGTTGATGTTGGTGAAGTGGCCCCTGTGATCCACCAGTGCTTGCAACACCATTGAGAAGTACCCCTTTGGTTTATGTACTCTTTGGCAAGGTGCTCTGGTGCCAAGATAGGGATATATGTTCCATCTATTGCCCCACCACAGTTAGGGAACCCCATCACGGCAAAATCATTCACTATGTCCTGCACGTTGCCCAGAGTCACTACCCTTCTTAGCAGAAGTCTATTGATTGCCCTGGCAACTTGGATCACAGCAGACCCCATGGTAGATTTAACCACTCTGAATTGGTTCCCCACTGACCGGTAGCAGTCCGGCATTGAAAGCTTCCACAGAGCTATCGCCACTCACTTCTCAACTGTCACAGCAGCTCGCCTTTTAGTATTGCTGCACTTCAGGGCTGGGGAAAGCTCTTCGCACAGTTCCATGAAAGTGGCGTTGTGCGTTCGAAAGTTCCGCAGCCACTTCTCATCATTCCATAGCTGCATAACTAGGTGGTCCCACCAGTCAGTGCTTGTTTCCCAGGCCCAGAAGCGGCACTCCACTATGTCAAGGTGATGCACGATTGTTGCCACCATCTGCAAATTGCTCCGCTCCCAGGCTTCCAGCAGGGCTGCTTGCATGGCATCATGTTGTTCTGCGCAGCGGCTCCTGCTCCAGCTGAGTAAATACTGCAGGATAAGGTGCGAGGTGTTTGTAATGCTCACAACAACAGTGTACTGCTGAGCGGGGTCCATGCGTGCCATGCTATGGCATCTGCGCGGGTGACCCAGGCTGAGGAAAAAAGGCGTGAAAAAGGCTTGGTTTGTTTGCCGCTGAGTTCAGGGAGGAAGGGAAGTAAGTGCATCATGGGAGGCCAGTGCCATGTTCCCATAACCACCTGTGCAAATAAATGTTTTGGTCCCATGAAGCATTGCAAGCCCAACCCAACGTTCCATTTGGCTACGTGCACTGTGGGATAGCTACCCACAGTGCAGCGCTCCGTGAGTCAATGCAAGCCCTGCTAGTGAGGATGTGCTCTGCCAACACCATGAACATAGTGGGGACATGCAAAATCAACTTGCTTAAATTGGAGGCTCAATGTCGACTTAAACAAAATGGACCTAATTTTGTAGTGTAGACATACTCATATATTCCATTGTGAGTCTGACCTCCTGTAGAGCACAAAGGATAGAAATTCCCTAAAAATACTTCCTAGAGCATATTCTTTAGGTTATAAATGTGATCAAGTCATGATCATTTGTACCTAAACTACGGTTGATTTTTAGTTCCTTAATCAGTTTCTCTTTATCTGTTAAGACAAGATCTAATAAAGAGTTCCCCCATGCTGGCTGCACAACTTTTTGAGTTAAGAAATGGTCATCTATCATTTCTGCAATTGTAACTCATTAGCCAGAGTGTGTTATACATGTACTCCTCTGTATCTGATCCACAGACGATATGGGCTGTTACAAGCCCAGAGCTACAGAGCCTGGCTCTTTGGCTACAGCTGTAGAGGCTAGGGATGGCTGGCAAACAAGAATTCCATTTCATGAACAATGCTGAGCTTTTGAGATCTGTTTTCATTCTGATTCAGAACAAAACTGAGACCTTTTGAAAGTTATGGGAAAAAATGTGAGAGGGGGAAAGAGACCCCAGCAAGCTCAGAATAGCCCATAACCTGGTGGTAGGGCATTCACCCAGGATGCGGAAGAAACAGGTTTATGTCCTAGCTCTGCCTGATTTGAAGCAGGAACTTGAAGCAGAATTTTGACATCCCCAGTGAGAGCTTTAACCACTGGGGTAGAAAGTCAGTCTCTCCTATTGGAGCTGTTCCACTTTGTATAAATAATGAACTATTCATTGGGGCAGACTTAAAGACTGATGTTTAGGGCATTCACCCAAGATGTAGGAGACCCAGGTTCAAGATCCTGCTCCAAATCAGAAAGATCATGTGTATGACTAGAGCAACTCCAAATCAGACAGAGCAGAGACTTGAATCTGTGTCTCCCCACAACCTGCATCAATACCCTCACCACCAGGCTATTAGCTATTCTGGGGTCCCTCTCCTTCCCCACAGAAATTCCATCCCGGATGTGAGAAACCTTCATCATGAACATTGATGGAAAGAGGTATGTTCTTGTTTTGACAAATTGGCATTTTCCAATGGAAAAAACACTCAGTCAAAAAAATCCCAGCCACTCCAGTAGATACTCATGTCCATGGTCCCCAGTTCATCCCCACTTTTGGGCCAAGATGCCAGTCATCCCTGGGGAATGCCTTGACACAACGTTCCCTGTTCATCTCTGCTTAATAGTGACAGTGTAAATTGCCTTAAAGGGCCTGACGTACACAAGTTTACTTCTGCAACTCCACTGATCATAACTGAGCTATTTCTGATTTACTCCAGTGCAAATGTGGGAGAACTGGGCACAAAACAGTGCCTGTGTTGGTTATCTTTCCACTCATTTTGTTTCAGGGATGTATCACAGAGAGAAAAACTGGATTCGTTTCTTTTGTCCAGGCAGTATGGGAAGTGAGGACACATTTTATGTTTACGCATCATTCACTTTCACCTTTCATTTTAAGTTGCTGCCCATGTGAGCAACTCACTACATCTTTTTATTCTATTCTGGGGTTTGATTCATTCGCCAGAGTGATGAATTGATGATTCTGATCTGGCGACATTTTACACCCATGACAAGGCAAGCAAGAATTAGTCTCAGATTCTTGTCCTAGAGTTGCATAGATCTCTATGACTAATTTACATTGCTTGTTTGCCAAATCTTCCCCCATTTCTAGTAGTTGTTTCAACATGGTCAGGATTTTTGATTTCTCCCTGGGCTTCCTGCTGATCCATGTAATTGTTTGGTGTTACTGCTGTTTTTTTTTTGCTGAAAATAATATCCCCTCAATATTTCCTTTGGATAAGCCACCAGGGCTTTGCAGCATTGTAGGTATGGTAACAGACTGGTACCACTTTTCTATATGCCTATATTCTATTTTTATATTTTCTTTTAATACCAGATTAAAGATAGATAATTAAGAAAAGTCCAAGATGTTGTGTGGATTTAAATTAATGGGACTATTTACATGGGTGAGACAACAGAATTTGGCTGCTGATCAGCATGAAGAGGGAATTCTCACATGTGGGTCCTTATCATAGTCCTGAATTCAGCAGTCCATCGTTCAGCAAAGAGCATAAGCACATTTTGAACCTTTAGCTTAATTGACTTCAATGGGACTTAAGACACATGCTTTAGTGCTTTGCTGAAAGGGGTGGACTTAAGCCCAAAAACGTTTTGCTGAATTGTGCCATAATGTTTAGGGCAGCATCCATTGAAGTCGTCCCCAAAAGTCCTTCAGCCCACAGTTCACAGGGTGAGTAAGACAGACAGAAGCTGTCCACTCGCACTTTAACAAAATGCTCATCTAACCCCAGGCCCTTGCTCCATGTTTAACGTGGCTCTCTGCCATGGCTGCCTTTCCGAAAAGGAAAATGATTAACCTCCATGACATGGTCCACTTGTTATATTTGCCCTATATTGCAAAAATTATGAACTCCACTTAGGCCATCCTGTGTACTTGCCTGCCCAACTCAGTATACTCATCTCTACTTGAAGGGTACCTCTACACTGCAGTTGGGGGTGTGAATGGCAGCCCATGTCGATGTACCCAGGCCAGCTCTACTCTGGCTAACTCACTAACAGTAGACGTGAAGATGTCACACCCTGGCTGTATAAGCCCACCTGGGTCTCCAGGTACGTACTCACTTGTGCAGCCCACACTGCTGCCCGCACTTCTGCAGCCTCACTTCTATTTTTAGCAAGTACAGCTAGCACAGGGACTTCTACATGAGCTGCCATTTTAGACCCCTGGCTGCAGTGTAGGCATAATACCTTGACTGAGCTCCTCACTTTCTCACCCAAGCTATAGCAAAGCCCCGTGGGTGAAATTCAACCCCCTACAAAAATCTATGCACCACCTAAGTCCTTACGCTGGCCTTCTGCACAGGAGTGAATTCCACATTCTCAGTACCAGCTCAAGAATGCTTTTGTTCTCTGGTGTTTCCTGAAGTCCCATCCATCAGCTTTAAATGGTTTCTCCTCTTTCCCTTAGTTCTCTGCTGAACGTTTTCTTTGTGTTGATCTTAAGCTGAAGTGACCTGCGCCAAGCTTTTTGCCGAGGTTTCCTGCTGCAGAAGAAAGACTCCGCTGTTTTCTCTCGCTTTTAATATCTTTGATCAATGGTGCAGTAGTTTCAACTATAATAATGCTCGGTGCTATGATCTGTTCTTTAGCAACTGGCAAAACAGTTTCTCTTGTTTTCATTATCAGTTCCTTCATCCCTTAAGGCACATAGAAATATCACAGAATCCTTATATTTTAATCAGGGCTTTGTGGCCTTCTCTACAAAAGGTATATGGGTGAGATCCCCAGGTAGGGTAAATCAGTGTACTCCAATGAAATCAATAGTATAATGCCAGTTTACCCCAGAGAACCATCTGGTGTGTATGTGTAGCTAGGCATTTTATTGATCTCTGTATCTATATATATTATATACACACACACGCACACTTTTCATATGAATTCAGGAGTGGGGAAAAAATGGAGACAACCTAAAGAAAACCATGTCTCAGGAGAACATCTTAAAACATCCATTGTATCCCACATGCTGCCTGCTCATCCTCCAGTGCAGAAAGGCCCCAAACACAACTGAACCACTGGGGCAGGATACTAGGAATCCATTCTCTGAGTTTTGGCACCCCCTACGCATATGGGGGATTGCTCCTCGAAAAGCTCCTTTAATGACCATGTGCTGGGCTGGAGGTTCTCCTGCCGTCGGGGTCTCTGCTCCTGTCCTCCGATGGAGGGGGCTCTAGGGCTGCAGAGACCTCTCCTTCCCCAAATTTGAGGCTGGAAAGTCCACAGGCTGTACTTGTTCTCTTCTATAATTTGATTCAAATTTCGAGTTTTTTCTCCCTATTGCTCTGAGTGCATCATCAGAAAGTAGCTTCTAGCCAATTTGTTCTCTGTTTATTACTACCTGAGGTGATGCAGCTCATAGGTGGAAACACAGCTCTCTCCTGTTTCATCATGCCAACCAGGTGCATTTTTAGGGTGGTAAATGTGCTTGTGGAGCTGGTGTTTCATCTGAATCATCGCAAGTAATGCTCTAAATGAGCAAGTCCTGGAAATCCTCTCTGATCCTTATAACTAAGAAGAATGACTGAGGATCAGTTACATTTCCCACAATCAGAAACTCTTATTCTGGTGCCATCTGGGGAGCCCAGCTGTAGACTGTGGCATGCAGAGCTGTTCCATCCCATGATTTATCTAGTCTGATTTTCAGTGACTCAAGTGTTGGCGTTTCTAGCACTTGAGAAGAAGAAGGGTAGGTAAGGCACAGGACTAGGAGTTCTGTTATTTGCCTAACCACAGATTTCCTGGGCCTAATCCACTATTACCCTGCACTTTGGGGGGTCATTCACACAGTGCAAAGTGAGTAACACAGTAGCAAATCAGACTGGCAGCATTTTAGCTGCACAAGGCACAGGGCAAGGGTGAAACACACCCCTTGTGAGGTCAAGTCACATCATCTCTTTGTGCTTCAATTCTCCCCTCTGTAAAATGGGATACCACCTCCGTCTCTCACAGCAGTGTTGTGAGACTAGATTAATTAACGTTTGCCAAGTGCTCTCAAATCCCTCCTGCACTGTGCTAGCACTCACTGCAAACCAAAAATAATATTATTCCCTTGGAGAAACTATTCCACTCTCTAACTGATCTAGATTCTCTCCAATACCTATTGCAATGATACAAGTTATTATAAAACTCTTAGCATAGTTGTAATTAGAAGGGAGTCTTAAAAGGGATCTCAGCGTTCAAAGGACACCAATCGTGACAGCCAGAGCATGAAACGTTGGCAGGAAAAGAGGCCAAACCCAATTTTCACTGCCTTGAAGATATGCAGCATGGGACATCTGATGCAACTAAAGTTTCCCCAAGCAATAATACCCAGGGCCTCGCTTGTCAGGGTTGCTAAGCACGTCGGCTTCGACGGGAGCTGCCAGCGGTCAGGAATTCTGAAAAAAGCCCTGCCCCAATTGAGAAAGAACGAATCGCCAGCTCTCTCACTGGGAGAAACCGAAGAGGAGAGTCCCATATTCTAAGAATAAAGGATGAACCTTTAACTTTGCACAGTACTCGGCTACTACACTGGCAAGTGCCATTGAAAGAGGGAAGAGATGTGGCTGTAAGAAAGGCTGCAGCTCAGCGAGATGTAGCTCAGCTTGTCTTTCGCAGAATGCCAAGCTCAGCGTCTCGATCAGTTCTTCAGCCTGAACACACTCTCCGCCCTTCCTATCTGCTTCCCCCTCCTGCCCAATCACGCACCCAGTGAAGATGCACACCTGCAGTGCCTTGAGCCTCAGCCCCCTACACCATACGTTTAGTTATAGCACATGCATGGCAGCTACTGTTTCATGAAAGAACTTACTTTTGATTCCTCCCCGACTGGTAAATCTTCTCCCAAACCATATCTTGTCCCCACTGAGAACAATTTGTGACATCTTTTCTAA
Organism: Eretmochelys imbricata; assembly: GCF_965152235.1. Taxonomy (NCBI): domain Eukaryota; kingdom Metazoa; phylum Chordata; order Testudines; family Cheloniidae; genus Eretmochelys; species Eretmochelys imbricata. The sequence continues at coordinate 11,332,835 of NC_135597.1, read as the reverse complement.
AACCCATAAAAAGCCACTTCGTCCCCATCTTCTTTGGCAAGGGTTCACTCGTGCAATTAGTTTGTTTTCTCTGCGTGAGAGAGACAGAGAGAACTGTTGCTGGTAAAGTCTGCTTGCAAAACTACTATTTCCCCTTCATCAAGGAGGGAATTGAGAAGGTGTCCTTGGGAAACAATCTAGCCCTAGAAGAGTAGCAAAGGCAGCTGGTCCAGCATCCCTGGAAGGCATTGTTATTTCTCCTGACCTCTTCAGGTTGGCTCCAGCTAGTGTCTCAAGCAATATCCCCTCCAGCCCAGCTCTGGCACTAAGTGCCACTCAAGAGCCCTAATACAATAAATATTAGTTCAAGTTTGACTTATTTAATTATTGGGCTGAGCCAGAGATCCAGAGGCTCTGAAATTAATTTTATACAAATCCCAGGTATTATATTAAAAGTACATACTATTTTTGGTTGGTTGGCCAAATAGATTAATTTAAAATGTCTAGTGCCTCTGAAATATTCTGTCTAGGTTCAGCTGAGCAAGGGGAAATATCTTTTTAAAGCAGCAGTGGATGTTTTATAGAAATGTTTTGGGGGGGGAAATGATGATGCAGGAACAATGCTGCTTTCAGTTATGATATATTTTCTTCTGGGTCTTCATATTTCTCTTCTCTGTCTTAGGGCTTATCTCCATGGGGAAAGTAGTGCAGAATAAATTAGGGTATGAATTTAAAACACAATAGCTATTCCAAAGTGGACTAAACTAAACAGAACAAAGGCGCTCAGTGCAGAATAGTGTGTCCATAAGGAGAGGCAATGCAGAATAGCTATTTTGGGCTATCTCCCCATGTAGACAAGCCCTTAGAGCTGTATAACTATCCCTCCGTAGGAAGGAGAATAAGCTGAATAAGCTATGCTGGTATAAGGCACTTTTATACAGGCATAAATGCATCCACACTAGAGTGTTTACTGGGTTAGCTATATCTGTAAAAAAATCATACCCCTAACTGACATAGTTATACTGGAATAATTTTTCTAGTGTAGACTAGCTCTTAGGCTGAGGGAATCATAGACATGTAGGGCTGGAAGGACCTCAAGAAGTCATCAAGTCCATCCCGCCCCCATGCTGAGGCCAAATTAAGTATACCTAGATCAGTGATACTCAGACTGAGGCTTATGAGCCATAAGTGGCTCTTTAATGTCTCTCCTGCAGTTCTTTGCAGCATGTATTAAAACACTGTGTGATTGAATTATTAACCAAAGTTATTAACCAATCAGGAGGCTTCTGCTATGTTATTAACCAATTGTCCTTGATAAAATATTGGATCAGTCATTTTGCTGCCAGAATGAATATATATAGGTAAATGAAACAATGAATTCACACAACTGTGGTTCTTTTGGGTAATGCTGATTGCTAATTTGGCTCCTGAACCACTGAGGTCTGGGTATCACTGACCATCCCTGACAAGGGTCAGTCTAACTTGTTCTTAAAAACTTCACAAATTCCCAACAAAGCACAGCTTCATGGTTCACAGGATCCCTCCTGTCCTGGTACTTCCATGAGCTAACAGTACTTATACCCCATCCTCTCACTTAACATCAGAACTGCCTGAAAATTTTTGCAATGTCAAAACTAGTGGCGCAGGGGGTTACGATCGGAAAAAATACCTATGACATTTTTGTGATTTCCCCACCCTTTTTTTTTTTTTTTTTTTAATATGAGCTGGCAACATTTTGGAAAATGTCATAAAAAGGGGGAAACAGAGAAAATTATCACAATCCCCTCCCTCCTCTTTTCCGAGCAACTTTACTGAAGATTCTCTGGGTGTTTTGCAAAAAGAAAAGGAATACTTGTGGCACCTTAGAGACTAACCAATTTATTTGAGCAAATAAATATTTTTTGAAAATAAATATTTTCAAATATTATTTGAGCATAAATATTTATGCTCAAATAAACTGGTTAGTCTCTAAGGTGCCACAAGTACTCCTTTTCTTTTTGCGAATACAGACTAACACGGCTGTTACTCTGAAATCTGGGTGTTTTGTTCTTCACATCAAAGCTAGGAGAAGTTAACACCAACTTTTATCTCAACTTTACATCCAGCTAACTCAGACTCCGCGTCTTCCCTGATTTGCATTCGCAGAGCCCAGCACTGCCATGTAAATGGTGAGCCCTGAGCCCGTCCAGCCACCTCCCACACCTGACAATCAATCTGTTTCACACAAATGCCTGAAACTGAATTTACCAAGAGGAGCTGCAACGATTGCCCATAAGAGGACCCTGAACCTTCAGAATGCACTCTTTCAGGGTAGGTCACTAAGCTCCAGGTTAGGTGGCCATCAGGTCACACGTATTGCTGCTGACGTTGGATTAGTTTATTTCCTCTTTGCGCGTTCACCTTGCCTTTGTGTTGCTCTGGCTGGTGATATTGTAAGGGATGCAACAGTGAGAGTAGTTTTGCAGTCTTTCAGAGTAACAGCCGTGTTAGTCTGTCTTTGCAAAAAGAAAAGGAGGACTTGTGGCACCTTAGAGACTAACCAATTTATTTGAGCATGAGCTTTCGTGAGCTACAGCTCACTTCATCGGATGCATACCGTGGAAACTGCAGTAGACATTATATACACACAGAGACCATGAAACAATACCCCCTCCCACCCCACTGTCCTGCTGGTAATAGCTTATCTAAAGTGATCATCAAGTTCGGCCATTTCCAGCACAAATCCAGGTTTTCTCACCCTCCGCCCCCCCCCCCCACAAACTCACTCTCCTGCTGGTAATAGCCCATCCAAAGGTCACTTTGGATGGGCTATTACCAGCAGGAGAGTGAGTTTGTGGGGGGGGGCAGAGGGTGAAATGGCCGAACTTGATGATCACTTTAGATAAGCTATTACCAGCAGGACAGTGGGGTGGGAGGGGGTATTGTTTCATGGTCTCTGTGTGTATATAATGTCTACTGCAGTTTCCACGGTATGCATCCGATGAAGTGAGCTGTAGCTCACGAAAGCTCATGCTCAAATAAATTGGTTAGTCTCTAAGGTGCCACAAGTACTCCTTTTCTTTTTGCAGTCTGTGACCTTGTATACACCTAAAACTCAGACCGACCTAGCTATGTCGCTCAGGGGGGTTAAAAAATTCTCAGCCCCAAGAGACATAATTAAGGGGACCTAGGCTCTAGTGTAGACAGCGCTAGGTTGCAGGAAGAATTCTTCCATCAGCTTAGCTACCGCCTCTGGAGGGGGTGGATTTACTACAGCGATGGAAGAAAACGTTGCATTGCTGAAGCAAGCGTCTAGGCTGTGTAGCTGCAGCTGCACCACTGTAGTGTGGACACAGCCTGTGTCTATTTTAGGTAGCTTGCCCCTGCTTGTAATTCAGGTCAGTGGGAGATACACATTGTAGGATCTGGCCCTTTATACATTGGTTTAAATGTCTGAGCATCTCAATGACATTTTAAAAGTGGAAACTGACACAAATAAATAAGCCAACTGATCTTTGCCAATATAATATTTTTGTTTCCCTGGAGGCAACAGTGGCTGTAAAAATCTATACTGGCAACAGTAACTTCACTCTGTCTGAACCTTTCCCAGCTTGATGAGAGCATCAGTTAAAATGTTTGGATTGGCCACAGGAGGAGGGTCATGAGTAAAATGCAGGGGGGTAGTAGATCTGAGCTGTTGAAGCTGATTAGTACTTTTGGACTGGGAGCAGCGTTTTTTTATCCAGCGTTTTGATCCTCTTTGAACCAGACTCGCTTTGCGATTTGAAGAAAAAAAAAATTGTCAGCAAATTGCTTTGCTGGCCAAGGTATTTCCGGCCATGAAATCCAATTTAGGGGGAGTATTAGAGACTTTGAAAGACTTTGAAAGTATTAGAGACTTAGACTGTAATCTGTTATATCAGAGTAAGGACAGACAGCACGAGTGGTCTCTAACCCTCTATTCTGTGGAAAATTTAACTCAACCTTTGGGGCAAAGGATCAATCCACTTTGGTTTCCAAGGCTCCCATTTAAAACATGGCCTTACCTGGAGTGGGAAAATGCATTACCTAAACCATTTGAAATAATGAGGTTAAATACGATTTTGCCTTTTGTGAGAACAAGGATAGTTGCGTTTCAGCGTGGTTAACTCCAGAGACCCACAATCAGCCAACACATTTTTAAACGCAATGGATCCCTGCCTACACTAAGGATATGTCTACACTGGACAGAAAATCCCACACTGCCTCAGAGCCTGGGTCAACTGGTTTGGGCTGCGGGGCTAAAATTAGCAGTGTAGATATTTCAGCCCGGGGGAAAGTCCAGTCTCTGAAACCCAGCAGTGAGCATCAAGATCCCTGGGATTCTATTCCCAGCTTGGCCACTGGCCTGCTGAGTGACCTTGGCAAGTCACTTCCCCGCTCTGTACCTCAGTTTCCCCATCTGACAAATGGGGATAATGACACTAACATCCTTTATAAATCATCTGGAGCCCTACTGATGAAAAGTGCTATTTAAGAGCTAGGGATTCTTATAACATTAAGCACAGGAGTAGTGCCGGTAAAGTCAATGGTTCTGCTCATGTGCTTAAAGTTAAGTATGTACTACAAGGCTTTGCTGGATTGTGGGGGAGAGTGGAAGGGTCCATGAGCCAGATTTTCAAAAGTATTTAGGTGCCTAAAGATGTAGAAGGGCACCTAGTGGAATTTTCAAAAGCACTTAAGACCTTCCATGGGGAGTTAGGTGCCTAACTTGCTCTGACGCTCAGGTAAACCCCTCTAGGTGCCTCTCTGCATCTTCAGGCATCTAAATATCTTTGGAAATCTGGCCCCATATGACCAAGGGTACATTATTTAATTGCTCTGTGCCTCAGTTTCTCTCTCTGGAAAGTTCTACATCACAGAGGTGTTGTGAAACTTAATTAACTGCCTATCATGCTGGCCACTATTGTCTTGATTCCTTGTGGTCCCCCATTTGTCTGCACCCATCTGTTGTCTCTTGACTTGTACTGAGGTTGTAAGCTCTTTGGATCAGGGAAGGTCTTCTGTTTTGTTTGTACAATACCTAGTGCAACAGAGTCCTGATCCATGACTAAGGCCCCCAGATGCTATGATAACACCATTAATTGTTTTCAAAACTCTCAGAGATATGTAACAAAAGGTGCCAAAGATATACATAGAATATCAGGGTTGGAAGGGCATCTAGTCCAACCTGCTGCTCAAAGCAGGACCAATCCCCAATTTTTGCCCCATATCCCTAAGTGGCCCCCTTAAGGATTGAACTCACAACCCTGGGTTTAGCAGGCCAAAGCTCAAACCACTGAGCTATCCCTCCCACCCCATACAGGTTATTATGAATACAGGTTATTATGATTTATAGGTTATAATACAGGTTATTATGAATTTATAGTTACAATATTATCAGCATTCATAATTCTCCAACTCTGTCAGAGGGTTTTTTCCCTTGTACACTGACAATGTGTTTTTATTTCATCTTTTAATTTTTTTCCCCCTCAAATACAAAAAGGAACAAAAAAAGCAAAACCATAAACAGCACACAGGGAAAACTGCCTGAGAACAGGAGATGGAAGACAAGAGTACAATTCAAATTTCCGGTGCACAGTTAGAACAAATGAGGTACACCGAGGACAGCTCTAAAGCAGAGATTCCCTAACTTTTTTCAACACTGCCATTTGGAGACCCATGCCCATGCATGCTCTGCATCCCCCCCCGCCTGGCACTACCCAACCCCCTTATTTCCCCAACATGCCACCTCCTCCTGCAGCTCCAGCCAGTCTCCCTCACCTCGCAGCCAAGCCACAATCCCCACCAGACTGCACACACTGCCCCCAGCTGCCTCCTGCTGCCACTGACCCAGCATTCGGAGTGGAGTGCAACAGGCAACCATAGGGGCTGGCCTGCTCCCCAACGACTCCCCGCCAGATACCCCCTGCCCAGCATCAGGCTGTCAACAGGGCTGACTTGCCCCCTAGCCGCTCTGCTGGCTGCCACTCCCCAGAAAGCAGCAAGGACATGGAAATGCTCCATCCTATGCTTGAGTCCTGTCAGCCCCAAGTCTCTTTACCCGGGCTAGGAGGTTCATGCCCAGCTGCAGTGCAGACACACTCATACAGGCCCAGATCCAGCAAACGTTCTGCATGTGCTCAACTTTAAGCCATTATTAATATATTACTATAATGCCCAGGGACCAACTAAAAACTGGGTTCTATGATGCTAGGCATTGTGATAACATAGTCATAGACAGTCCCTGCCACAAAGAGCTTACGATCTAACTGTCTGAAACCAGATAACTTTTTTTTTTTAAAAACAGCTTTCTAGCTGGAACAATCTTTGTGTTAGCAGCTCCCAACACAGCACCTCTGTGTCTCATTCTCTCTCTCTCTCTCTGTCACTCTCTCTGTGTGTGTTTTAAACTGACACTGAGGAGTTGAAAGTCATCCAGCTTCTCAGCCATGTGGGTTTTGTTGCAATGTATATTTCCATGCTAAACCCTTTCATAAACCTGCTCGAAGAATGCACTTTAGCAAATTTAGCTGGATGTAATGGACAGAGGAGACTAAGGATAACAAAAGGTAAAGGAGGGAAAGGATAAAACCAGGATCTTGGGGTTAATTTTTCATGAACTTGGCAGGGAAGACAGGGTACAGTTTATAGGAATGGTAATACCTGTGGAGTGTAATGACACTTGAAGGTGGCTCCCATAAAGATGTTTATTTGAGATCAGGAAAAGCAAGACCCTCAGCAGGTACAAATCAGCTTAGGTCAGCTGAGCTATACTGATTTACACAAGCAGAGAATCTGGCTCTAAAGTGTTTTGCAGAAGTTCAGTGAAAATTCAATATGTGATTCACCCCTCTTCTTCCTCCCTCAGGTTATCTTGTTACTACTAAAAGTGAAAAACAGGTGTTTCATTAAGTGTTTGAGGCTAGGGATTAAGGGCGGGTGCAACTGCAGAGGCGGTGGGAAGATTCTGGATTTACAAAGGCATAACTGTGCTCAGGATCCAATCCCTGCTTCTGCAGCATTTGCCCTGTTTCTTCAGAGCCTCGGCTAATTGTACATGATCCCCTGCGTTTAGAAAAGAACCTGTAAGGTACATAAGTATACAGTGAGGGCTCTGAGTTTTATGGAGAACACAGAGGTTAATAACCTTATCTCTTGTGCTGCTTCCCAGCCCTGAATCACACACTGGGTTGAAAGTATGCTATTTATACAGTGCTTGGGGCAATAGATATTTGCTACCTGCTGCAACTTGGCCAACAAGATTCTCTGCTGGTAACACTGATTGTTATTTTGGGGGCAAGAGTAGGTGGCTGTGTCATTGGGGTGCCTGGCCCACTGCCCTGCTCAGAACAATGCACAGAGTAATACTTCTGTTCCTCCCGGTTCCACGTACTTGTCCCAGCTATTAACGTTAGCTGTACAGTGCACGTGGCCCCAGGGAGCTCCCAAGCAGCTGCAGCTAAACTCCAACAAACAGTCCTAGGAGCAGAGCTGTGCTAAGCCAGGAATCTCAACACTTTAAACCTTTGCTTTCATTCCAAATCAGAATTAGATGTCAACATTCGGTGTCTCCCACAAGGTGAAGTCATCCCAGTGATTGCTTTTGGGGTCAGTTGAATCATTTTGTTTCGACATCAGCAAAACATTTTGCTTCGAAGGAGACTTTTTATAGTGCATTATAAAAATGATATAAATGATCATATAAATATTAAAGTCGATGCTAAAAAGTCATTTCAAAATGGAAAAAAATGAAAACGTTAACGGTTTTTCCCCAAAATGAAATTTCAGTAGAATTGACACATTCCCACATTCATCGAATCAGCTTTTTCCCATGGGAAATTTTCAACCAGCTCTACCTACTAGTAGATGATTGAGGGGCATTTCCAAAAGAACCCTTAACTCGGGACAGATTGCACCCAGCCTCCATGAAAAGTGGGGTGGAGCCTTCATGCACCTGCCCTATTGCAATCTCTGAACTCCCCTGAGTACAAGGACTGCTCTGAAAAAAGGGGTGGGACCACAATGCCCACCTCCACTACACACTTGCCAAGACAGCAGGGCACACTGGGCCCCTGGTGCCCCCAGCTACATGATTATACATGAGAGCTAGTTTGAGTTTGCCTCTGCGAGCTGGGAATCCCAGTCTTAGCTCATAGTGTAGGTGTAGCTGGTACAGCAGGCATGCTCTCCGAGAGCTCTAAGTGTCTCTAGGAGGTGTTCGGCTTGCTGGTGGCATCATCCCTCCTGAAGATCACCCTAGGGCAGTACAGCTTCATGCCACCCACAGGGAGGGGCTGTTCATGAATGTTACAAGTTGGTCCTTAAGGTGCTTCATCCTCGCATCGAGGGAAAGCCAAAGATGTCTGCCAAGGGGGTTCACGGTGAGTTTTTAAGTGGCTGAAAAGCCCAATTCTTGCCCTGCAGATTTTCCCACAGAAGTGACAGGTGTAATCTTGGAGGGGACATAGTTGTTGGCTGGAGTGTTGTGCCCTTTCTTTCCTTCTTTGTCGCATCTCTGTCTCATGAGCATGTCTGTTCTCCTCAAAGTGAGCTGTGGCTTGGTGTCCGGTGTGGTGCGTTACCTAGGGAGGTGGTGGAATCTCCTTCATTAGAGGTTTTCAAGGTCAGGCTTGACAAAGCCCTGGGTGGGATGATTTAGTTGGGGATTGGTCCTGCTCTGAGCAGGGGGTTGGACTACATGACCTCCCGAGGTCCCTTCCAACCCTGATATTCTATGATTCTGTGATTCAGTCTCTGAGCCAATGGTGGCAGTCATCCCATCATGGAGTAGTCTGGTGATGGAAATGAATTTCTGTGGACAGACACTACACAGCACCTTCCATAGGGCATCATGATCGATAGAGAGTGAAAGGCCTTGGTTAGATCAATGAATGCTATGAACAGTTCCTGGTGTTGCTCTCTGACTTTTCCTGAACCTGTTGTGCCATGAAGATCATGTCAGTTGTGCCATGAGATGGCCTGAAGCCACATTGTGATTTAGGGAAGAGTTCCTCAGCAAGGGGGAGGAGGCAGTTGACTAGGATCCGGGCAAGAATCTTCCCTGCGATGGAGAGGAAAGCAATACCTCTATAGTTCCCGCACAAAAATGTGTCCCCTTTCTTGAATATCATAACAATGTTGGCCTTCTTCAGGTCAGGTGGAATTTCTTTGCAGGTCCAGATTTTGTCGAGGAGTTGGCAAAGTTTGTGTTGGAACATTGTTCCACCAGCTTTAAAAGCCTCAGCTTAAAGAGCACATGGACAGCTAAAGCAAGTATGTGTTCCCATTCTTCTAGCATAGCACATACACACTCCATTAACCTATCAAGATACACCTAAGCTTTCATCAGCGCTTGACTGTTCCTCAAAAGTTTCCCGTGCAGGACCTCCTCTATCCTGGTCACTTCCTCCTTCTGCTTTGGAAAGAGAAACTGTTTTAGGCACTCAAGTTGGATCTAATAGGACGTACCTGTTCTGACTGCCAGGGTGAATCAGCAGAGCGCGAGCGGCTACGTTACAGGTCCCACTCAGGCTGAGTCCCATTGTGCTTTGCACTGAATAAACATATAAGAGGCAGCCCTGTCTCCAAAGAGTTTAGACGTCACGGTGAATTGGCTGAATAGCTCCACAGCTCTCAGGAAGGTCCAGGTATATAAAAGGCTGTTAGAGCAAATTATTGCTGCCCTCTGGTAGCAAGTAAAATAATTAATCCATTTAGACACATTTTATGCTATGCTCCTATGACTCACACACACAGTGTTTGACTTACAGTAGAAAGCAAATGTGGCCTGAAACTATGTTGACTTAATGCGATAATCGCATTTAACCAGTTAAGCAGCCAAACAATTTTCACTGAACAAAGCTTCCCAATTAAAGGACTGTATCAAAATACTTCTAATTACAGATCCAGAATGCACAGAGCTTGCTTAATTCATGACAGCGTGTCCTGGGAATGCTGGATGATGCTTGGCACTACAGGACTGACTATGCCCACTCCCTGTTTGTTAGCCCAGTGATTAGCAATTTAATGTACAAAGTTATTAATTTTAGACGAGCCCAGTTCCGATGGTTCTCTCACATAAGTCTCACAACAGTGTAAGTCTATCCTCTTCAGTGGTACGATGGTAGCAAAGAGACTCGGGTGCTGTATCTCCAAAGGCTCTGTTTTATTTTAATGTGGACCTTTCTCCAAAGTCTGGGGGTATTTGGATCCAGGGTTTGGGGCAACCTCTAATTGTCATAAAAGCGGCCAGTAGAAATATCCCCCAAGTCAATGGGGGCTAGGCACCTAACGTGCTTTGGCATTTGTGAAATCCCCCTAAGTATCTCTCTGTATCTTTAAGTGCCTAAATACCTTGGTCAGTCTGGCCCTACAGCTTTTCTTGATCGTGGATTGCACTCAGTAAATCTAACAGAATTTTCCCACCTCCACCTACTCTGATCTGATACTGTCAGATTTCTCTGGCACATCCTAATGTGACTGCCACTGGTATGATTACACAGGGAACCTATACTGCTGCTCACGGTTTAGATCCTTAGCTGGTGTCAATCAGCATAGTTCTATTGACTTTAGTGTGAGTCTTGAGGTTACAACAGGGCAAGAATTGTCTCGCAAGTTTGGGATGCATTTAATCTATAACTTCCAGAAAAAGAGAAAGAAGTCACTCTCTGTTTCTTTGGCAACCTAGTTCCCCATGGCTGAAGATTAAGCTTGGCTTCAGAGCCAGCAGAGTTCAGATCCACTCTCGGCATCCTTGCTGCAGTCTCATTTAAATTTAAATGTACAGAACGCAGCTCTCCAAGAGAAAAATAAAAAGTGGCTGTACAGTTTCTAAATGTGCTTGTTCTAATACTATACACTTGCCACTTCATCACAGGCTTTAAAAATGGTTTACAGCCATTTCCTTTTCTCATTAGTGCATTGCTTGCCATTAAAAAAAGAAGCATTATACTTTTGCTGTGGTAGAAACATAGGCGATCCCATACTGCAGTATTTGCAATGATTCCCACTGCTTGTGTTTCAGGAAAACTGTATCAAAGCCAGCAGCCTTATGTCAAATACATAAGATGTGGGAATGGGAGCTGACTGGAAGGATGGTTTTGTAGTTAAGGCACTATACTAGGACTAAGGAAATATGGATTTAATTGCTTATTTATTTCCATGCTGATTGGTGCAAAGTCATGCACAGTAGAAAACATAATCCTAACAATACAGACAAAATGATGTGGTTTAAATTAGCTGTTACCATACAAGAAAGAGACCTTGGATAGCCCTCTGAAAACATCTGTTCAATGTGCAGCAGCAGTCAAAAAAGCAAACAGAATGTTAGAAACCATTAGGAAAGAGAGAGATAATACAACAAAAAATATCATAATGTCACTATACAAACCCACGGTACACCCAGACCTTGAATACCGCATGCAGTTCCAGTCGCCCCATCTCAAAAAAGATACATTAGAATTGGAAAAAGCATAGTGAATGTCAACAGAAATGATTATAACATCATGAATGGTGTGGAGAAAGTGAATAGGGATGTGTCATTTACCCCTCCACAAAACACACAAAAGACACAAAACAGGGGTCACACAATGCACAGTCAACCTATGGAACTCGTTGCCAGGGGATGTTGTAAAGGTCAAAAGTATAAAGGGGTTTTAAAAAGAATTTGCTCAGTTTATGAAGGTTAGATCTATCAATGGTGATAAGCGAAGATGGTCAGGGATGCAACCCCATGCTCCGAGCATCCCTAAACATGTGACTCTCAGAAGCTGGGACTGGACAATGTGGGATGAATCACTTGATAATTGCACTGTTCTGTTTATTCCCTCTGAAGCATCTGGCACTGGCCACTGTTGAAGGATGGGATGCTGGGCTAGATGGACCATTGGTCTGATCCACTATGACCATTTTTATGTTCCTGGCTCTGCCACAGACTTTAAGATGGACACCCGAAAAAACCAGGCATCAGAATCGATAGCCACTTCTGACAATGTGCACCTGTCTCTCTCTCTCTCTGTCAAATGGGGATGATTCCCAATTTCCAGGGCCAGAAGGGTGCACTGTGATCATCCAGTCCTGGATAAGACAGGCCATGGAGCTTCCCCACTTTTGTCACTCATTCAAGGACTTCGGACGAAAGCCATTATAGGTGTGCAAAGTAGCACTGAGCTACTAAAGGGTACCAGGAAATGCATCAAAAGGTGACGAAAACCACAACTACTTCCTACTACTGGTTACCGAGCCCTACCATTACAGAATGGGGGAAAATACCTTCCCACACTACTCAATTCATCTTCAAAAAGAGAAACAAGCTGTCCTTTCAAGAACGGGTGTCAGCTTGAGCTATCTAACATTAAGGCAAACATTCCCAGAGCGTGCCTTCAAATCCTGACATGGTGCCATCAAAGCAATGTAACATCAGCAACTCCGGGCCTCAAGTTGTCACAGAGGTGGACAAGATCATTCTAAATGAGCCACAGACAATGCCTCCCCACACTGTCTCCCAGGTCTACAATGGGAACATCTGCCCTGGCTGGAGTCATCCATTAAGGTCCCTGCATCCACATGGCACTGATGGTCTATAAATTCTTTGGGGCATCTCTTTCTGTTTGTTCAGGACCTAGTGCAATATGACCTGTTCTCATGGGTGCCTAGGCACTGTCATCGCATATAATTTTGTGTTTCGTGTTGACCTTTAAAAATCTGATATGCAAACATTAAATTGCAAATACGGGGCCTGATTCTGATCTAGCTGCTCTGGTGTAGTGACTCTATTGGAATTAGACCTGAGTAAGTGGGACCACAGATTGTAAATTTTTAACCAGCTTCTCTTGTCCTGTCTTGCCAATGGTTTCTTAGTAAGAGAAAAGTGCTGAAGAACTCACTTGGCAAATGCTTTCTGTCTCCATTCCATCGAACGAGTTAAAGATCAAGTCTCCTAGAGGCAAAAATTAAAAATTTAAAAAAAAATACATACCATTATTTTTATCACATTTCCAAACTGTAATCCGACTAAAACCCTTGCCACCCAGCTCCTTTGATAATAAGCTGTCACAGTGATCTGTCCTACATGCAGTTCCAATTCTCTCTTCCAGCCTGACAGGCGCTGACCTGAGTTTTAAACCTCAATTTGTAATGAAATTTTGGTTTCCCGTGACAGTTCTCTACCTCTATAATGTGCAGCCTTTTAGAGCTGGCTTGGCACTGCTCTTCTCCACTTACTCTCTCACGGTTGAATGAACTGAATCTGTCCCATCTGTTGCTGAAATAAATATTGCCTTGTTTTCCATTTGCTTAAGGGGAATGCACTTAATACTGCTAAACTGAGGCAGCTAGGTACTGAGTGCAACTACTGGCTTCATTGGCAGTTCTCCTGATTTCCCAGAATCACAGTAATGTAGGGCTGGAAGGAACCTCAACAAGTCTTCTGTGCTGAGGCAGGACCAGGTAAACAGAGACTATCTCTGATGGGTGTTTGTCCAACCTGTTCTTAAAAACCTCCACTGATGGAAATTCCACAACCTCCCTTGGTATTACAGAATGCAATTATTCTCCCATTTACACCAGTGCAAATTCACGGATGACACCTCAACTGTTGTACTGCATCCAATTCTGGGCTCCACACTTTAGAAAAGGTGGACAAATTGGAGAGAGTCCAGCTGAGGTCTCACCAGTACTAAGTAGAGTGGGACAGCAACATACAACACAACATACAACACGCCTGTTAATACATCCCAGGAGATTAGCCTTTTGCACAGCTGCATCACATTGCCAGCTCATAGTCTATCTACCCCGGATCCTTTTCAGCTGTACTGCCGCCTAGCCAGTTATTCTGCATTTTGTAGCTGTGTGTTTGATTTTTCCTTCCTAAGCATAGTACTTTGCACTTGTCCTTATTGGAATTTCATCTTGTTGATTTCATATCAACTCTCCAATTCATCATGGTCATTTTGAATTCTAATCCTGTCCTCCAAGTCCTTGCAACCCCTTCCAGCTTGGTGTCATCTGCAAATTTGCACTGGTGTAAATGTGAGACTGATGACACATTGTAATACCAAAGTATCTCTAACTACTTTCAAACAGTAGATATGGCTATTTGTAACAGTAACCACTTGCATGGAACATTGTGCCTACTCTATTTAATGTGCGCGTTGCCTTCTCTCTGCCTGCAAGTGTGTGACTGGAAAGCATAATTGGGAGTGGAAGGCTGTAAGAACCATTCTCGGCTTATGGAGAGTTTAGAGAGAGAGAGACAGACAGAGGATGAAGTTCCTCTGACACATAACACCCAGGGCTATTGACGTGAAACCAGGGTGTAGTAGAGAGGGAGCCTGGAGCATTGGGTCTGGTACAAGGCCTGAAGCCTGAACCAGAGGCTGTGAACCAAAGTCAGGTCACAAAGCAGATCCTTTCAAGTCCACTGTCCGATACATGACCTTGGCGAAGGTCCTGCTAGTGTTGCTAAAACACAGGCACTCCTAAGAAGCAACAGACACTGCGTATGTGTGTGAATACACAGCAAAAGATTAGCCCAGGTATATCCTGACCTACCAACAGATAAGAGGGGTTTACAGAAGTGATGAATTGGGAAGTTTTGCCTGAGATATTTAGAGAAAGATACAAGGAGAGGTAACAAGCAGATGTCATGAAACACATAAGGTGGTACATAAGTTGTTTGTCCCATTTTATACCTCGCCTTAACCCTTTGTCCAGCCGAGGGGGCAGTGGAATGTCCTGCTGACTGAGCTGAGTCCATTGTCACAGGCATACACATGTCAGTGTGCAGCACATATAGGGCACTAGGACCGTGTTTCATTGACAATAAACCCAGCCGGGCGCCTTCACCACTGAACCTTGTCTGTAGTCTTTCCAAGGTGTGCTGAGCCAGCTACCTGCACAGAGCTGGGCCAGCGCACGGAGAGAATGCACGCACTCCAAATGACAACACGGGGCAACATTTCCTCTGGTCTAAACCCAGAGTAACTCCACTGCAGTCAATGGAGTTCAATGATGCATGAATTTTCTCCCTGGTATCTAAAACACAATAAAGTACCGTTCTTTTTCATATCTTTCAGCCACACCAGACAGCTCATAACCCAGACAAGAAAACTGAGTTATCTTCATCAGCACTGATGTGTTTTCTTTAGCAGAAGCAAACCAAAGATCCATAAAGGAGGATGTTTGAAATACTAAACAGAAATCAGAGTTGACAGATTTTTATTAGAGACAGGAAAAAGTCACAAAGCAGATTCAGCAGCCTTGCCGGTTTAAGAATCTGAATCGCTGCATATATGAAAACAAATTGTGCAGAATCATTCTACGGGGCCTTCAGTACAAATCAGTCATCAGCATGCAGCCGACATAGCTACCAGTGTAAAGAAAAGTTTTAAAGTACAAATCAAGAACATGAGGCATGTATTAAATGAGGCTGGCGAGACAGAAGGGGATACTGGTGGCTTAATTCAAAAATGCTTGTAAAGTGCTTGGAGAACTTTCATGGGAAGGAGCTACAAAAGTGCCTAGCATTTACATATTTCCACCTATTTGCATTTTTTAGGGCCTTGTCTATAGCAGAAAACTGCACCGGCATCAATAAATTGATTTAAAAATCAGTTTAGTTTAAACATTTCAGGTTGTTTAACCAGATCAGTTTTAAATGGATTTTAGTGCATAGGCTCAGATTTTTAGTACAGGTACGGTCAAAGGGCTGATCTACTCTAAAGCCTTGCAACCTGACCTGAACCCAACAAGACCCAACTACAACTGTCGGGTTTCAGTCTGGTCTGAAAGCAAACCAGACCTCTCAGGTTTGGGTCAGGTCATCTCTGATCACCTCTTCCTGCCCGTAGGGTCGGCATGATTGCAGCTGCATGCCCCACTCATACTGGCTGCTACCAGCTCACAGCCCTGTGAATGCTGATGAGTCGCACCTTTCTGATGTGTACTGTGAATTCTCCTCCTTTGTAAATATATATATATATATGTGATGTAAGAAAATATCCAGTTATTAGGAAGAGACATGTATTAGTAATGGGGGATTCGATCATTAGAAACATAGATCGCCGGGTTTGCGATGACCGGGAGGACCGCATGGTGACTTGCCTGCCTGGTGCGAAGGTTGCAGATCTCTCGAGACATTGAGATATACTTCTGTGTAGTGCTGGGGAGGAGCTGTTGGTCGTGGTACATGTAGGTACCAATGACAGAGGGAAGGATAGGAGACAGGTCCTGGAGGCTAAATTTAGGCTTCTAGGTATGAGATTGAAGTCCAGGGCCCCCATGGGAGCATTCTCTGAAATGCTTCCAGTTCCATGCGCAGGGCCAGTCAGACAGGCAGAACGGCAGGATCTCAATGCGTGGATAAGACGATAGTGGAGGGAGGAGGGGTTTAGATGTATTAGGAACTGGGGAAACTTTGGGAAAAGGGGAGGCTATACAGGAAGGATGAACCAAAATGAAACCAAATTCCTGGCATTTAACATTTAAAAGGTTGTAGAGCAGTTTTTAAACTAAGGGCTGGGGGAAAGCCAACAGGTGCAGAGGAGCACGTGGTTCAGGCAGAGACATCCCTTAGGGGAGGATCTATTAATGGAGATTCTCTATGTCCTGGTAAGAAGGAGAGGATAGAAGATAAAATACCGGTAAGATCTGATGAGAAACAGTCAAAAGAAAAAAGGTCCATTCAATTACATCACATAATGGCAGAGAGCTAAAAAGTAATACGTTTTTAAAGCGCCTATATACAAATGCTAGAAGTCTAAATAATAAGATGGGCGAACTAGAGAGCCTCGTATTAAATGAGGATATTAATATAATAGGCATCACAGAAACTTGGAATGAGGGTAATCAATGGAACACAGTAATACCAGGGTACAAAATATATTGGAAGGACAAAACAGGTCATGCTAGTGTGGGAGTGGCACTATATGTGAAAGAAAGCGAAGAATCAAATGAAATAAAAATCCAGTGGATATAGTGTATATGGTATATTTAGATTTTCAGAAAGCCTTTGACAAGGTCCTTCACCAAAGGCTCTTAAGCAAAGTGAGCTGTCATGGGATAAGAGGGAAGGTCCTCTCATGGATTGGTAACTGTTTAAAAGATAAGGAGGACTTGTGGCACCTTAGAGACTAACCAATTTATTTGAGCATGAGCTTTCGTGAGCTACAGCTCACTTCATCAGATGCATACCGTGGAAACTGCAGCAGACTTTATATATACACAGAGAATATGAAACAATACCTCCTCCCACCCCACTGTCCGGTATTGTTTCATATTCTCTGTGTATATATAAAGTCTGCTGCAGTTTCCACGGTAACAAATAAATTGGTTAGTCTCTAAGGTGCCACAAGTCCTCCTTTTCTTTTTGCGAATACAGACTAACACGGCTGTTACTCTGAAACCTGTTTAAAAGATAGGAAACAAAGGGTAGGGATAAAAGGTCAGTTTTCAGAATGGTGAGAGGTAAATAGTGGTGTCCCCCAGGGGTCTGTACTGGGCCCAGTCCTATTCAACATATTCATAACTGATCTGGAAAAGGCGGTAAACAGTGAGGTGGCAAAATTTGCAGATGATACAAAATTACTCAAGATAGTTAAGTCCCAGGCAGACTGCAAAGAGCTACAAAAGGATCTCTTAAAACTGGGTGGCTGGGCAACAAAATGGCAGATGAAATTCAATGTTGATAAATGCAAAGTAATGCACATTGGAAAACATAATCCCAGCTATACATATAAAATGATGGGGTCTAAATTAGCTGTTACCACTCAAGAAAGAGGTCTTGGAGTCATTGTGGATAGTTCTCTGAAAACATCCACTCAGTGTGCAGCGGCCGTCAAAAAAGCAAACAGAATGTTCGGAATCATTAAGAAAGAAATAGATACTAAGACAGAAAATATCATATTGCCTCTATATAAATCCATGGTACACCCACATCTTGAATACTGTGTGCAGATGTGGCCATCTCAAAAAAGACTTGGAAAAGGTTCAGAAAAGGGCAACAAAAATTATTAGGGGTATGGAACCGCTGCAGCATGAGGAGAGATTAATAAGACTGGGACTTAGAAAAAAGACAACTAAGAGGGGATATGATAGAGGTCTATAAATTCATGACTGGTGTGGAGAAAGTAAATAAGGAAGTGTTATTTACTCCTTCTCATAACACAAGAACTTGGGGCCACCAAATTAAATTAATAGACATCAGGCTTAAAACAAACAAGAGGAAGTATTTTTTCACACAACGCACAGTTGTCCTGTAGATCTCCTTGCCAGAGGATGTTGTGAAGGCCAAGACCATAACAGGGTTCAAAAAAGAACTAGATAGGTTCATGGAGGATAGATCCATCAACGGCTATTAGCCAGGATGGGCAGGGATGGTGTCTCTAGCCTCTGTTTGCCAGAAGCTGGGAATGGGCGACAGGGGACGGATCACTTAATGATTACCTGTTCTGTTCATTCCCTCTGGGGCACCGGGCATTGGACACTGTTGGAAGACAGGATACTGGGCTAGATGGACCTTTGGTCTGACGCAGTATGGCCATTCTTATAGGTAATATTGTGTATATTTCTGTATATACAAAGAAAAATACCTAGCTCTTATATATCACTTTTCATCTGAAGATCTCAGAGTGCTTTACAAAGGAGGTCAGTATCATTATTCCCATTTTACAGATAGGGAAACTGAGGCACAGAGCAGGAAAGTGACTTCCTGTGCCAGACTTTCTGTCCAGTGCCAGACCCTGAACTAGAACCCAGGTCTCCTAGCTCCTGTGCTCTATCCACTAGGCCGCCCAGGTGTAACCTAACCCAGTTATGGGGCCAGATCCTCAGCTGGTGTAAATCAGCAGAGCTCCTATTGAGCCACATCAATTTAGGACGTGGCCTTATAACTTTGCACTGGCATTGGCGGGGGTGGGAATGCAGTGTTTTAGATCTGGGTTCCAACAAATAGCAGGAAGTGGGTAAAAGGGTAGACTGAAAGTTTAAGTTTTGCCCCATTCCTACTTCTGTGCAGCCCTGACATTGAACGGATATATTCTTTTCTCTCACACTTCATGTCACTGTTTAGAAGGAAGAAAATGCATATGCAAAGTGCTTTAAGTAAATGCACGGAGCCAGATTCAAAGAAAGACAGCATTCAATCAAGAAAAAACAAAGTTAACGTGCTAGAGAGGGTGAGTGGGTGGATGGATGCCACAGTACCCATGACAGGGAGAAGTTGCCATTTAATAGTGAGCACCACACACATAAGGCTTGATTCAGCCACTGCTTTGTGCCGTGGGAAGTCATTTATACCCTAGTTAAAGAGAGCACAATGTGGGTACAGTGTTCTACCAGTCATGGACACTGAGGCCAGAAGGGACCATCATGATGTCTGAACTCCTGCACGTCACAGCACCTCGCCCACCCATGCCTGTAATAGGCCCATCACCTCTGGCTGAGTCACTGGAATTCTCAAGCCTTGATTTAAAGACCCCAAGATACAGACTATCCACCATTTACTCTAGTTGGAATCAGTGAGCGACCCATGTCCCATGCTGCAGAGGAAGGCAAAAACCCTCCAGGGTCTCTGCCAATCTGACCTGGGGGGACATTCCTTCCTGACCCCAAATATGGGAAGCAGTTACACCAGTCATTCTCAGACCTCAGTGGTTCAGGAACCAAATTAGCGATCAAAATACCCACCCATTACATACACACACACACAATACTCACAGCAAAATGACTGACCAATTATGTCACAATTATGTCTCTAGTTGCTGGAAACTAAACTTTAGTTGCTGTTAAACTATCATCTTTGCTACGAATGGATTTTTTATTTTATCATCTACAATTGGTTAATAACATGGTAAAAGCATCCTGATTGGTTAATATATAAAAGACACTCTGTTTTAATATCATGTGGTGCAAAGAGCTCCAGGAGACACATTCTAGAGCCACTTGCAGCTTGTGAGCCTCAGTCTGAGTATCACTGAGTTAGACCCTGAGCATGTGGGGGAAACACCTGGGAAAGAATTCTCTGCAGTAACTGACTGTCTCATAGTGCATTTCACAGAACTCTGAACAAACATAAGTGATCACACAAGTACAGCCGTGCAAATAGCTGATATTTTAGTTTGTTTGCACTACCAAAAAAAAGGCCCCCAAACCCCCAAGCATTTCAAGTGGAATGAAACATTTTGTTTGACCCAGAACAAAATATTTTGTTTCGTTTTCAAGCTTTATCATTTTAGTTTTTTTTAAAAAAAAGATAAAATTGAAGTACATTTTCGAAACAAAAAGTCATCTTGAATTGAAAATGTTTATTTTTAGATTTTTTTGAAGGTTTTTTCCCCCCTGACTGAAACAATTAGACAAATTTGATACAAATTCACTAAGTATTTTGATCGACTCAAGTGTGCATTTTCAGCTACAAAAGTTTTGGTCCAACTTTACATAAAAGATTGAGCCCAGGAGCTGTACTTCGTGGGCAAGAGAATAAGGAAATTGAACAGATGACACCACAGGAACGGCCATCGAAACTGGAGTCAGTCAGGATAATACAGTTCATTTAGAAAAGGTCAATTACATGCTCAGAGCAGTGCTGCTGTGATAAATGTATGGCCACATCCCAGGGCGGCTGCCGCAGTAATGCACTGAGATAATCCGTCCGAGCAGTGTTGGTCTCAAAAGCACGCTGCCCTGACAATCATTACAGCCATGGCATGGCTAAAATGTACCAAGAAAATACAGCAGCAGGGCAGTGGAATTATTTATGAACCCCTGGGTGATTCCATTTGGATGAATTCTATGTTAATGTGCCATGGGCTTGACGACATTGGTAATGCTGAGCCAGTCAAATCACTGCAATTAGATGGGGAGTAGTAGTGATGGTGACTGAACTGTACAAACCCTAGTGAGTTTTGTGCAAAGCTGGGCAGCTAACTCTTTATTGGGATGCTACAGTTTAACATTAGACTCCAGTGACTTTAGCAGCATTGGGGACCTGAAAGTGGTCAGAAATAGCCCCCCGAGAATAGACTCTGTGCAGAACTGGTGTAAAGATTCTACCACTGGCTCTGCTCCCAGCCCCCAGCATAAGGGGTGAGACTAGAGTGCACTACAGTACAGTCAGTCTCTTTCTCAGGGGTGGTAGGCAGCAAAGCATAACTTAGAGTAGCCATAAGGCTGCTCTAATTTGCACCAGGATCCAGGCAGGGCATGGTCACAGAGTACCAAGAGCACAAAAGTGGCTTAAAGCCACCTTCACCTCAACCCCCTCCATCTCTGCCCCCACACAGGTGACGAATAAGTGGTGCCTTGTCTACACTACAAATGCAGTTATCTAATGTAGATGCAGCTCTTGCTGATAGACAGGTTTTCTGTCCTCAGAATAAGACCCCCTACATTAGCTGTGCCAAAAGAAGCATTCTACTGTCAGCATAGCTATGTCTACACGGGAGGTTTTGCTGGCATAGCTGTCAGCTAGGGACCGAGGGGGTTTTTCACACCCCTGATTGAAATGCTACACTGACAAAACTTTTGTCGCATAGACCTGGCCTGAGAAAGGGCTACCCCACCAAGAAAACACTGTCCAGGTAACTGTGGGAACTGTATTTGCAAATGTTCCCTGCTGTACAAAAGCACTCGGGACTGGTCTACACTTAAAAATTAGACTGATCTAGCTATGTCACTCAGAGCTGTGAAAAATTTCGCTCCCTGTGTGCTGCAGTTCGCAGTCTAATCCCCGGAATAGACACTGCTAGTTTGATGGAAGAATTCTTCTGACCAGGCGCCAGTTCTAGTTCTCTTAAAAGATGACTAGTAACTTCACGCTTGAGGGAATAAGCATTCTGCATGGAATTAATCAAGTATGTACCTTTTGGTCATTTCTACATTGCTGTGCTATGTAAAATCAGAGAAAGAGTGAGTTCTTTATTTCTTTGCAGTAGGAACAGTCTGAGCTCTCTGTGTCATGTAGACTTTAAAGCAATGTTAATTAGCTGGGAGTCATTTCTATTGTAATAACAGGACACATGTTCTATAGCAAAAGTGCTTCTAAATTTGCCAGCGATCCCGGCCCAAAATGTTCAGGTGCAATGATTCCAGTCAAACACAGATGCAAACTTCACAGTTATGTCTTTAGTTGCTGGAAACTAAACGTTAGTTGCTGTTAAACCATCGTCTTTGCTAAGAATGGATTTGCAGTTGCTGGACTCCAGCTGATATGCAAAAACGTGGGTATTGCCATCATCCCTGCATTTCTGTTTAGGCCCAGTACAGACTTCAATCTCCTGCATGCTCAAGCCTGGCACCTTTCATAAGCAATAAAACAGGCTTGGAAATATTTACAGGGGAAAAACAAATATCTGATGTTTTTCTAGAATCACTTTAATGAGATATCCAAGGGAGTGAAAGCAAAGTAAAGCCTTAGGGTCGAAATTGTATGTTTTGGTTTTGCTGTAGGAATAATCTGTTCCCCATCTTTAGAAATGCATTGTGTGTCAGTGCGGGGGGGTACTATAAACAAATGGACTTTTATTTGTTCTACTGCAAAATCATTGTACCTCGGTGGGTAAAATAGTCCCCTCTGTTGGGAGGACTGTAATCACTGTAATCTGCCCTGTGTTAATTTATTTATTTTTACTCTGTACATTACTGAACGATTTCAGAGAGTTGGCAAATTGCAACATCCAAAAAGCATGCATGTGCCCTCCGGCATCTCTCTCCTCCTCTGGGATTATTGCCAAATAGCATAATGATTAGAATTCCACAACTGCCAATCGGTGGTTGTTGCTAACGTTTCGCAGAATTTGGAGGATTCATAATCTGAGCTGGAGGAGATGACAGAAAGTTAGAACTCCCTGGTTTGTTTTCCTCTCTCACAAAGCCTTGATGCTTGCCAGAGAGCAGCGTGTTTTCCTGCCTGGTAAATGTCTGTGGTTGTTTTCTCCCATGTCAGTCCACCCCATCCCCATCTCCATGCCATTTTTCAATTAATTTGGTTTTAACTCCGCAAAGACATGAGGGGAGAAAAGACATTTCATCAAAGCACTGAAGTATCTGATTCTAAATCGCAGGGTGTCAAAGCAAGCATTCAGAATATTTTCATTCTTGAGAGAGACAAAGTGGGTGAGCTAATATCTTTATTGGAACAGCTGCTGGGACCAATACGACTACAACAACACGGCAAACAGCATTTTGAGAGTCTTTTCTGTAGTCTGCTTTAGACTTCATGTAAAGAGCAATCGAAAGGCTTTTTTAATCTGCAAAGACCAGGGATCAGAGCTCTGCATTTCCCCTGAAACAGATAACAGGGAGATGAGCTGCTCTGCAGTGGAAGGGACTGACTCCCAATCGTGCTGAGGGAACGTCTACACTGCAGTCACGGATGTGACTGCAGCTTGTGTAAACATCTCTGAGCTAGCTAGATCAAAGCAAGGATGGGTCTTGAAGCAGTGAAGTCACAGCTGTGCTGGAGCCCATGCTGATGTGCAAGCCTGCCTGAAACCTTGGGTAATTATTTGAGTGACTAGCCTGCACTGCAAGCCTAGATTAAAGCTAGCTCAGGTATGTCTACATGAACTGCGGAGGTGAAGGAATTATAGAGAAAAAAGAACCTACCCACATCCTAATAAACTGACTAGAGATCACCACCCCCACTCCCATCTGCACACGGGCAGTGGTTGGCATCAGTTCCTCCAACCTTTCGCTTAGGATTGGGGCCATGCCTTTGGACAGAAGGTCCTGTTCATTTGCTGGATCAGAAAGAAAGCCGGCAATCAGTTTAAACTCAAACTATGTATCCAAAAGTCCTTTCTTTGTCTGCTGGTCTCTGGAGAATCCAGTTTGAATCAGTATATGGGAGCCTCTGTGGGTGGTGGTACTTCTTTGAAGGGGTTACAACCTGAGTGAATTTGTCTAATCACCACGCACTGGTTTTAGCTCTTGAATACAAGTCCCTGGCCCACAATGATACATAAGCTTAATGCACTCAGATCTCCCAAAAATATTGCAGGAAATTGCCACATCTGTCACAGGTATCTTTTACAAGCTCTGAGGAAGAGCAAGAAATTACTGCCGTACTTTCCAGATGTAATTATCCATATGTACATCATCTGCGCTCTAATCTTTCCAAAGTACACTCCGGTCTGCATGGTAATTTGAAGGTTATGTCGCGCTTGAACAAGGGCTTTCTTGTTCCCTCTAGAAACCTTATCATTTGACACCGAACAACAGCTGTCCCTTTATGTATGAGCGCTGGTTAATATGAAGGCTGCCAATGTTTCCCCAACGTTACTGATTTCCTCTGTCAAATATGCCTAACAAGGCCTGTGGAACAGGAAGGCTGTTTTTAAAAAAGACACTGCTTGTAACAACAACATGGGAGAGATCTAACATTTTTCAAAGGATTAGAACAATGTTAAACTTCAGTGGTGCAGATTCAAACCTGGTGTAAGTGTAACCCACACACCTCCTGGGTGTGGTGTTCCGTCCCATCTAGTGGCACTGAGACCACTTGGAGAGAGTTAAATGAGTCTGCTCGACAGCCTTAGCTAACAGGCAGTTGGCTTTTAGCTCACACAGTAGAGGCTCATGCACTAAGCTCCAGAGATCCCAGGTTCGATCCCGGGGGTTGTTGGTGTTACATAAGCACATGCATCTTTATTGAATTACACCATTTAGCCCAAGGTCCTTGGCCTGGTCTATAAGCAAATTTTATACTGGCATAACTATTGTGATAAGGGGGGTGATTTTTTTTTTTTTTTTTACCAAAACAGTTCCAACAGTACAACCCCAATGTATACAGAGTTACACTGTTTAAAGGTGCTTATTCCACTTTCTGTATGTAGGTGAATACTGTTTTAGCTATACTGGTATAGTTAAAGCAGTACAACTTTTGAGTGTAGACAAGACCTTTGGCCCACTGTTTTCAAAGCACAGGCATACACTTATTATTTGTACCACTGTTCTGTGGCACCATATTGGAGGGGATGGCCTACAGGACAAAGCATTAGGTTCGGGAAGGGGTAGTCAATAGGTGGTCTGCAGTCCAACTCTGGACCGCCAGAGGCTCTTCAGCGGACCGCAGGATGTGCCCGGCCTTGGGGCTTCAGCCCCGCGACAAGCTGGGGCTGAAGACAAGAACACACCGCACCACACACACACACACACACACACACAGCTGTGAGTCCCTGTGCACCTCAGATGGGGCTGAAGCTGTAAGTCCCGGAAGGGATGAAGCCCAGAGGGTGTGCCTCCCGTGGGGCTTCAGCCGTAACAGGACACGGGGCTTCAGCCACACAGAGACTTGCACCAGAATGTGGGGCTTCCACCTCGGGGGGATGGGGAGGGGGTTGTCTTCAGTCCTAGTGCACCTCCCACGGGGAGGAAGCCCCACGTCCTGGAGCATCCCGCAGTCTGCTGAAAAGCCTCTGACAGTCAGGATTTGGACTGCGGGCTGCCTATTGATTACCCCTGCATATAGGACTATAAACATGAATTACAAGATTTGTGAGAGCAGGGGAGGGGGCGAGGAGGAATCATTTCTTTCAGTGGTTATTTTTCAATTGACGCATTGGGGAAAAGAAATAAGAAAAGTATCAGGGGAGTTTTTTTTGGGGGGAGGGGAAGAAGAGTTGTTTTTTTGGAGCACTGATGCAGAATAAATGGATTTTCGTGAAAGACAGAGTAATGAAAATCTTCAGTAGAAACACCGCAGCCAAAATAATTAAAAGTCAGTGTCATCAAGATGTGTTTGCTGGAGCTGCACAAAAAAATTCAAAATTTTCATCCCACAGGTCATTGCAATGTTGCAATATTTGTTTTCATCCCAGATCAGGACAAAAAGTTGAAATTTCCAAAATGGTCATGGAATGGAAACAGGACAGTGGTTTTACGGCTCATGACAATCATTTGTAACTAGGGTGACCAGAGAGCAAGTGTGAAAAATAGGGACAGGGGTCGGGGGTAATAGGTGCCTATATTCGAAAAAGCCCCCAAAATCGGGACTGTCCCTATAACAATCGGGACATCTGGTCACCCTATTTGTAACACACCCTCTGCCTGTTACCTGAGTTGTCTATTTCAGCCCCTTGATATGTAACAATCTGAGCCCCCATTTGCCCACTTCATTTCAGAGTGATCACCTGCCATGTGTGCTCCCTGTTCTACTCAACAATCTGCCCCAATTAGTATTTAGTCCTACGTTCTGCTTCCTCCCTCAGACCTGAAGAAGAGTTCTGTGTAGCCCGCAACTGTGGACCTTCCACCAAGAGAAGTCGGTCCAGTAAAATATGTTACCTCCCCTACCTTGCCTGTCTCAATTTTACCTTCTTTCAAATGATAATATTAACCATCAGGAATTAGACTGTTCAACTTTTAGTAATGCTTGGGTGCACAGGTGCCAGCTTTCGTTGGTGCCGGTGGGTGCTTGCGCCCCGCTGCCCACGGCCCCACCCCGACTCCACCCCCTCCCTTCCCCTATTGGACCCCACCCCAAATTCCCGCCCTGGCCCCACCTCTTCCCTGAGCACGCCGTATTCCTCCTCCTCCTCCTCCCCCCTCCCAGCGCTTGCTGTGCAAAACAGCTGTTTTGCAGCGCAAGCACTGGGAGGTAGGGGGGAGAAGCAGGACGTAGTGGCGCACTCAGGGGAGAAGGTGGAGGCGAGCTGGGGTGGGGGGGCGGGGAGCTGCCGGTGGGTGCAGAGCACCTACCAATTTTTCCCTGTGGGTGCTTCAGCCCCGGAGCACCCACGGAGTCAGCACCTATGCTTGGGTACAATTCATCCATATGCAAAGGGCAATGCGAGGTCTATGTGCTACTTAAGCCTACCTGAATGAGGCCCTAATTGTTTAAAATATTTCCCACCTAATAAAATATAACAAAGTCCATAAGCTGCTTGAAAAAGCCATTGGAACAGAAGTTGAATCTGCCTGACCGGCTCTTCCTTTGCTTTGTTCTTTTCCTGGTATGAAGTTCACAGCTCATGCCACTGGTACAGCCGCAGTTTTGTTTCTGAGTGATTATTAAATTAAAAAGGGAACGGCTTCCAACAAACCCCCCAGCCCCCATGCTGTCTCTGAGCAGCATTATTGTTTTGAGCCTATTAGGAACCAGAGCTGCTGTTAACATCACTTCACTTGGTTTGAATAAGAAGCATTGCTAATTATTGTGGTCCCAGCTCATCTCTACGTATTAATATTGTATGGGGAACATTACTGTCATCTGAGTGCTGAAGCAAACTGTTGGGGGAAACCAACCGTTAATTAATAGCTTTGCAGTTTCACTGTAATATTTGTCTCATTTTTTAAATTGCATAATCTGACATGCTCCAGTACTAGTTACAAAAAACAAACAAAAACTTGCTGAAATTCACTCCAGTGTAATGCCCTAGGGCTTCTAGGGTGCATAGATCTCATGCTGGCTCTGGTGTACAGGGATGAATTTAATTCATGTGAATGCCTGCAAAAGGTGCCAGACTGATAGGTCTGCTGACCAAAGACTTCTGTTTATGCCCAGAGTGGATGCTGCATAAGCCTCTCCTGAAATTATGGACCATTTACAAAGGAGAAAAGGGCATTTCAGTTTCATTAGAATTAGAATTTAAAATGACCTTGACAAATTGGAGAACTCGTCTGAATTCAGCAAAATGAAATCCAAGACAGGCGAGTGCAGAGTACTTCATTTTGGAAGGAAAAATCAAATGCACAAGTATAAAATGGGGAATAACTGGTGAGGTGGCAGTACTTCTGAAAAGAATCTGGTGGTTATAGTGGATCACAAATTGAATGAGTCAACAGTGTGATGCAGTTGTGAAAAACCTAATTCTGGGGCATATTAACAGGAGTGTTGTATGTAAGACATGGGAAGGAGTTGTCCCATTTTGCTTGGCACTGGTGAGGTTTCAACTATAGTATTGGGTCCAATTTCTGGGCACCACACTTTAGGAAAGATGTGGACAAATTGGAGAGAGTCCAGAGAAGAGCAACAAAACTGAAGAAAGTTTTAGAAAACCTGATCTGTGAGGAAAGATTAAAAAAGCTTGAGAAAAGATGCCCAAGAGGGGAGCTGACTGAGCGGGAACCTGGTAAAAGTCTTCAAATATGTCAACCGCTGTTATAAAGAGGACAGCGATCAATTGCTTTCCATGTCCACTGAAAGTCAGTCAAGAAGCAATGGGCTTCATCTGCAGCAAGGATGACTGAGGCTAGAAATTTTTTCCTAATATCTAACTGTAAGGAGAGTTAGACACTGGAATGGGCTTCAAGGGAGGTGGTGGAATCCCCATCATCAGAGGTTTTAAGAACAGGCTGGACAGACACCTGCCAGGAATCGTCTAGATTTACCTGGTTCTGCCTCAGCACAGGGGGCTGGACTTGATGACCTCTTGAGGGCTCTTCCAGCCCTACGTTTCTATGATTCCTCATTCAGTTCTCAGCACCTCTGTTGAGGCTGCCAACATGAATGATGGGAAGATGGGGACCAATTATGATCTAGACAGAAACTGGCAACTCCTTTCACACAGGACACTGAATAGCCATTGGTAACTCTCTGTCACTAATAATCTCAGGTTGATTCAGCCCAGCAACCTAGAGGCGAACAGCACTGTGTGTTACCAACAATCCCCTGAGCCACCCAGTCCCTTTGTGCAGCACTGGTGTATAAAGAAAACTGAAACTTGAGCCTAATTTTGCATTGCGCTGCACCAACAAACCCAAATGCTCCTAACTGCATCCTACACATAAATGCGAATACAGACATTGACTAGCAATACACATTGGCGGCCCAGGCTGAGACTGATCAAAGCTTCCAAAGGGATGTGGCTGTCCAGTTTTCAATGGGTAATGAGTGCCCAACTTCCCCAGAGGCAGCTTTGAAAATCCCACCCAAGATTTTTTAAAAGCTAATCTCCCCTTTTGCACCCACAAATTGAAAATACAATTATCATCCAAACCACTCACCTGTTGTATTCTAGTCTGTTAACGCTGCTGTGCTGAAGCGACTGCATATCATGCTCACCAAGATTGCCTTGTTGTTTCCTTATACTCCCCTGTCTGCCTGCATCTACCTGTTGTCTCTTCTCTTATACTTCAGTTGTAAGCTCTTTGGGGCGAGACCATCTTTGTGTTTGTACAGAGGCTGGCACAATGGGCTCCTGGTCCATGAATGGGGCTCCTAGGCGTTACTAGAATACAAATAAAGGTTATTATACCACCTTCATCGCTGTAATATCTGAGCACCTTCCAACAGGTCATGAAGTGCCAGGACCAAAACCTCGCTGTTCATCTTTCATGTACCGTTGATTGAACAGAGTGAGCTAAAAGCACCTCTGACCTAACCTGGCATATTCCAAACACCATGGACAACCGGGAGAGATTTCCTATCGCAGGACTAATGACGTCCCATGCTCAGCCACAAACATGGATGCTAGGCAGTCCTCAGAAGTCACCACCAACGCCTTAAAGGCTTCACTTTAACTTGGGATATTTTCTTGGGATAAGGCACTGTTATAGGTCACTTTATATTAGGGGCAAATTTTCAGCACACCTCCTTACCTATGCCTTCAATATTTGGAAGTGTATTCCCTGCCCTTCTCCCCCCTCCACTTTTTTTTTTTTTGCATGCAACAATGTTGCACTTCATAGAAGATGAGGGTTGGAAGGGACCTCAGGAGTCCTCTCGTCCAACCCCCTGCTCAGAGCAGGACCAATCCCCAACTAAATCAACTTGCCCATTTTGCAGGTGTAATTAAAGCAGCCTGCTGAAAATCCAGCCTGTAAAGTTATGGGACCTGATCCTGCAAGCTCTCACTGATCCAAGAAGGCTTTACTCAAAATATTGCTGAGAACACTCCCGTGTACTCACATAAGAACTGGCTTGCAGGACTGACGGAACCCTGCATTCTTTTGAAGCTACTGTCGTTTCCTTCTCTTCTCGGTTTCAAAGCCAGCTGCCCCTGCCTCAGACAGCACAGGCTGAGACAGGCTCTGAAACACCAGTTCCCTTGGTCAGCAACAGCAACAGGAAAATACATGTGTTGCTGCTAATTAATAGAGGGATTGGCACAGATTCATGCCTTTTCTTCAATCTGTCCTACTGAAGGTCTACATGCTAATGAGTATTAGCTGAGCACGTTAGAATTCACTCAGACCCCTGATCTTTTCAGTTTCTGCTTTATTTCTGATGCACATAGGAAAGAACGCAAACTGCCATTCCATAAATACACAGGGGCTGATGTTCAGCGGCTATAAATCAGCAGAGCTCTCTTGAAGTCAATGGAGCTACCCTGATTTACACTGTATTCAGGTTTCAGAGTAGCAGCTGTGTTAGTCTGTGTCCGCAAAAAGAAAAGGAGGACTTGTGGCACCTTAGAGACTAACCAATTTATTTGAGCATAAGCTTTTGTGAGCTACAGCTCACTTCATCGGAGGCATTCAGTGGAAATTCAGAGTGATTCATACGGTGGTAAGCTTTGAGGATCTAGTCTTGCCCATAGATGTGTTGACACATGTCACCCACATGCTTGTTTCATGTACCTCCAAGTTCCAGGCAGGTTGCCACAGTGCTGGTGGGTGGTTGTATATAGGTTACGTCACAGGGTGTGCTGACATTACTGAGGCAAATATCAAGGGCCTGATGTGCTGAGCACCTAATTAGAGGATTCATCCCTGATTATGTATCTCAGATACTTCTACAACTCCCATCCCCCCACTGAGCCCCACAGAGTGTTCAGTGCATTTATCTTCAAAACCCCAGTGGGAGGTAGGAGAGAGCTATTATCCTCATTTTACAGAAGGGGAACAGAGACATTAAGGCCAAGAGTTTCAAAAGTCATTAATGATTTTGGATGCTCAGATTTGGGCACCCAATTTGAGACACCGGAAAGGGGCCTGATTTTAAGAAAATCCTGGCTTTGTATAAAATGCATCAATTGCCCCTGGCCAGCTAGGCAGTAAGAATGACTTTATAGCATAGTGGTTGGGGAGAAAGACAAAAACCTGTTTTCAAATGCCTGTTCCAGAGCAGGGATTCAAACTCGGGTTTCCCCCAGCATAGCTGAGTGCCTCAACTGGTGATGTACTGGGTGAATAGTGCCTAAACTGCTGGTGAATGATTTGTTGCAACATTTCAGATTTTTTTTTTCCCTTTCTGGTTTGGACCAAAACATTTTGTGAATTCATGTCAGTTTGGGCAAATTGTTTTGGTCGACCCAAATCTGCATTTTTAGGGTTTTGGGTTTTTTTAAAGTTGTGATTGAAAAATTTCACTCAGTTCTACCTACGGGGCTTAATCCTGCTCCACTGAAAGCAATGGGGAGTTTTGTTGCTGGTTTCAATGGCAGAAAGATGTGGCCTGCAGGAAGGTCTGATGGCTACTACATGTCTTCTCTCCGCTCTCTCTCTGCACAGCCTGTGCTTGGAAATGGCAAAGGGAAATATTTATATTTTGGTGCTGCTTCTTCAACTGACGCCTTTGAGCTCAGAAGGCCCTTTGGCAGAATAAATCCTACAAGTGAATATACCGGATGGTGTGCTGCTTTGTGGAAGCACAGAACGAATGGAGGATAAAGATAAGAAGCACTGTGATCTGCAAATCAGTATTTAGGGGAAAATAAGCAACTGCCTAGTGCGGGGGAGATAACAGGCTTGGCACACAACCCTCCAACTGGACACAAATCTGTGATGCACCAGAAGATACAGTACCAGTTTGGGATGCAACGGGAGGGGTTAAATATTAGGTCATCCCCACCCCCTCTGAAATTAATCATGTGCTGTTCTGTGATACAGATTTTGTTCTAAGTTGCTGGGGATAGAATCTTTGATGAGAAGTGATTTAGGGGCATTATAACCAGAGGAAAAAATTATTTTTATTTCTTTAGATTTGAAAGAAAGAAAGATGCTCATACCAGAGTTCTAAGCACCCTGCCACTAATTTAAATCTAGAATGTAATACACCCAAGCAGCTTTAAAAAACAAGCATGCAAATAGGAATAAATAACTCAGCCAGCCCACTAGTTACAAAATAATTCCTCCCTCCATCATTCCAGGAACACACCCTCAGTGTGCCTTCAAACTCCTGCCAAAGAAATGGCTCTTTTGCATCATGTTTGGAAGGTCATCAAGGCCAAATGGGAGTGGACCTAGCTCCAGATTTATGGATCACTCATAGAAAACACCCTGCCAGCAGCCCCCTCGGTTTTATAACAAGAGGGTGTCACAGATCCACAGTAACGGTGCTATGCCCTCAGCTTTGGAACAGTCTCTGGGAGGAACCCCTTCAATGTGCCAGACCCCAAGGGGTCTCACTTATCTTCAGGGTAGGTCATGTGGCCACAGCACCTCCTGAGACAAACTCTGGGACTTCTATTCTCCTACTTCACACTGTGAGCTCTGCCCAGTGAGTCTAGCTGAAACACTCTTGGCAGAGACTTGTCCACTCTTCAGGGATGAATGCACCTCACCAGGGAGCTTTTCCAAAACAACAGGGTTTATTAGTTAGCTGGAGCAAAGCATAGGCAGTCCTTAAGGTTAGCACAGAGAAATACAAATTAAAGCACAGTCCATTCTGGTCAGCCCAGAGCCCCAGCCAAGCTTAGTGAATTCCATGGTCAGGCTCTGTCTATCTCTCACTCTGACCTCCTTAGTCAGTTCCTAGATAAGAGCTCCTAAGCTTCCTCCATATTCTGGTCCCTTGTTCTCAAGCTGGGGGCTCTGCTCTGCTTCCATGCTGAGAAGCAGTGAAATCCATGAGTCATTGGCGCTTGCATTGTCTCTCTGGCCCCTTATTGATCTGGGTCGGTTTAAATTAATCTCCTTGACGACTCTTCATTCCTCCCAGACAGGGAGGTGACCACCCACCTTTGTCTCTTAATCTGCCCTGAGAGCAAATTTAGTCCTTTCCCCCCACCCCGACTGGGTAGCCATGCAACATAGGGGAAACTGAGGTACACAGAAAGAATAGGAGCTGTAGCTCACGAAAGCTTATGCTCAAATAAATTTGTTAGTCTCTAAGGTGCCACAAGTCCTCCTTTTCTTTTTGCGGATACAGACTAACACGGCTGCGACTGTGCAACCTGAGGTACACAGAGGCTTCGTAAAAAATATTACAAAACTTCCCACTTCATCACAGACAGCTCCAGCTTGAGTGCTTTTGACAACTGCAGCTGCTCTCTGTACTTTGGGCAGAACTCCCCTTGAGACTTCAGCAGGAGATTTCCCTAAGTAAGTAAATCAGGATGGTGCCCCGACTCATGAAATTACCCAGCACTCTTGATTTTAAAGTCAGAAGGGACCACTGTCATCTTCTAGTCTAGCCTCCTGCATGACACAGACCAGAGAGTTTCACCCCGTGATTCTAGCTGTGGAGAGTGTCATTCTTGCCCCCGGCATAACTGAGCTCAATCACTTGTAATTAGGGTGACCTGACAGCAAGTGTGAAAAATCGGGACGGGGGTGGGGGGTAATAGGAGCCTATATAAGAAAAAGACCCAAAAATCACGACTGTCCCTATAAAATGGGACATCTGATCACCCTACTTGTAATGACAACGACATTCCACCTCATTTCACAGACTCCTAGTCATGATAATTTTCAATCCAAAGCAAGAGCCGTTCCATGTATGGACGATCTCTGGGTTAATTGCTTCTAAAGACTTGTAAAGTCTTTTTCAATGGGAGCTTACGAAATACAGCTTAGTGCAGCCCTATCACATATTTAACATCTCCGGTCAAACATGTGACGCTATTATGCTCAGACATATAGCACTAAGAACAAAGAGGAACATTGTTTTCGAGTGGAAAATTAAATGAAATGCTGGCAAAAATGTTGAATATACTCCGTGGCTTGCTCCTGGGTCACAGCAATTCCTTGAGGGGCTAATGCATAACATCCGGGCAAAGGGTTACCAACATCCAACATAGCATCTTCTGCCCAGGGTTAAAACTTTGCAGACGTTCATCAGAGCTGACAGAATATTATGTAGCTCAGTTCATGCCCAGTGGCTCGCCCTGTTGCAGCATTTTAGGTATAAATCATGTCTGAGAGTGTGTGAATCCTTGAAAACGCTACAGTGGCACAGCTGTACCATTTAAGTGCTTCAGTGTAGACACAACCTACAAAAATATGGGTGGGGTTCTCCCATCCCCATAGTTAATCCACCTCCCTAAGAGGTAGTACTATGTCCACAGAATTCTTCTGATGACTTGGTGGTGTCTACAACTGGGGTTATTTCGACATAGCTACATCTCTCTGGGGTGTGTATTTTTCATGCTTCTGAGGCCATGTTTCCACTGCCAAACTGAGTCAACCTAACTTACATCAGCATCCAGCCGCCGGAGTAGTCACATCATCTGTGCATGTCTACACTTTGCCCCTTGTGTCGGCGATATGCATCCTCACCAGCACTTGTCCTGTCAGTGTGGGGCATCGTGGGATGGCTCCTGAAAGCCAGTAACAGTCAACCTAAGCAATACAGTGTCTATATTGATGCTGTGTCAACCTATGTGTGTTGACCTTGACTCTACACTGCTCGTGGAGGCAGAATTATTAAGTCAGTGTAGGGGGGAAGTTAAGTCAGTGGGATTCAAATTTAAGTGTAGATCCTCCCATCGTTAGGTCGACATAAGCTGCCTTGTGTCAAACCTAACTCCGTAGTGTAGACCAGGCCTCAGAGATGTAGCTATGTTGATGTAAGTTCCCAGTGTAGGCCAGCCTTAAAACATGGATCTCAGAGAGCTGCTATTTAGCCTTAGGATGGCAACCAAGCAAGTGTTCCTATTCATAAATAAAACTTCTTTTATTCTCTTAGGCCCTGCTCTCATTGAAGTTGATGGCAGAACTCTCACAGGCTTTATTGATGCAGGATCAGGCCCTCAGTAGGGTCCACATTTGGTTTAATTCTTCCCACAAGGTCCCTGGGCTTGACTCAAATCTCCTGTTTCTCCAACAAGGTAGTTCCATTGACTTCAGTGGATTTACTCCTGTTTTACATCAGTTCATGTGAGAAGAGAAACAGGCCCAAACAGTGCTTGTCTATTAATATTCCCTAGCTCTTATACAGGGTTTTTCAGCAGTCAAGCTTAAAGTGCTTTACAGAGGTGGGCAGTACCATTATCCACATTTCACAGATGATGAAACTGAGGCACATAGAGGTGAAATGACTTGTGCAGGGTCACCTAGCAGGACAGTAGTCAAGCTGGGACTAGAACCCAGGTCTTCCGAGTCCCACTCCAGTGCTTTATCTGTTAGATTGCTTCTGGAGCAACATATCCAATATCAAGATGGTTATTCTGTTTACAGTATATGTTACGTTGAATACTTAGCTGCTCCCCTAACTATCACATCTAAGCACCTCACATCCATTAGTCAATTTATCCACAGAAGAACCCATTTTACAGCAGGTGACCTGAGGCACAGAAAGGCTAAGTGTGACTTTCTCAAGGTCACACAGGAAATCTGAGGCAGAGGAAGGAATTGCAACCAGACTCCTGAATCCCAGCTCTTGTGCCTTAATCACAAGGCCACCCTTTGCTCTCTCATTTTATATGCTTTGGGGCAAATTCACCACTACAATAAACAGATGTAACTGAAGAGTGGTTGTGTTCTTGAGAGCCCCCGAAGGCCAGATGGCATGTAGCAGTGAGCCTCAGCTGGCCTGAGCACCTCACACACTGTTACCATGATATTTATCCAAAAGGTGGCATATAACATATAATTGGAAAATAATAACTCATTGATCATTAATCCTCTTGCATGATGTACGTACAGTTAACCTACAAATAAGCACACAGATGTGCTGGAAATATGTGACTAAAATGTGTTTCAAGCAGGCACATCAGCGGGAGTTGGTACACAGGTTTTTTCCAGTCCAAGGAAAGGTGTCGACACCTCAAGTCAGGCATGGCCAGGGATGGTGGGCTATTTGGTTGTACTGGAGATTGCAGGAAGATCATTTGCATTGTAAAAATCACAAGTGGAGGATAAGTCAGCACAGTGTCTACACGATAACATGGGGTCTACAGCCAGCAGGGGAAAGGAACTTTATCTGGGGAGACATGTCAGAAGAATACATTTCAAAGGTTTCCTGGACTATAAAGAGAGGAGGACAGAACCCTGAAGTTATCTTTCACCTGAGGAGACAGAGAAACCCAAGCATTTTGGGCTCTGGAATTGGATCTTGGCTAAGGCCTAGCTAGAAATGCAGGAAAAATGGCTAGGGGGAGAAAACTTAGAACAAAAATCTCTAGTTTGTTAAGTTGGATTTTAGTTTTAGTAGCATATTTTCACTTCATTGTTTGCTTGTAACCATTTCTATCCCTATTACTTCTACCTGGTATCATTTAAACATGTGCCATTTTGTGAATAAACTTGTTCCACTATAAACCAGCTCCATGCAGTGATGGAAGGGAAGGCAGTGTGATAACCCCAGTTAATCTAAAAGGCTGCTATGTACTGCCCCTAAATAAACAGCAAACTTGATACGCTTTGGTGAATGCGACAGGTGAAAGTGGCTGTGTCCTGCAGAAAGATGTTTTCTGGAGGAGAACTCAGCACTGGAAGAGGCTGTTGCAAAGAGTAACTGAGCAGGGAAGCTAGAGTTGCCAACTTGGTAATATTTAAAAACTGACACTCCAGCAGGAGGACCGGAACCTCCTCTTCCCCACCCCTCCCCTCCAAGGCCCAACTCCTGCCCGGCCTATTCCCCCAAAGTCCCACCCCTGCCCCACCTCTTCCCCTAGTCCTCTCCCCTCCCCTACCCCCGTCACTCGCTGCTTTTCTCCTCCTACCCCCTGCCACCCAGGTCAGGAGGGACGTTTAGGTTGGATATTAGGAAAAAATTTTTCACTAGGAGGGTGGTGAAACACTGGAATGTGTTACCTAGGGAGGTGGTGGAATCTCCTTCCTTAGATATTTTTAAGGTCAGGCTTGACAAAGCCCTGGCTGGGATGATTTAGTTGTGGATCGGTCCTGCTTTGAGCAGGGGGTTGGACTAGATGACCTCCTGAGGTCCCTTCCAGCCCTGATATTCTATGATTCTCTGACTTGCCTGCAGAACCGGGGCTGGGAGCTGCAGCCACCTGACGAAGGTAGGAGGTAGCCCCAGCTGAGTAGGGGCTGGAGTGGGTGATGACCCAGCGCCTCCCCACCTTCCCTGCTCGCAGTAACCGGACTTTGGGTGTCCAGTCAGTAGATCTGACCGGACACAGTCAGGTCCCCTTTTCTATCAGACTTTCTGGTCAAAAATTGGGCACCTGGCCACTCTAGGGGAAGCCCAGATGAGAGCCATGGCTGTTGAATTCAGGGCTGCGAGCCACAGTGTCATGCCATTCTAGGCACTCAGAGTTGCAAAAGCAGGTGGTGACTGAGTCCCTTACTGCCTGGGTGAACCCCAAAGTGTCTCAGTAGCTCCAGTGATTAATTACCCTCCCTTTAAAAAATGGCTGCCTTATTTCCAATATGAATGTGTCTGGCTTCAACTTCCTGTCATTGGATCTCGTTATATCTTTGTCTGCTAAATTGAAGAGCCCATTATCACATTTTGTTCCCCATGTAGGCAATTATAAGCTGTTATCAAGTCATCCCTTAACCTTTGTATAGTTAAGCTAGACAAATTGAATCTAGCTGCAAGTGTTTTAATGTCACATACATGAGAAGTGACAAGGTGCACGGTCCCTATTATTAAGGTTGCCTGATGCCATTAGTTTTAGTCACTCATAACTTTACCAAACTGACAGTATTTGGGTTGAAATTTTACATTGCAGATGTCTGCCTCAGGTTGAATTTTTTTTGGAAAATGTTATTCCTACATAGAAAGAAAGAGTTAGATGATTTGCTCCCAGAACCCTGGAAGATTATGGCTGTTTTTGCTAATTGTGAAGTAATGAAGCACTAGCCTTTAAGGAAGAACAAAGTTATCAGAACAAGATGTGTGGGAGTATAGAGAAGGCCTGAAGGACCCGTGAAAGCCATGGAGTCTAGCAAGTGAGTAGTACGGCTATAAATGATTATGCCGGAAATATTTCTTCCCATAGGTCAGCAAAATAATGCGTTTTTTGGCTGCCGTTCTGTTCCCCTATTGGAAAACAATAATGAAGTCTACATGAATAGTCTGTGCTGCTTTCTTTAGCTTCAGAGCAGAATGATTGGACTGAAACCAGAATGGGATACAATTTGTCATCACTTTTGGGTGGAGACAAAAAATGGCCTGTCTTCTAAACTTTCACACAAAAAGAAGTCATACTTCTGACATTTGGAAATGTTTCAACTTCAATAAAAAACTGGAAATGTGGGAAAAAATAGTTTTTTGTGCCGTGATTTAGAAAACAGGCCATTCCTCTTCCCCCCCAACCCCCCCGCAAAAAAGAAATGGAAAGAAAAGAGATGAAAAATGTTATCCTTTTCTGGTCCCAGGTCAGCATTCTGCTCTTAAGCGCCATTTTCAGTTTACACCAGCTGAGGATCTTTTCCACTTTCACTTGGATCTTCCATGAGAATGGGCCAGATATTAATCTGCTGTAGATCAAGGCAGCTCCATTGAAATCAGAGCCACATTTGGTTCCTAGCGCACAGACTACTGTATCCAATATGGCTGGTGCTGGGGAGATGCCCAGCAAACCCAAGCTACTGAATATCAAGTAGGAATGTTGTGACAAAGTGGGAATTTTCTGTAATATTTTGATGAGTCCTACATGTACCTCAGTTTCCCCACTATAATTTGCATTGCTCACCCAGTTAGGGGAAAAGGTTTAAGTTTGCTCTCAGGGCAGACTAAGAGATATAGCTGTGTGGGTGTCACCTCCCTGTCTGGGTGGGGTGAATTGAGTTGTTAAGGAACTGATTGAAACTGACTCAGACTAACAAGGGGTCCAGAGAGGCAACCCAAGTTCCAATGACTCAGGAACTGACACGCAACAGAGGGAAGCTCCAGCCAGGGGGGCTGTGAACTCAGCATGGCCCTGCCTGGAGAATGAAGGACAGGCACACCCAGTGGGGAATATGTCTCTCTCTGCGCTAACCTAAGGACTTCCAATGCTGTGTTCCAGTTGACTAATAAACCCTGCTGTTTTGAAAAGGCTGCCTGGTGTCACTGCAAATACTTGCTGACAGGCATTAGTCCCTGAAGAGTGGACAAGTTTCTTCCAGCCATCTCTACCTGTCTCATCTGGACTCAGTGAGCAAAGAGCACAGAGAGAAGCAGGAATGCTGAAGTCCCAGCTGCGTGGCCTCCCCTGAAGGAAGAGTGAGATCTATTGGGGTCTGGCACATTGTAGTGGAGTCCCTCCAAGAGGCTGTTCATAAGCTGGGGCACAGCACCATTCTGGTGGGTCCGTGACAGACATCTAGGGCCCCAATCCTCCAGCAAACAATGGAAGTTAGGAGCCTAGATATCTTTGAGGATCTGGGCCTATGTGCCTACCCCCCTCTTCCATCTACATTACCGTGGATGAAATTCCTCCAGCCCCAGAGAGCAGCTCTTTGATGGGCAAGAAGGTGGCAGGGCTCCTTCCCTCCCAGAGGACGGAGGAGGCAGGAATTGGCTCTCTGTAAGCATATAGAGTAAGTGTGAAGAAAAGTCAACTCATCCCTTCAGAACTAAGCATAATGACAGATGCATCCTAGGACC
Source organism: Eretmochelys imbricata (assembly GCF_965152235.1). NCBI lineage: Eukaryota > Metazoa > Chordata > Testudines > Cheloniidae > Eretmochelys > Eretmochelys imbricata. The sequence continues at coordinate 11,293,255 of NC_135597.1, read as the reverse complement.
TAGGACCTAAGGGTTACAGTGGACAAGAAGCTGGATATGAGTCAACAGTGTGCCCTTGTTGCCAAGAAGGCCAATGGCATTTTGGGATGTATAAGTAGGGGCATTGCCAGCAGATCAAGGGACGTGATTGTTCCCCTCTATTCGACATTGGTGAGGCCTCATCTGGAGTACTGTGTCCAGTTTTGGGCCCCACACTACAAGAAGGATGTGGAAAAATTGGAAAGAGTCCAGCGAAGGGCAATAAAAATGATTAGGGGACTGGAACACATGACTTATGAGGAGAGGCTGAGGGAACTGGGGATGTTTAGTCTACGGAAGAGAAGAATGAGGGGGGATTTGATAGCTGCTTTCAACTACCTAAAAGGGGGTTCCAAAGAGTATGGCTCTAGACTGTTCTCAGTGGTAGCAGATGACAGAACAAGGAGTAATGGTCTCAAGTTGCAGTGGGGGAGATTTAGGTTGGATATTAGGAAAAACTTTTTTACTAGGAGGGTGGTGAAACACTGGAATGCGTTACCTAGAGAGGTGGTGGAATCTCCTTCCTTAGAAGTTTTTAAGGTCAGGCTTGACAAAGGCCTGGCTGGGATGATTTAATTGGGGATCAGTCCTCCTTTGAGCAGGGGTTGGACTAGATGACCTCCTGAGGTCCCTTCCAACCCTGATATTCTATGATTCTGTGATCCGATGAAGTGAGCTGTAGCTCATGAAAGCTTATGCTCCAATAAATTGGTTAGTCTCTAAGGTGCCACAAGTCCTCCTTTTCTTTCTTCAGAACTAAGTGTTCCTCCGACGGTAACATGAGTGATAAGACACAGGAAGGCTCTGTTCCGCTTCTGTTGCTCAGCAACACTTAAGCGCATGCTGGAATTTCAGGCAGGGACCAGGCTGATAGGAATCAGCTTTTAATATCTTCTTTGTGTAATAACTGTTGCTTTCTCTCTGCTAATGCCCGCTCAGGCAGTTTGATGCATAGACCCCACTCTGCTACATCTTTCACTGTGCACAGAACATGCTGTATTATCCCATCCCAGCAGGCATTAGGATGGACTGATGAAAAAAGATATAATGATGAAGGTAAGAGAGAGCTATCCAGGGGAATTCAGCATCCCTAAGGCCACATCCACACCACAGAGCTTAGCGGAGTTCTTCTGCTGGCATAGTAACACCTCCATGAATAATATTAGCTATGCCGACAAAAGCACTCGTGCGTCGGCCGTTTTATCCACACCGACATAGTTGCTGTGGGTTTTGTCGGCATTGTTATGTTGAACATAGGAACATAAAAATGGCCAAAGGGTCAGACCAAAGGTCCATCTAGCCCTGTATCCTGTCTTCCGACAGTGGCCAACTCCAGGTGCCCCAGAGGAAATGAACAGAACAGGGAATCATCAAGTGATCCATCCCGTTACCCATTCCCAGCTTCTGGCAAACAGGGGCTAGGGACACCATCCCTGCCCATCCTGACTAATAGCCACTGATGGACCTGTCCTCCATGAACTTATCTAGTTCTTTTTTGAGGAAGTAGATGTTGGCTATAGGGTGTGATTTTTTCACATTCCTAGCTGACGCAGTTATGTCGCACAACTTTGTAGTGTAGACCAGGCCTAGGTTAAAAAAAAAAGTCAAAAACTCTACGATGAGGAGTGTTCTGATCCCCTCCTTTCCCTTGGGTTTAAATTAAACACACCCAGGAAACTCAGTCCCAACAGAGAATGCGGCTATACATCACAGACGTCAGAAACAAACTTTTTTTTTTTACCAGAAAACTCATCTTGACATAAAATTGCAAGAAACTGAACAGATGAGGCATTTTCAAAAATTGAATGATATTCAATGATAGGTGGTGAATGGGGCTGGAATCGACAAGAATGAATGAAGCCATCCAGTTACAGCCCTGGTTCACCACTGCCCTGCACCTTGTCTAATCGTTCTCACTTATGCCACATGTAAAATGTTCCCAGATCAGAATGGTAGCAGTATCACCAACCCCAGTTGTTCAAAATCCATGAGTTGGATCCCCCCAAAATCATGAGATGTTTTAAAAGCATAACATTGGGGTTCTTTTTATGTCTTCGACTGTCATCGTCTTTAGCTATCACGTTTTCAAGCTTCTCCCCACAGAAGTGTGGGCTAGAAACGTACTTTATTTTAAAATAAAAGCGATGGTCTCACCCAATAACAGGGCTCCAGGAGCTGGATCTTAGGAAAAGCACCAAATATTGGGTGAAAATCATGAGAATTGGTGGTAGTTCTTGGCACTCTCTTTGCACATGTGTGAATGATGATGCAAGCTTCACGGCAGAAGAGAACGAGGCTCAAAGAACCTGAACCCAGGTCTCCTCTTTGATTCAGCCCTCTCTTTTAGCCTGCACATCCTAATTGTATCCAAGTCTTGTCACTTTTTCCTTTGCCACATTTCCAAGACCAGATCTTTTTCCCTTCCATTCTGCTAAACTGCTCATCTAAGCCCTTCAAGCTATTTGCTGCACACACTTTTTGCATCTTGTCTTAACCTACGCTATAAGTGGGGAAAATCAGGAGTAAGGTGATGAGGTTTTAGACCCAAATCCCCTTTTCTCACTCAGGCTAGCTGGATGCTTCATATCTCTTTTCTCCACCTCCATATTTACTTTGCTACCATCTGGTTCTTTCAGGACTGTTTTCTATGCAGAATAAACCAGCCCCCACAAACGGGTTGCTACACAATGCACTCCAAAGCCTCTTGCAATAGGGGTCACCTCTCTAAATTTCTCGTATATGGTGCTTCCAGTCTCTGCAGTGCTGCATAATAAGTCAAGTTGGCACCCAAGTTCAAGAGCATTATCCTTGAACCACGCCAGAAGCAGATGCCATGTGCATCTCATCCTAAAAAGAAGCCTTGATTATTCCCTTGGCTTTCACTGCACATCATGAATCACAGTGGAGTCTCTTGGTGACCTTGTAGTCCTCCTTCAGTCAGAACTCCCATAGAAGTCAGGGCTGGTCTAAAATGCTGCAGTGACCTACACCTAATGCAAACCCACTTATTTCACTGGAATCACATGGAATATGGATCAGCCCAGAATTTGACCTCAGAGTTTTGACTGTGTGTTAATACAGACTCCTAAAAACAACCAGGCAAGGAAGAGAGGAGTATTTTGCTTTTAAGAGGGGCTAGTATTCAAGAGGGGGGATAGTTTAGTGGTTAAGGCATTAGCCTGACCTATAGGAGAGCTAGGTTTGACTCCCAGCCGCACTACAAACTCCTTGGGCAAGCTGCTATTTCTCTGCAGTTTTGAGACGTTCAATTTTATGAACACTTCCACTTCCATTGAGTTTATGAAATAGGGGTTCTGTTGTAGACAGACAGACATGAGGGAAGGATTTGACTATTTTTCAGCTATACACTGTTCACCACAGCAACATGTATGGCTTGGGGGATTTTAAATAACTAGGCATTTTAGCAGATGCAGCACAGGTAGGAGATGAAAAGTTAATGGTTGTCTCTTCTGTAGAAGTTAACATTTTGTGAGATTTTCAGAAAGTAATACAATCCATAGAGAAAGAGAGTGTACAATGCCCCTCCGGTGATACAACACAAGACAATGATTAATTCATATAGCCCTGGTCTACACTGGGGGCGGGGGGGGGAATCAATCTAAGTTATGCAACTTCAGCTACGTGAATAACGTAGCTGAAGTCGACGTACTTAGATCGACTTACCGTGGTGTCTTCACCACGGTGAGTCGACGGCTGCTGCTCCCCCGTCAACTCCGCCTGTGCCTCTCGCGGTGGTGGAGTACAGGAGTCGATGGGAGAGTACTCGGGGGTCAATTTATCGCATCTAGACTAGACACGATAAATGGATACCTGCTAGATCGATTGCTGCCCGCTGATCCAGTGGGTAGTGTAGACATACCCATAGAGTGCTAACCACCAGGCAATAAATACAGCTGACATTTGAAATACAGTCCTCTATCATTTCTCCTAAATCCAATATTTTACTGCAACTTATGGCAGAAACTTGAGTAAGGACAGACACTGAATGGAAATGTCATTAGGTTTTGTATCCGTATTCATTATGCAAATGTTTCATTTTCATTCTGAGAAGCTGTCATGGCCAGCAATAAACTTTATTGTCCCAGAAGAAAAACTCATGTGGTAAGAAGCAAAGGTGGGGAATGAGGAAGATAATGAAATTCTTCCTTATAGATGAAGAAGCAAAACTGCAGGGAAGCATCCCAAGAGAAGCAAACTGCAAAGGGCTGGTCCAGAGTCAAGAGCATAAACACTTGAGAAGACACAAGCGGGGCTAGGTGCTCAGCTCCACGGATGTCATGGAGCTCCCCTGAATTCAACGGACCTATGCCAGCATACCCCCACTGAGGATTTGAGCTGCAATTCCCAAACAAAAAGAAAAGGCACATGTTCAAGTTCAAAGACTGTGGAGACACTGATCTCTAGGGCCTTTACTTTTAACAGTCACTGTAGGGATCAGCAAAGGTTGCCTCCCACTAAGCCAGAGGTGGCCGACCTGAGCCTGAGAAGGAGCCAGAATTTTACCAATGTACATTGCCAAAGAGCCACAGTAATACGTCAGCAGCTCCCCCATCAGCTCCCCCACCACTCCCAGCGCCTCCCACCCACCGGCAACTCCACCAATCAGCGCCTCCCACCCCCTGCCCCCCAACCCCCCACACTTCCCGATCAGCTGTTTCGTGGCGTGCAGGAGGGTCTGGGGGGAGGGGGAGCAGCGAGGGCATGGCAGGCTGAAGGGAGGGGGCGGGAAGGGGCGGAGTGGGGGCAGGGCCTGTGGCAGAGCCAGGGGTGGAGCAGTGGGCGCCCCCCGGCACATTGGAAAGTTGGCACCTTTAGCTCCAGCCCTGGCATCTGTGCCTGTATAAGGAGCCGCATATTAACTTTGGAAAAGCCACATGGGGCTCCAGAGCCACAGGTTGGCCACCCCTGCGCTAAGCACTTATCCAACAAACCCAGGTCCTGATTTTTGTGTCAGGTACACTGGCATAAATCAAAAATAACTCCCGCAAAGTCCATGAAGTTACACCAATATAAAACCAATGTGTGAAGTGAATCAGACCCCTAGTTTGTCTCAGAGTTATACAGATATATATTTAAACACAAATCAATAATGCTCAGACTTCTACAGAACTTTAATCCAACTTTCAGACAAAGGAAACTTCCCAATTGTTTATGCTAAAAGATAAGCAATAGGGTTTTAAATTGTAGGGCCCAATTCTCTTCTCCCTCAAACTGGTTTGATGCCAGGGTAGCTCCACTGATTTCAATGATGTAAATCAAGAGTAACTCAAAACTCCACTGAGGTCAGTTGTATCAGTGATAATGAAAAGAGAATCAGACCCTAATTGCTAGGTGTTAAGACTTTTAGGATATACTGGCCAAAATTCTGCTCTCACGCTGATGTAAATCTGGAGTAATTCTACTCAAATCAATGGATTTATTCTGTATTTACACTAGAGTGGACACATCTTGGTTCTGTGGTCTCTTCCCTAACTTACTTTAATGTTCTCTTTCTCTTCCCAACTCAGTAAAATTTTGAGCAAGGTCACCCTGCCCTTCTGGAATTTTGGTGCATCTGTAAACTGTGGACTGTAATTAAATCATTCAGTGTTTCCTGTATTAATCCAGTGCTACCTAATGCAAAAAAGCCACATTAGTTACAGAAAGGAGAAATGTTACTAGGTTCCATTAGAAAGAGTGTTATTAGCAGCAGAAGTTCACTTTAGAGTCAGCTGGTAATTGAGTCCATCTAATGAAAACAAAGAAGTCTTACACTCTACAAAATGATAAGGGTCTTTATGAAGTCCAATAGCAAAATAAAATGAGCTCAGGACTAATTATAATGAATCACTGATTATATATTGTAAAATGTAACAGCTCAAAGTGGCTTTCCAGAGAGGCTGGTTAATTATTAGTAATATGAGAATTAGAAGTAAGAGGCCTGGTTTTAACGTCACCTACCGCAGCGTAAATCAAGAATAATTCTAATAATGTCAAAGGAATTACACGGGCGTACGTGAGATTAGAATCACGTCTGATGTCCTACTAGCTTTTTCATCATATGCCTGAGCTGCTTTGTAATGTTGGCGCCATTTATACTCCTTGAAACATGTACATTAAAAACAAATTCAGACTCAGAACATCGTTAGTGTTATTCTTCAGATAGGACCTTTTGTCACTGAAGTTTGGGTGGTGACATGGATTAAATGGAGGGAGTTGGCTTAGATGTCATCTCCCTTTCTTGTCTGGGACTGTGGTTTTGAGTCTGATCCCATTGGCACAACCCAGCCATCTAGTTACATCTGAATCCAAAGAGCCCAAACCTACAAATGTCCCACACTGATCTATAGAGGAGGCAGGTCTGTTACCACTCCCAGAAAAGGGACTTTGGCCTGCTGCAGCCTCCGGTGATGATGTATCATATAAAAAGCCCTAGAGAGGCTGGACACATGGGTAGGAAATTAAGAGAAGTTCAGAAGATCCCCTGACACCAAAGGGAGTTAGGCACATAATTACCTTTGAGGAGCTTGGCCTAAGTCCTTTAGCTGAGACCACTGCCTATCATGCCGACCAATATTATCTCATTGTTTCCTTACATTGCCCCGTCTGTCTGTCAGTACCCATCTGTTGTCTCTTGTCTTATACTCAGATTGTTAGCTTGTAAACTGTTGCTCCTTTGAAGTCTGTGGAAAAATGCCATTTTGCACCAGCTCATGATCTGATCCCAAATCTGTTTTACAGAGGACAAGCATGTCTCTAGATTGCATGGATGTACATCATTGCATCACGGTAGGTCTAGAACAACAATCATCGTCCATTTGAAAACAAAATGAGGAGTATTTAGGACTCCATTCCTGTCACTGAAACTTATTGAGATAGCCTGCATTACTGGAAGAACATGTTCTCTGTGCAGTACTCCAAGACAACCGTAAAGACATTGGGTAATGTGGTATATATCAGTGCATATTTAACCATTGGTTTCATAAATGGGAAAAGGACTCACATCTAAAGTATAATGCACCAATCATTTATCATATAACATCTATATTTGCCTAGCACCACGAGATTCCATGCACTGGACACATGCAGTACAAATCAACCTTCCTCCTATGAATTACCACATCAGTTTCAACAGGATACTGCACTTCTTTAATCATAAAGAAGTGATACACCCTTGCAAAGTGTTATTGAACAGTTGCAATATTCCACCCTAGAGGAACCCTGGTCTCCACCACATACACTCCTTTGTAACTTGTTTGTATATTTGGGGGCGGGGGTGGATGCTGCATAAATGCAATATCTCAGCAATCTAATCCCTATCAATTTGCAAGCTTTGGTCTTCTCTTAATTTCCTACCCATGTGTCCAGCCTCTCTAGGCCTTTTTATATGATACATCCTCACCGGAGTTTGCAGCTTTTCCTATTTTTGTATTGTTAGTTACGAGGCAGAATGGCCCTTTAAAGGAGATGAATTTAGCCTCACCTCTGACTAATTAGCTGCCTCCCCATAGTGGGATTTGATGCAGGTAAAAGGGAGTCGGTTCCACTGAGCGGAAGAAAGGATAATGAGACCTTCAGGGAGCAGACAGGCAGGAGGTGCAGTGTCAGGAGTTTTTCACACTAAGCGGCTAGAAAGGCCTGGCTGGAGCTACCTGCAGTGAATGGAAGGGGCAGAAGCCTTGAAGAGGGAAAGGACTGAGGAAACATTGGACAGCAGGAGCTGGGTCTGGGGAAAAATTGTTGGAACTGCAGAGTGGGACAAAGTTTTGTTCGGGTTTGAGTTAGTTGTTGAATTGGGATGTTATCGCTTACAACCAGACTTCAGAGTAAGAGGGTGCTGGTTTTGAGAACTCCAAGAAAAGGAAACTGAGGAGGGTCTGGGTATGAAAGCAGATTGGGTCTGACCCTATTCCAAGTAACCTCCATTAATATCTGTTAATTCATCTGCCATTCAGCACTTTAATGCAGTTGTTAAATAAGATCAAACCTACCACAAACCTTTGCAGTTCTCCACTAGATAGATGCATACACTCGCTTTTGTTTAAGAGGGTAGTGTGATCCAGTGGAGACAGCATGGCTCTAGAATTCAGGAGACCTATGTTCAATTTGCAGCTCTGCTACTGATGGGCTGGGCAAGTCACTTAACCGCTCTGTGCCTCAGTTTCCCCTTCTGTACAAATGGGGATAATGATACTTGTCCTCCCTTGTAAAGTGCTTCGCAATCTATAAAAGAAACTGCTATATAAGAGCTAATTATTATGGATTGCAGCCAGTTTTCTGTCCAAAAGGGAACAGGCCAAATCCTCATCTGATGTAATTCAGCATAGCTCCTTTGAATTTATGCTAATTTGCACCTGCCGAATTGTTAAACTCAGTTATTTTATCAAAGTAAATTTTAATTATAGTTTTGCAAGAAAAAATACATCAGTTGTTGTTCAAATGTTTTATTAAACCCCAAATATATTATGTCCACTGCTTCCTCTGTACCCATTAATTTTGTAAATCCATCAAGAAAATCATCACGTGTCTGGCAAGATTAGTACCTTAGAAATTAATTCTGCTTATTGCTCACAGTTCTTTTATGTTCAAGGAACGTTAAGAGGGTTTGTTTTCCCCCTGCCTCCTAATATTTTAGATTTGACAGATGCTTGTCAAATATTCAATGCCTGAAGGGTCAATCAGAACTCACCACCTTAAGTGAATTAGGCATGGCATTGTACTGTATTTCCACCTGCATTTTAACAAATGCAAGGTCAGTTTCAAGTGTTAAGTTCAGCATGTTGGTAGGAAATGAGATTATTAAATAACTCATCATTTTCCATTCCATTTGATCCACCCAGCCTATGAGGGGGTGGAAAGACACTGCTTCTGAATAAAGAATGCAATGGAAAAGGTTGAGATGGGATACGTAAAAATCCATTTGATGTATCTATCTCTTGCTGAGTAGGAGACAAGAAATGTCCCATTGCCTTTGAGTTAAGAAATTAGCCACGAGAGTAAAAAGTCCATTTCTCTTTCACAAACAGTTCCCCACTTTATTTAAACTAATAATACTTAGCTCCTGACATAGATCCAGTCCCCCTTCTGGTTACCCACTGCACTCTCTTTGGTCACTCGATTACAGACCTAAAAGTGGCAATTCCTCAACAAAAAACCTTCAAAAACAGACTCCAACGAGAGACTACTGAATTGGAATTAATTTGCAAACTGGATACTTGAATATAGGATAGGCTTGAATATAGACTGGGAGTGGATGGGTCATTACACAAAGTAAAACTATTTCCCCTTGTTTATTTCCCCCCCTACTGTTCTTGTCAACTGCTGGAAATGGCCCACCTTGATTATCACTACAAAAGGTCCGTGTGTCCCCCCCACCCCTGCCCCCGCTCTCCTGCTCGTAATAGCTCACCTTTCCTGATCACTCTTGTTACAGTGTGTATGATAACACCCATTGTTTCATGTTCTCTGTGTATATAAAATCTCCCCACTATATTTTCCACTGTGTGCATCCAATGAAGTGAGCTGTAGCTCACCAAAGCTTATGCTCTAATAAATTTGTTAGTCTCTAAGGTGCCACAAGTACTCCTTTTCTTCACTGCACTGCTGTGACCCTCTGTTCAGATCAGAGGAGGAAATATCTTTCCCCAGCTTGAGCACACCTATTGTTCATTCAAAGCACCATGGTTTATTGTTCTATTGTTCATTCAAAGCACCATGGTTAATATTAAGTATCTCCCCATTGTCCTCAGCCTGAGGAAGACATGCTTTTCAGGCTGGTAAGACACAGGGAATACACATAGAGAAGAAGAGCTCTGTGTAGCTTGGAAGCTTGTCTCTTTCACCAACAGAAGTTGATCCAATAAAAGATATTACCTCCCCCACCTTGTCTCTTGTTTATACAGACAGATCCCCGAATGATATATAGGCACGTTCCTTCCTTAGATCACAGAACATGTTACAAAGAAAAGTCAGGACCATTTTGCCCATGGGGAAACTGAGGCACTATACAGGGAAGCAACTTGCACAAGGTACCCAACAGGTCAGTGGCAGAACTGAGAATGGAAGCCAGGTCTCATGACTCCCAGTCCAGTGCTCCAGCCAGGGAATCACACTGTCTCCTCCTCAGAAAGCTTCCTTATGTTAGAATAATATTAAGGGAGAAGAATGGCAACCTTTAAGCTTCAGAGTAACAGCCGTGTTAGTCTGTATTCGCAAAAAGAAAAGGAGTACTTGTGGCACCTTAGAGACTAACCAATTTATTTGAGCATGAGCTTTCGTGAGCTACAGCTCACTTCATCGGATGCATACTGTGGAAACCTTTAAGCTGTAGCCCAAGACAGACTGTGTGACAGAAGAGAGGAAACTCAAGATGAGAGCGTATGAAACCAGCAGGGCACAGAATACAATGTATTCCTTTTTTATGATACATTACAATTAACTTGCTTGTGTGCATCTGACTGGCCTCTCCAGGATGAAAACAGAACCGCTGAACTGGGTGTCATAGGTCCTATACAGCCAGCAGAAAATGGAGATTTTCCTTTAGGCATTAGTGCTTTTGGAAGTCTATTTTTGCTGCCGTTACTGTGTGGTACTGCAATGTGGGTTATTAAGAAATGTGATGTCTTAGGTGGGCATGGATTTGTTACGATATTTTTATTATTATCTAGCTCTTATACAGTGTTTTTAATCGGTAGATCTCAAAGCACATTACAGAGGAGGTCAGTATCATTTTTCCCATTACAAATGGGGAAACAGAGGCATGGAGAAGGGAAATGACTTATCCAACATGACCCAGCAGGCCAGCGGCAAAGCCAGGAATAGAACCCAGGGTTTCCTGAGCCCCAGTCCAGTGCTCTAACAACTAGATACAATATTAAGCCATTCATAATTACTGGTGAGTATTTCCAGTCCAAAATCAAGAGATGAAATAAAGCAACAGCAAAAAAAAATATAGTAATTAAAAAACAAATATCATTAACTACCATATATCTGAGTCCATTTTATAAAATAAAATTTAAAGGATTTTATCTTTAGACCGATTGAAACAGAAGATCACTGTAATTTAAAAGAGCAAAAGATGTACCCAGCAGCAGTTTGGGGCCAGACCCTCAGCTCATGTAAATCAGTGGAGCTCCACTGAAGTCAAAGGAGCTAGGTCTGTTGACATCTGATGAGGATCTGGCCCATAGTTTCAGATCAATAGATGGCTTAATACTCTAACTGGATACCTGCCTTGCACCTTGGCGAGTCGCCTACACCAGTGCAAAGTGGAGGTAGATGGACGTGAGTGTGACGTGGTAGCATTTTACACTCACTCTGCGCTGGTGTAAACAGCACCCGGTGCAGTGCAGAGGAGAATCGGACCCTTTGGTTCAGATTCTGAACCAGAGTAAATCAGGAGTAAATCCAGTGATGTTAATGGCCCAGTTCACTGGGCTGGCGTAAATCAGTGTCGCTCCACTGCAGTCATGCACTGAGGATTTGGCCCATTATATATAATTCCTGGGCAGAGCTGGGGCCAGGCATAAGAAGATTAAGCAATTGCTTAGGGCCCCAAACAGCTCAAGGCAGCCCCTTACTCCTTTTTTATTATAAGAATTTGCCTGTTTTCGTATTGGGGGGGTGGGGTGGGGGGGAGGAGAATATATTCCTGCTTAGGGCCGCCAGTGGGCTAGCACCAGGACTGCTCGTGAGGCCAGATCCCCAGCTGGCATAAATCAGCGTAGTTCCAGAGAAGTCAAAGGAGCTGCGCCAATTTACACCAGCCTAGGATCTAGCCTTTGGGCTTTGTGGAGCTCAGCTGCTTATCTGCTTTTCTTCCCATCTCCTTTGATTCTCTTCTCCCCTTGCCTTATCCTCTCCCGTCCCTGTTTCCTGATGGGCAGACTGTATTCCCTGGCTTTGCTAACAACCCCCCCCCCCCCAAGGGAATCACTACACTGACAATACACGTGCCTAATGCTTGGATAGCCCTTTTCATCTTCAAAGCAAACCCCCACACCTCCGAATCTTCATAACAGTGGTGGAAGGGAGGCATTATCCTATTAAAATAGAGAAAGAAGAAACGCTGCAGAAGAATTGGACTGCGTTATCCATAAACATCTGGGTTCTTCACAATTAACTTTAATAATACATTTTTCTTTTCCAAAAGTCGTCACGTACATCTGTTAACCCTTGCAAAACCCCAGTGAGGTTAAAATATCCCTATTTTACAGATGGGGAAACTGAGGCACGAAGCGAGTGGTTAAGCAACTTGCTGAATATCCCAGTGATTATCTGGGAATGTAACTCAGGAGTTTCGGGCTCTTGATCTTGTGCTCCGACCACTAGATCGTGTCTTAGACCTTTTCTACACTGGGGACAACCCCTGGTGCAGACAATATAAACCCTTACAAGCTGCAATTTGCAATGGTGCAGCTGGCTTCTGTGTCAAGCAGGGGTGGTCGCCACTGGTGAAAACAGGGGCTTTCTGTGCTACAGTTCAGGCTGGTGCAGCTAGGCTGGTAGCTGGTCAACAATGACTGAAATCAGGGCAAATCTCCAATGCTGACGAGTTCTCAGTCTTGCCAAACAAGGGGAAACACCAGGTTTGTACAGGAAGGGGAAGATATGAAAATCTGGGAATAGCACAAGATCAAAGAAAGACGGGGACCACCCTTGCCAGAAATGGAACTGTGATTGCTTAAACCACAAATCAACTCTTGAACCTCAGGGATTCAGCTTCCCGACGGAACTTACAAAAAAGCCAAACAGGGCCTCAGGAACCCAATTCCAGACAGAAATGATGGGCCAGATTTCAGCTGATATCACTCCACTGATGTCCATTTACACCCGCTGAAGACCTGGCCTTTTAATTGCTAAATTACATTAGAAATGCTGGAGCAAATTAATCATTGGCACACCTTGTACAAGTGGATGGAGTGACACCAGGGATTTATTTGGACTGGAGCCTTCATAGGCTCATTAAAAATCAATTTGATTCTAGACAGCAGAATTTTCTTGTGTGAGAAAGGGGAGAACTGTATTGTTCACTTAACAGCTGACTTAATGCCTTACACCCACATGGCCAACAGTTACTATCCCTTCGTGTATACTCCCCATACTGAACAGGTCAAAGGCAAGCCACCTATCCCCAAATGCATCGTGGCCTCAGCCATATTGTCTGGGAGTTGGATCTGGCAAGCTAAGCAGGACTGGAGTGAGCTAGTTTGCATAATCACTGCAGGGTGGTCTCTAGCCTTTACCCACAGCTGGGCCAGCTAGCCTGGCTTTAAAGCAACACCAAACTTGAGCCAGAGGGTTTTGTGTGTGTGCGGATGAGGTGGGTAAGAGTATTAGGGATGACATCCAAGTAAAAGCCCACGTTAATGCTGCAGGGAAGACAGCCCCTAAGTAGCTTGTCCACGTTCACACAGCATGTACTATGGCAGAACAGGGAACCAAAAATCACCTCTCCTGAGTCCTAGCCCAGTGGAACTTCATCCATCTCCTTCCAGCCCGAACTATATTTTTTGTGTTGAGAGATGTCCCAGTGGCCTGCCCCCTTTCTGTTCCCCCAGGGTCATTTAGGGGACACTGTATGGCCTCTCTTCCTACAGGTTTCAGAGTAGCAGCTGTGTTAGTCTGTATTCGCAAAAAGAAAAGGAGGACTTGTGGCACCTTAGAGACTGACCAATTTATTTGAGCATGAGCTCCTATAGTGCAGCTTGGGAGACGTACCAGGTCAAGCCAACTCTCCTCCACAATGCAAAGGTTCTTCAGCATAGAATAGAAACCCCCTGGCTTTTCCAGCTCCAGCCACAGCAGGTAGTAGACTCTGTTAGCTCCTAACACACCCACTAGAGGGCAGACTCTCAAAGGTGCCCAATTCCCTTTGGCAATTAACCAGAGAAGAATATCGAATTCCCATTGGTGCCTTTGACAATCTCCTCACTGTGATTATCTTAGCCAGCGGCTTTAGGAATAACTCATCTCCAGATCCAGGGCTAGGAAAGGACTCCAGTTTCAAAGCCCAGATGTGTCCATGCTAAAACAATCTCTCCACCTCTATGTGTTGGGACTGTGCTCCAGAGAGTTTGTTACTTGAGAAAACATATATTCAGCCTCACGTCACCCGTTCAGTTCTTTCAATCTGCATCCACAATCTTCAAACCTCTATTTCCTTAACACTTCCACATAAATCAGACACAAGGGTCAGAAAAGGCAGCCTCATGTGTGCCCGTCAGTTGCTAGGGAGCCCAGCAGATGAGCAACAGATTAGATGAGCTCCCTTGAAGCTCTTTCATCTCGGGGGAAAAGGCTGTAAAATGAGCAGAAAATTGTTCAAACGCCAACAATTTGATTGTGCTCCAGGAAAGTCTCAGATGCAGATAAATCCCCAGTGATAGCATCAGACGCTGCTGCCAGTCCTGGCTCTAAGAAAGCAAACGGGCTGAGATGGAAACTCATCCTTTCCAAAGAGGTGGGGGGCGTTCACTATATTATTTGGCATATGCAATCCAGGAAGCCAAGCCACAGCGTTCTTATCAACAACGTTCAAGGCACAAAGACCTCCAGGAAGTTGAGTCAGTTAGTAGTCACTTGATGAAGATGTCTCTCAATATTCTAGCATCCTACTGGGAGTTTGGTAGTATTGTACCCAGCATCTGGCATCTGGAACAAAACACAATTTCAACTGATTCTCATGCAAAAGAAAACCAGATAAAACCTCCATCTACTGATGCCAGCATGACTGATCCTTGTGTCTGCTTTACACAACGGCCATGTGATCAGATAACTTCAGAAGGCCATTCATCGTTGACTGGCACGATCAGACTTCAGCATCCAACTTTCCCCTCTTCTCTGACAGAACTAATGCTCTTCAGAGCTTCTTATTCCACTGTTATGAAATGAAGGGTTTTGGTGTTGGGGAATTCTGCTCTGTTATACTGATGTAAATCTGAAGTCAAGTGAAGTGACTCTGGATTTATACCAACATAGCTGAGCAGAATTTGACCCCAAATCATCATCCTAAAACTTCGCCCTCAATCAATGGAGTGGCACGCTAAAACGAGATTTAGGAGCTGGGGAACGCTAACCTAAAAACAGTGTTATAATCCTTCAGAGTAGCTTGCTTAACATCCCAGCACGATGACTTTAGTGGCCTGATGAATGATGCATATTCCATAAATAATCCACCCTAAGTGCCTGATATCCAGTTGCTCTGTTCCTCCCTTTGGGAAGGGTCAGGGGGCATGGTGGAAGGTGGTTTTTAAGCCACCTTTGATATCTTATCACCCTGCTGCAAGTAAAAGCAGCCTCGGGGCTACTCTACCTTATGCTCTGCTTCACATGGTCCCCTGTCTGCCCTGAAAGGCAGAAAATACCCATAGCAGTTCTGATTGGCCCCAACACCACCCTTTGGGAGCAGGTTGGGCATAGAGACCTGGTGGCAGCTCTACAGTGGCTGTGAAGGCATTTGCAACAGGGGGTATTTTCAGGAGACTGTTTCTGAAAACAGTATGCTGCCAGAGATGCAGAAGGAGACTTTAATAACACACCACCTCTTGCTTATATAGCACTTTTTGCCCATAAATCTCAAAGCACTTTACAGAGGTGCTCAGTATCATCATCCCCATTCCACAGAAACTGAGGCACAAAGAGGGAGCATGACCTGCCCAAGGTCACCCCAGCAGCAGAGCTCAGATTTCCTGAGTCTCAGTTCAGTGTTCTATCCACTAGGCCACAGTGAGCTGAAAGTTTAGTGTAAATGAGAATCAGACCATAAGGCTAAAATGATCAGTCCAGCCCCTGGCCCGAGCACAAGGCAGGCCTTGCTCTTCCCAGTCTGTGGACCCCAACGGCTGGAGATAGGGTCAGGGGATGTGATCATTCCCCTCTATTCGGCATTGGTGAGGCCTCATCTGGAGTACTGTGTTCAGTTTTGGGCCCCACACTACAGGAAGGTTGTGGAAAAATTGGAAAGAGTCCAGGGGAGGGCAACAAAAATTATTAGGAGGCTGGAGCACATGACTTATGAGGAGAGGCTGAGGGGACTGTGGTTATTTAGTCTGCAGAAAAGAAGAGTGAGGAAGGATTTGATAGCAGCCTTCAACTACCTGAAGGGGGGTTCCAAAGAGGATGGAGCTCAGCTGTTCTCAGTGGTGGCAGATGACAGAACAAGGAGCAATGGTCTCAAGTTACAGTGGGGGAGGTCTAGGTTGGATATTAGGAAAAACTTTTTCACTAGGAGGGTGGTGAAGCACTGGAATGGGTTACCTAGGGAGGTGGTGGAATCTCCATCCTTAGAGGTTTTTAAGGTCAGGCTTGACAAAGCCCTGGCTGGGATGATTTAGTTGGGGATTGGCCCTGCTTTGAGCAGGGGGTTGGACTAGATGACCTCCTGAGGTCCCTTCCAACCCTGATAGTCTATGATTCTATGACCCATGCCTGCCCAGACCTCTTTGGGCAGCTCTGGTGGGGCTTTTCCATGGGGCTGAGCTCTGTGTACCACCCAAGCAGCATCCTGCTGCTGTTTGCCCATGGAACCATACTGACTCCACAGCTTGGCGGCATCCATATCTGCAGAGCCCAGGGCTGGATTTGAGCTCAAGATATGCTCTGGCTTGGTGCAGTCCATTTAATGTCTGAGTGATACTTCCCTATTACCATTACACTGGTGAGGTCTTGGCTGCTTCCGAATATTGGTCTGAAATGAAAGAGGCTTACTATAGCAGTGTCTAAATCGAAGGCGGTGCGTGTGTGGGACGGGTTTTAAAGATGATACTGTTAATTATTATTGGGTTTGGGGGGTTACCATAGTACCTATGAGCCCCAGTCGTAAACCAAGATCCAATGGTACATGGTGCTGCACGGCTCTGCAAGAAACTCCACCTTCCTGCATTGTGCCATGGACTCCACTGGATCGCTCTGTAGTCCCCATCCTAAGGGCTCTTGTGACATGCTGGCTAAAATTTCCCTTCTTTCACAGGGGGCTGGAAGGATTGTTGAGAAGTCATCACACTCAGCCCCTCGCTGCTTGTTTGTTTTAGCTCTGAAAAGCTGGGCAGACATCCAGCGGTCAAAAGTAATGTAATTGCACATTATCCTACACCGGCGTGCAGGAAAGAAAAGCATTGAATTCATTCTGCAATTAAGCGGAAGCCTGCTGGACACGTGGCTAGATTCTCTCCCCTGTTTTCCTGCCACTTTGCAATGCTCAGGTGGTGCCCAGAGTCTCTAACTGGCTCGCTGAGATTTTCCCAGCATAGGAATGCCTACATACTCCAACTCACCCCACAATCTAGTGTAGGAGCATGTCTAGGGGGTGGAGGGGTAGAGCACACCTGAGCTTGGCCAGTTCTTAGCTGATGCCTGGTCTCTTGGGGACCATCCCTACCTAGTGTATTTTAGAGAAGCCTTTAGGCTGCTCTGACTTAGAGCAGGGCCAGGCCAAGGCAGCTAGAAGGAATCAGGAAGTTACAGCTAGAGTTGTGCAAATAATGGATTTTTCTTTTTGCTGGCAAATAGAAACAAAAAACCAACAACCAACCACCACCACCTGAGGGGCGGAGGGAGCAGTGTTGTTTGGGGTTGAATGCAAAATGACATTTTTTGAAATGTTTTAGCAAATCCAAAAGTCAAAAAAAAAAGTTTTGGGTCAAACTAAATATTTTATTTTGACAATATCATTTTGACAGTTTTTAAACATTTTTTCTTTAAAAAAAAATCCAAACCACTTGCGTGTTCCAATTTTTTTCCCCCAGTCAAAACAATTTGGCAAAGCCTGCAGGAATTTGTGAAATGTTTTCGTGGTGCTGAATCTCCATTTTTTCACCAAAAATAAGTTTTGTCTGAAAAATTTCACCTAACTCTAGTTATCACCAGTTCTTTGACGGTCCCCTCCTCTCCTGGGCTAAGTAGATCTCTGTACAGGAAGGAATCTGGCTCAGGTTATTTGACAACCCCAAGATTAAAAAGAAGTCCATGCATAGAGGACAATCTGAGTTAGAATTGAGCCCCCCCCCCCCTTCCACCAGCTGAAATTTGCTCCCAGGCCTTAGGGTTAGGATTTATTTCTGCCATGAGAGCCAGCACACTAAAATGTGTCTTTCTTTTCTAGGCCCCTTTGTGTGCAAGATGGTCCCCTTCATTCAGACCACGGCAGTTGTGGCCAGCACCCTTACCATGACATGCATTGCTGTAGAGAGGTACCAAGGAATAGTTCACCCACTGAAGATGAAGAGACAGTACACAAACAAGAGAACCTACAAAATGCTAGGTATGGCTGAGTATATATGTAGGGTAACTGGTAATGGGGCATGGAGTTTTGCACCTCTACAGTATTGCAAACTCCAAATGTTCAAAGATCATGAGTCAGGCTCACCAAAAAACATGAGATCAGCTTTCAGATCATGAGATTATGTACAAATAATAGATTCAAAGTTTTTTTTTAATTTGCCCTCTATTTAAGGTTTTTTGAGCCTATAGGGTGCACTGAGGTCACATTTTTGAAGCTTTCTCCATAGCCACAAGGGCTAGAAACTTACTTGTTCTTTTTAAGAATGAAAGCTGAAATCATCCCATATCCACTTGACTCCAGGAGCTGGGACTTTAAGGAAAACAATAATCATCATGAGACTCATGACAAAATTGTGAGAGTTGGCAATGCTGTCTCTAGGACACGTTCAAATCCAACCCATGTTGGACAAACATAGGGAAACCCCCATGGAAGCTAATAAGGGAACCTTCCCATTAACTTCCATGAGCATTGGCTTTGAGCCATTCTAGGTTGGCTGGTTTTTCTCTTTCATGAAAAAGACAAGTCATTCAGACTGAAAGCACATGGTTTCTTTTTGTGTCTGGCTAAACACAACACTGGGCAGGCCTGTAACAGAGGTGAGTTCTCTCACACAAACACACCAGTGCATTACACAATTTAATCCCTCACTATTTTCTTGAGTCCACTGTGACAGTCTGATTCTGCTCTCATTTACACCATCTTTACATCAGCATGATTTCAGTGGAACTATTCCTGATCCCCCGCCTGCTCCATCATGGAAGTGTGGGAAGAATCAAGTTTTACATTGCTGCTTTCAAGCTCTACAGAACTATAAAGACAGTGGGACTGATTCTGATCCTCTTACTCACCCTGAATAGCACCTTGTTACATGAGTGGCCTCACTGAAACCAGTGCTGTAGGATCTGGTTTACTTTTGCTATTAAAAACCATCGGTTTCAAAAAAAGTCTCAGGTCAGTGACGTGTGTTTTTTGTTTTAATTGGATACATTTAAATCACATTTGAATCCCAGGTTCAATGATAAATGACACTTTGTCCTAAATTTAGTAATAACTTATGTCTGGGCAGAACAGGTCCCTGTGCCTTGGGTGATTTCAAACCAGATTGCACAAAAAGCACTGGGATGACACAATCCCTGGATAAACCTGCATGGATGGGATGGACTAGATGACTTGATTTTAGAACTGGTCAAAACATTCCCAACAGAGCATTTCTCCATTGGAAAATGCTCTTTCACTGAAACAGACATTTTCTGTAGGAAGGTATCCGCTGTAGATGAAATTTCATCAAGGAAAAAGAATTGGAACGCAGCATTTTGGTGGTGTCAGAATGGAACGTTTTGACACTCTCAGATTGTTCCATTTTGATTTCTCATTTCTAAATGACTTTTCATTTTGAAATGTTCATTTATTTTTAAAATCAAAATCAGACCGAAACTTTTCGACTTTCTGGTAAGAGGATGTTCTGATTGACCCCAAGTGAACATTTTTCAAAAATTCAGGTGGGCAGAAAATTTCCAAAAAGAGATGTTCGGTTTTGTTCCAATTGAGAACGAAAACAAATCTTCAATTTTTTTTTGTGGGATGCAAATTCCATTTCCTACAGATCTCTACGTAGTAGGACTAGACGAGAGGAATCCATAGCTAATGCCACATTAAAAGGGGATATGTTGCAGAAGGAGACCTCACGCAGGAAAGAGTCTGGCAGAATACCCCTGGGGCTACTGGGAGCATCAACTGCCCCATTCGTTCATAGGGGACTCCTTCAGCATCACTCTATCCTGCTCTGGGGTGCTTCGTACTAGTGATGAGTCTGTGCTGGGGGAAGATGGCAGGTGCTCTCCTGGGGGAATGCAATGGTTCCTTCTGCCCAGGTGAAAAAGATTGTGTGTGTGTGTGTGTCTGTGTGTGTTGTGGAGGTGTGAGCAGGGCTTCCCTGGCCCGCTCCCCAGTCCCCAAACAACCATTCAGCAGCAGGCAAAAGATAGCCCGGCAGCACTGCAGTTATCTAGTGTGATTTTTGGCTTTACAGTGTTCGGCAGCTTGGCTTATACAATGCTTGATCCTGCCTCCTCTGAAATCAATGACAAAGCTCCCTTCAGCAGGGCAGGGTCGGGCTCACTGTAAAGAAGAGCTTGTAGGTTCAGGACTTCTTGCATGCTTACGAGGTTTTCCGTTTCCTTCCCCTGCCTGCATAAAGGGCCAGTGTACATAATTCTGAGCATTACGTCAATCCTCAAAACTGGGCTTAAGTGGGACTTCAGGGTACATAGTCCTCATGCTGGCTCTCTGCACAAGGAAAAATTCATCTTCCAAGAGAAAAAGAATCTGCATTACCTGTGTGTTTGTTAAAGGAAAAGAAAATCCTTCAGCCTGAGTTACACCATGCTAGTGTGACCCCATTGATTTCAGAGGACATAAAAGGGAGCCGGGTATCTTCCTTTGTTTGCATCCCGCATCTGGCTTTGTGCAGGTGTCAGGTAATTTTTTTGAAAGATTGAAGAGTATTTAGCACTAGACCCAGGATGAAACAGAGAGATCAAGAGGTGGGGAACTTTGTGAGCTCTTAAATCCCTCTGAAATGAAAACATAATCCTGTTTCCTGGCACTAAAGTCATCTTTTGGATCTCAGAAACACACCCCCTCACAAAAGGCTGCAGGGAGACCTGGGTGAACTGCACAGGCTCCATTCATCTTATCTCAAACCCTACAAGGGGGGTGACGTTTCTTGAACAGTTGTACAGCGGGTGCAATTAACAAGAGAATGCCGCTTCACCACCCACAGTGGTTACACCTAAGGTTTGATCCGATGCCTAACGAGGCCAGTGAAAAGGCTTTTGTTGACTGAATTGAACATTTCCTCACACCCAGACAGTTATTTCCCAATATAAGCATATGGAATATTGTACAGATGAAACAATACAAAGTTAAACAGCACACTGAGACACCTTTTTAAAAAGGTATCCAATATATTGGGCCAAATTGGGCCATGATCTATAGTAGCTCCAATGGTATAAATCAGGGAAAAACTCATATTTACAAACACAGTGACTTTCCCCATAACCAAAATTCATTGCACGTGAAATTTGCCCCTGTGCAGAGGGCTAACCCAAGGTCTACATCCCATTTGAACCATACTTTGAGCACTTAAATGGTGCATAACCCACAGTAGAATTTCAGCCTACAGTCTTATTCTGCGGACTTATTAGTCTCCTTGACTCACACTGAGTAGTAGTTTTCTTTAGAATAGCTCCATTTAAATCAATGGAACTATTTGCAAAGCACGATATTACTAAGCATGAGCAAGGGAGGCAGAATGAAAGTATAGTGTGATTATTCGTTTGGAACAATTTCCTTACTCTGAAAATTTGATTTCAAGTGAACAACATCTGGAGTTGGCTGGATCTGGAGACTGAAATACTGTTCATTTTAAACCAGGAAAAGTGTAAAGGATTAGATATTAGATTCTTAATCTGTAACTGATTCACCTTGACAATGAGCAAAGAATTCTCTGCAGAGAGAGGTAGAAAGGCCAAGCGAGTCCTGCAGTTATGCATAATTAACAAAGTGAAAAAAACAAGATGCTTCTTGATTGGCAAACTCTCAGTTATTAGAAATCTAGAGCCTCAGCTCTTTCATTCTAGCCAATTCACTTGGCAAAAGTAAACACTGACAAATGCCTTGAGATAAATGTTGAAAAGTAACTGTCATAATTGAAAGAATTAATTTCTTCCTTTCTTCTCTCTTTAAACAGGATTCGTATGGACGATTGCAGTCATTGTTGGGTCGCCCATGCTGTACGTTCAGACTCTGGAGGTAAATGCCAGTCACCCATTCATGGAAGAGAATGCTTATCTGAAAACTGCCACTCAGTGTTATTGTTAGGGTATGTCCACCTGCAATAAAACATCCAGGGCTGGCCTATGTCACCTGATTTGGGCTGGCGGGGCTCGGGCTGTAGGGCTATGAAATTGTAATGTAGGCATTCAGGCTTGGGCTGGATATGTCTACACTGCAGCACCTGTAGACGTACCGAGCTAGCTTTGATCTAGCTGGTTTAACAATAGCAGTAAAGCCAAAGCAGCCTGGGCTAGCTGCTCGAAAACACATCCTAGTGAGCTTATGCAGTCCGTCCTGCCCTCGTTCCACTGCTATATTATTCGAGCTAGCTAGATCAAAGCCAGCTCAGATATGTCTGTGCAGTCACACCTCTGAGTGCAGTGCAGACAGGCCCTACGAATCCTTGTGCAATAGTCTGATGGCTTAACACACAAAATTCTTTGCCTGAGATCTTGCCACTAAGAAGCTTATGACAATAGGATTGGCAGG
The DNA here is from genome assembly GCF_965152235.1 of Eretmochelys imbricata. Classification (NCBI taxonomy): domain Eukaryota; kingdom Metazoa; phylum Chordata; order Testudines; family Cheloniidae; genus Eretmochelys; species Eretmochelys imbricata. The sequence continues at coordinate 11,270,631 of NC_135597.1, read as the reverse complement.
CAGTATATGTGGTACTGTTATCAGATAGAGAGGCCTGATTCTCCTCTCCTGCCAGTTTTATACCAGAGTAATCCCAGTGACCTCGGTGGAGTTACTCCCGATTTATACTGGTGTGAGAGGCAAATCAGGCCCAGAATGAATAGTAAAATTTTCCAGGGGGAAATCAGCAGGTCGTTTCAAAGAATGATGCTTCTACTGGATGTCAGTCAAGCCACCAGTGCCCACAGTTTGTCCCTGACAGCGACTTTAATCACAGTTAATTGGGGTGTCTGAGTGAAAAACAACTGGGGACTCCCCTCCTTCCCGGTGCGTCATTGTAGAAGTGGGTATTAGCCATGCTCAGTGGCACTGCACGTTGCTGTTCTATATGATAAGCAGAAGCAGCATGCTTTATGATATCGGCACTTAAAATCTCGTTCTGCGCCACATTTAACACAGCTTAGACAACGGGCCAGGTCCCCTGCAGTCGTATATCAGTATAGCTTTGTTGTCTTAAATGGAGCTCCACCAATCTACTCCCACCAGTCCCTTAGCTCTGTTCTTCTAGTGTGAATCAGGAGCAGCTCCGGGGGGTTGACCCCAGCCTAACTGAAATCAGAAACTGTCCAAATGCAGTTAAATCATTATTGCAAACGTCAAGTGTGTCAAACTAGAGAGTTTTCATAGAGGTGATGAACCAGTGAGCAGATCTTTGGGTCAGATGGACACTGTTACATTAGTTACATGCATAAAACATAATGGAAAAAAGATCCCATTTGCAGACACAGAGAACTATATCTCAGCTGTGCAGATTCACAGAAGGCATGCTCCGTTCCATACTTATGCCAATGGACCAATACCAATTTACAGCAGCTGATGAGCGGGCCCAGAGTGTTTTCATATTACCTGGCACTGACATCACACTTTTCATCTTCAAAGCACTCTACAAATGTAAATGAATTACATAGCAATTTAAATGTCCTGCTAGGAGAAAAGCTTTGTGTATGCTCCAAAGCACGTCTCTTTCACCAACAGAAGTTGGTCCAATAAAAGATAATATCTTGCCCACCTTGTCTCTGCTAGGAGAATTAACTTTACAGATCTGAGTGCTTATTTAAATACCTTCCTGCCAGAAGCCTTTAAAAAAGAAGGTATTTACATTTTCCAGACACTCTATTTGCTGACAGACAGCAAGGGTGGGCATGAAGTGAGTGATTAACTCCCATTCCCTCTGCAAAGCCAGTTTCTCTGCTGCATTTTGCATTGTTCCCTCTGCCTTTTTATAAGCATTGTGTCCTAGCAATTAGGGGCTTCTTCAGCAGTAACATTAATTTGTAAAGCAGCATTCTCACTGATAAACCATGTCAATCATTTTCCACTTTACATTGTCATCAATATATGCCAAGTGCCAGGTCTGTCTGAGTTTTATCTCACTATAACTCTGCAGCAGACAGAACTGTAAAACAGCTACTCAAGTCTGTAACAGAAGCTTCCAAGATGCAGTACGTAGTCAAATTAAGTATGGAGCCGGCAGAACTAAGCTATTGCTGTATTCATCAAGGGGAGACAAGGGATGTGACATCTAGAGCAGGGGAGACAGGGAAGCCAAGGTTCCTGGGTCTATTTCCTGATTCTTCTTGTTACTTTGAGCAAATCACTTGGCCCTGAAAACGATTCAAGGGCTGGAAAAAATATACTTTCCAGCAAGAGACTTAAGGAGCTCCGTCTGTTCAGTTTATGAACAAGCTTAAGAGTTGACTTGATTACAGAGTATAAATACCGACACTATAGGGCTCTTTAATCTAGTGGAGAATGGCATAGATAGAACAAGAATCAATGTCTGAAAGGCAAAGGCAGACCAATTCAAATTAGAAATAAGGCACATATTTTTAACAGTGCATGGGATTAACCATTGAAACAAATGGACAAGGTTCAAAAAAGGGCAACAAAGATGCTCAAGGGTATGGAATGGCTTCCATACGAGGACAGACTAAAAAGATTGGGGCTGTTCAGTTCAGAAAAGAGAGGAGAAGATTATAAAGGTCAATAAAATTATGACTGGTATGGAGAAAGTGAATAGCGAAATGTTATTTAACCCTTCACATAAACACAAGAACTACGGTCACCCGATGAAATGAATAGGCAGCACCTTTAATACAAACAATAGGAAGTACTTTTTCACACAACACACAATTAACACCTGTGGAACTCACTGCCTGTGGGGATGTTATGATGGCCAAAAGCATAACTGGGTTAAAAAAAAACCTAGATAAGTTCACGAATGATAGGTCCATCAATGGCTATGAGCCAAGATGGTCAAGGATGTAACCTCATGTTTGGGGAAACCATAAACCTCTGATTGCCACAAGGCAGAAGGGGAAAACAAGTATGGATCTCTCCAAACTGCCCTGCTCTGTACACTTCTCCTGAAGTTTCACTGCCAGAGACAAGATACTAGGCTAAGTGGACCATTGGTCTGACCCTGTATGTCAATTCTTATGTAAAGTGACAATTTATATATAAGCAAAAAAAAAAAATCTTAACTCTTGGTGTTTCTGGTTTGGGTTCAAATTTCAAGGTGTTGGTCTATCTACCTACCTACCTAGCTTGGGGTTTTATACCGCTGCCCATCACCATGGTATCTGAACATCTTCGACGTAAAATCACTAGCAATAGCAAAGTCCCTAGTGGACTACACAGAGTCTCTGGCACTCCTCCCTTCTTGGCTTTTTGTTGCTTTTAGATTTGATTCGTTTCCCCTTTTCTTATTTATTGTCAGTGTTGTGTCATTCTTGTTCATACTGATATTATTTTCTCTGACGCTCCCTCTCTGATGCACTGATCATCTCTTGTAAGTCTCTGACCTTGTATCTTTCTCCACTCCACGCCCCTCCCCCCCCACCCTTAGGTGAAATATGACTTTCTCTATAATATTCATCATGTCTGCTGTCTGGAGTCCTGGCATAGCATTGAGCTGCGCCGTGCTTATGCAATCTTTATCCTGGTGGCCTTGTTTCTGGTGCCACTCACGGCCATGCTGATGCTCTACTCCCGGATAGGATACGAGCTGTGGATCAAGAAACGGATTGGAGACTCTTCAGTATTGAACACCCTGAGTCGCCACGAAATGGCTAAAATAACAAGGTGGGTAGCCGCCTGTTTGACTGGCTTTAAATGGCACAGAGATAGGGTTGCCACCTTCGGTTGGATGAATTCTTGGAGGTTTCATCACATGGCATTATCTTTAATTAAATATGAATCCTTAAAACCTGGAGACTATAGGACAATCCTGGAGACTTGGCAGCCCTAGACCAGAGGAGAAGCATCACAGCTTAGGCATGAGTGCGAGAACTAGTAGGCAATGTTGGCAGGTGGTTAGAAGAGAGGACTGGTCGTCTGGACTCCTGGGTTCTATTAATTGTTCTGCCACTGACTTACTGTAGAACCTTAGGCAAGTCCTATAGGGCTGTTCCAACACACACTGAAGTCAATGAGAACTTTTCCATTGACTCCAGTAAGTGCGGAATCAGAACTTTCATTCCTGTAGTATGTAGAAGCCCCAGTCCTGGGCCAGGACCCTACTGTGCTGGGTGCTTTATGGTTCAGTTTCTCTCACCGTTGCATAGGCCTGCCACTTAACTCCCATGGCTGTTAGGAAGCTCAGCCCAAAGAACGTTCCCCAGAATTTTGGCTGCCGTTTATACCACACTTGTGAAATTCTTTCAGGAGGTCAGATTCCCACTCCCACCCTTTTCCCAGGAGACCTACAGAGTGATGCTCAAAGGGAGAGGCATGAAAGCAGCACAATCAAATGGAGAGCATATAGTCGTGGGCAGTACTAGTGGCCACTGATGCACCATAGAGGCCTATTCAGCTAACCCTGAAGAAACACAGGGAGAAGCAAAGAGCTGTCAGAGGGAGGGAGGAAATTTGGAGTGTCCCAAGAAGGAAATACCCAGAACCTGGGAAGTCTCTTTGGATTCTGCAATCCTGTTACGGCCCAAATAAACACATTGTCCCGATTCTCCTCCGACACCCGTTTTGCATCAGTGTAACTCCATTCACTTCCGTGGATACCTCCAGATTTACATCAGAGTCAGTGAGAGCAGAATTGGGCCCCTGAGCTTTCTGGGTGCTTATCCAACTGGAAGCAAAGCTGCAAACCTTTCGGGCATTATCCAACCCCTCTAGAAAATATAGCAATTTCCTGGCAAATGAAAAAATGTTAAGCCAGCTGGTATAACGGTCATAAAGTGGTTGTGATGCAGTCAGAAGAATTCCCATACTAGGAGTAGACCAGTGGTCAATCTACTTCAGAATTCTGACTCTGACAGGGGCCGGTATTAGCTGCTTCAGAGGCCTTTTGGCAATGAGTTCCACTGGTTAATTTTGCATTGTGTAGAAAAAAAGTGCTTCCTTTAATCAGATTGGTGGGGGCGGGGTGAGGGGGGTGGTATTTGCCACCTTTCAATTTCATTGACCATCCTTGTGTCCTTTTATCAGGAATGTGAATGCTCTACAGTGAATGCTTTTCACTCTCCTACCATCTGAACGCAACTAGCCTATTTCTCTCAGTACAAATGATCAGGTGCTGAATTTCTGCTTGCCTCCTGCTATAAATGTCTCCTTGTCAGCTCTCGCTCTCTGTCTCAAATGGCTTCCTCCAGGAAGAAGAAACGAGCCGTGATGATGATGGTTATTGTAGTGCTGTTCTTCGCTGCGTGCTGGGCACCTTTTCACGTTGTCCACATGTTGTTTGAATACAGTGAGTAGATATAAATTGAACTGATAAAAGACTCTGTGTGCATGTGTGTGTGTGAGAGAGAGAGAGATCCTAAAATTCCTGAAATGACCAATAAAAATAAAACAAGAGACATTCCCTTGAGAGAAAAAAGAAAAGGAAGACTTGAGGCACCTTAGAGACTAACAAATTAATTTGAGCATAAGCTTTCGTGAGCTACATTCAGTGCATTCAGATGCATTCAGTGGAAAAAGACGCATCTGATGAAGTGAGCCGTAGCTCATGAAAGCTTATGCTCAAATAAATTGGTCAGTCTCTAAGGTGCCACAAGTCCTCCTTTTCTTTTTGTGAATACGGACTAACACGGCTGCTACTCTGAAACCTCCCTTGAGACAGTAGCTCCACTGCAATTCCAGAATAGTCTATTAGCACCAATATATACTTAGCTCTTCTACTCATTCATCAAAACTGCATTGCTTAAGCCCCTTGATTTTTTTCATTAATGGTCTTCTCTGAACTCTTGTCCGTTTGCCCATATCTTTCCGATACCGCATTGTCCAGAACTGACTGCGGTATTGCAGCATTGGAGATGATAGCTAAAGGCTAATGTACACAAGGAAACTATTCTGCAAAAACTATTCCTGAATAACTCCCTATAAGGACATTGTGTTCTAGACTCACTTTATTCCAGTGTAATTACTGCATTTCCAAAGAGCAGTAATTATTCTGGAATAAAATCCCTTTAGGCTCAAGAGAAGGAGCAATCAAGTCCCTTTATTGAGTAATGACAGCTGGGAGGCTACTGCCCAAGGTTCTAGGCTGCATGCCAGGTTAGTGCTAAGTTGTGTAGAGTGTGGGGTTTCCCTGGCTGCAAACACATGGCTAGGATATGGGCAGCAGACTCTGTGTGTTGGAGCAGAAAGCCTGGGGATGGGGTTGTGAATGTGGCTCTGAGAGGAAGCAGAGAGACAGAGCTTCTTGGGCAGAGAGCTCATGAAGTTGGCAGATTTGGGAATTTCTGAGCAAGAAAACTGCCTACTATTGTTTGTTTCTAATGTGTCCGGGGAGATAGACTGTGTACATTTTTTGTAAATAAACAAGATGACACCAAAAGTAGACCTGACTTGCAGTAGCAATTTCTCATCCTAATGGAAAAAATCCTTCAAAGTCCTGAACTTTAGCTAACAGCTTGGGCCAGAGGGGAAACACTATTATCTAAATTGGGTAGAATGCCTGACCCATTTGTTTTTGCCTGGGATATGACCTTGAGGACAGCCAAGAGCACCCACTGTTTTGGAGTTGCCTGCACTATTCCTTGTATTTAGACATGAGCTTGAACCAAAAACCTAATTCCAGATATTCTTACACTCTTTGGGCAGGCTGAAATCTAAATCCATTTGCAAATGTTTCAGTTTCTATAATGGGCAGGACCCATACACTGAAGCCAAGATCAAACCAGATCCAAATTTTACAGCTTGGGTCCAACTCCAATTATTTTATAGGGGAGGTCTCCAGCCAGAGTGGCTCTTTTGCTGTCTTGAAAAAACAACAACAACAACGCTATGGCTAAGGACTAAATACACCAATTACACCCACACACACTAGCTTCTCAGCAGAATTCAACATAAGAAATGAATGCAGCAGATGAATGAATATGATGGATCATTTCTGCTCTCAGATCCACCATCCTAAATCCAAAGTAATTTCCTCCCCCCACACCCCTGCAATCAGTGGCGTTATTCTGGCTTTGTGCTGACGAGAATGAGATCTGAATCTAGCCCAGGTTTACAAGTAATTGAAAGCAGTAAATCACAGGACAATGAGCCAGATGGTGTAAATCAGTGTATCTTCATTGAAGACAATGCAGCTATGCCATGAGAGGAGGAACTGGCCTAGTATTTGCAAAATTTGTCTTCCTGTATGCCCAGCTGAGTCCTCCTTCCATCCCCTTGGGGATGTTGATTATAAAAGAGAAGATTCTCAAATAGCCGGCAAAAGAGGCATCCTTGCCTCAGTACAGTATATAATTCACTGATTAGTGCAATGTGAGCGTAGACAGCTCCTCAAAATCCTGCCAACTCAACAAGGTCTCACTCCACACATGAATGATCAGAATGTCAACTGACAGCGTCTGTTACACAAAAGCCATTCCAATTCATAAATGCAGCCTATCTCCATATGTAAAAAAATTTATTCAGGCACATTAGTCAGTCTGTGGTGGCAAGGCAGCGATGGGTGGTTTTGTAACAATACCCATGCATGCTGTGCTATTAAAGTTACTTGAAAAAGTGGCCTGAACTTAGAGATGGAAGCCAGGGAGTCTCCTGCAGCCTAATACTGGCTCTGTCACCGATTCACTGCATAGCCCTAGTCGAGTTCTGCAACTTCTCTGCCTCATTTTCTCCAGCCGTAATATTGTGATACCATTTTCCCAGTGTACGTGGGGTGTTGTGGAGATGATTTGGGGTGAAATTAACACTATGCAGACAGGCAGCACAGTCCTATTTTGAGGGATTCAGTGGGACTTCAGTAGAGCATAGGCCGGCTCTTAACAGCCCTGCCATAAACACTCCCTGGAAACTCCAGTGGTGATGCAAGTAGTGTGATCAATGGGGGGGGGTGGCGGGGAAACAGCAACATTTCCCCAATTTAGCCCTCAATGTACTCGGCTGGGCCTATGGTCAGTTTCCCAGTTCTCTCCAAATACCAGCATTCCTCACCTCAGCACAGTACAAACATAGGGCCTGATCCTGTAAACCTTTACTCAGATGAGAAGCTCAGACCGTGTCAATGGGACAACACATACTTGTAAGGGCTCTAGTCCTTGTTTTGTATACCACCTCACCTAAAAACTACATGAAAGTTAGGGCTGGCCAAAAGTTTGGCAACAAACCTAGTTTTCAGCAGACAAGTGGGTTTCTGACTAAACAAAGTTGTTTCATGAAAAGTGTCTGCTCCGCCGTGGCAATTGCAACTTTTTGTCAGAAAACAGAATGCTCTCCCAAAGCCCAACTCCAGTGCCCCCTGCTCGCATTTTCCTCCGTGAGCCACGCGCTCCCGCTCGATTTCATTTCCCATGGTTCCCCACCTCCCCTCACCAAGAGGAGACCATGGTGCATCATGGGCGATGTAGGCCAGCCTCTAGAGGAGAAGGGGATCATGAGCCACCTGAACTACAACTCCCAGGAGGCACCACAGTGACATTTCAAATTCGGGGCTGAAATATTTCAGTTTTCAATTGGTCACCAAAAGGAAAAAAAAAAAAAAAACTGTCAATTTTCTGTGAAAAATGTTGACAAAGAACTATTTAAAAAAAATTCCACTGGTGCAGGGAAGATATTTACCAACTAGCTCGAATCAAAATGCTGAAATTATAGCACAGCTGCAGGCACAAATAAGAGCAGCAATGTGGGAGAGGAAGAGGATTCGTGACAGTATTCTTGCCAGCAAATTAAAGAAGTATGGATTAGATGAATGGACTATAAGGTGGATAGAAATTTGGCTAGATTGTCGGGTAGTGATCAACGGCTCGATGTCTAGTTGGCAGCCAGTATCAAGCGGAGTGCCCCAAGGGTCGGTCCTGGGGCTGTTTTTGTTCAACTTCTTCATTAATGATCTGGAGGATGGGATGGATTGCACCCTCAGCAAGTTCATGGATGACACTAAGCTGAGGGGAGAGGTAGATATGCTGGAGGGTAAGGATAGGGTCCAGAGTGACCTAGACAAATTGGAGAATTGGGCCAAAAGAAATCGGATGAGGTTCAACAAGGACAAGTGCAGAGTCCTGCACTTGGGACAGAAGAATCCCATGCACCGCTACGGGCTGGGGACCGACTGGCTAAGCAGCAGTTCTGCAGAGAAGGACCTGGGGATTACAGTGGATGAGAAGCTGGATATGAGTCAGCAGTGTGCCCTTGTTGCCTAGGCATATTGGGCTGCATTAGTAGGAGCATTGCCAGCAGATGGAGGGAAGTGATTATTACCTTCTATTCGGCACTGGTAAGGCCACACCTGGAGTACTGTGTGCAGCTTTGGTCCCCCCCACTACAGAAGGGATGTGGACAAATTGGAGAGAGTCAAGCATAGGGCAATGAAAATGATTAGGGAGCTGGGGCACATGACTTATGAGGAGAGGCTGAGGGAACTGGGATTGTTTAGTCTGCAGAAGAGAAGAGTGAGGGGGGATTTGATAGCAGCCTTCAACTACCTGAAAGGGGATCCAAAGAGGATGGAGCTCAGCTGTTCTCAGTGGTGGCAGATGGCAGAACAAGAAGCAATGTTCTCAAGTTGCAGTGGGGGAGATCTAGGTTGGATATTAGGAAAAACTCTTTCACTAGGAGGGTGGTGAAGTACTGGAATGCGTTACCTTGGGAGGTGGTGGAATCTCCATCCTTAGAGGTTTTTAAGGCCCATCTTGACAAAGCCCTGGCTGGGATGATTTAGTTGGGGATTGGTCCTGCCTTGAGCAGGGGGTTGGACTAGATGACCTCCTGAGTTCTATTCCAGCCCTAATCTGCTACGATTCTATGAATTGGGGAGAGAGGTAGTCACAGGGGGGTAAGATTTGAAAAGGGACAAACTGGAGAGAGGTCGAATGGCTATTCCAGATTGCAGGTGCTGCAGAGCAGGTTGCCTCACTGCAGGTGAAATTCACCCCAGTGAAGAGGCCTTTGCAACCACTTAAGTCCTGTCTGTAAGAGCGGCATAGGCCTCATGCTCAGGGGTGAGCTTCAACATAGTTGCAGTGGGAGCATGTTGAAGGACTGGAGAGGAGGCTGGTGAATGGTAAGGCAAGGGAGCACATAGTGTAGCAAACAGAAAGATGTGGGTCTAATAGGTAAGACCCTCTGGTTGGTTCTTTCTAATCTATTCCCTTGCTCCCCAGATAACCTGGAGGAAAGCTACGATGATGTCACCGTAAAGATAATCTTTGCCATCGTCCAGGCCGTCGGGTTCTTTAACTCTTTCAATAACCCTGTGGTCTACACTTTTATGAATGAGAACTTCAAGAAGAGCTTCGTGGCTATTCTCTTCTGCAGTTTGCGGAGCCCCGAGCCAGCCGACAAGCAGGAGAGCCAGCAGCTGGAAAGGGCCAAAATGGGACCCTCGAACTGTGGCATCAGGAAGGAGGGCAGAAGCTTGCACAGACACCTGAGTGCAGAGAACCTGGAACTGAGACTCTGTGAGCAGGTGCCATCCGCAAAGCTGGAGTCAGTGCTTTCAGTGGCGGTCATTACCTACCCCATGGTGGCCACCCATAAGGAGATACTGCCCAACGGACAGTCAGCATGATTGCTGCTGACTTCAAGTACACACTGTGCTTCATGGATCAAAATAACTTTGCTTTAGGGAGCAGTATCCACTTTAATGAAAACAAGCCACACTGAGTGCTTTAATATTTCCAGTGTTCTCTTTCGTCACTGGTTTCTATATTTCACTCTAATTTCCAGCTGCCCAAGTCTCCATCTCAAATGTAACCTATGGAATATGGGACCAGGTATGGATGAGTTTCAGAGGATAAAAGGCTGCCAGTTTTCCAAAGGGATGGGGAGAGAGGGTGGTAGAATGTTCCTTTTTTAATTATTGCTATTTTATTCATCTTCCCTCTTGAGCTGATGGTTCCATCCAACCCCAAACAAATCAGGTTAATTGGGGCTGAACCAACAGCCTCCTTGTCTCCTTATCTTCAGTAGGTGTTGAAGGTGCTTTGCACCTTACAGGATGAGACGCGCACCCCCGTAAATTAGAAGCTGGAAATGCATGAACCATGGAAACCTAGTTTTAGGAACCGTCTGCTCTTGCCTGACTCTCAGACATGGGGATGGGGATAAGACAGCATGCTCTGTGCACAGGGCCTCTTTCACGGACTTTGCTCAAGAGTCCACGCTGCTATCAGCTGCCTGAGCTGACAACACAATGTTGCATCCCACGGATCCTGCTGCTGCTGCTCATACACTGGTGTCAGATCTGTGTGAGGAGCTGGGAAGGAAAAGGTTTCTCCAGCCCATGAGTGTTTTTGGAGATTTCAAAATTTTTTTCCCATCCCAAAAAGTCAAAATCTCCAAAATTTTCATTAATCAAAAAAATCTAAAATTCAGGAACTGTTGAAATATTTTGTCTTGATCTTTTTTTTCCTAAGAATAATACTTCATGATTTAATTAATACCAAATCTAACTAAAATTTTACATGCACAAAAAAAAAGCCTTTTTGAACAGAAAATGTGTTTCCAAAATGGCTGGCAAGTCCTGTTTTGACCTCTTTTCCAACCGTTTGGGAAATACAATTCACAAATGTTTTGAAACGGGAGATTCCTCAGCAGCGACCCTTTCCTGTGCACTGCTTCAGTTTTGACGAATCAGCATTTTCAAACAAAAAGAAGGTTTTGGCTGAAAATTCCTGACCAGCTGTACAGATGTTGCCCCATTGACTTCAGTGAAGTTATTCCTCATTGCCACCTGGATGAAAGCAGACTAATTCTGAATGCCCGAGAGGCTGTTGTGAAACAACGGGGAATGACCAGCTTGCCGCATCAGCACAGACATTCATCATGTGCAGGGAGGAAAGGCTGATGTCTGTTTTATACCAGAAGCTACTGTTCCAGTGCATATTGCTGTTGCACTTGCCTGCATACTCTACGGTCAATAATGTGCCTGCCTAGCAATGCTACATAGTAATTACTGGTTTGAGGTGGGTTAAGTGTATTGAGATATTTTCCTTACTGTGAAAATTCACTAGCATCCATGCTTCTGTTCTAAAGCCTTTTCTTTCCAATAAGAAAAATTTGCTTTTGAAATCTACATGGCATTGGCCCCTGAAGCAAAAGTCTACACATCTTTGAAGCTTTTGTTGTTGTTGTTGTTAGGTCGATTGCTACTCTGGGTTCTACGTCAGTTATACGTTTGGAGAATAAACCGTTGACTGAGAACACCAGCACCAGCCATGTAGACTATTTCATGGGTAGATCTCAAAGCACTTTACAGAGGTGCATCAGTGTAATTTCCCCAATTTTACAGTGGTGGGTGGGGGTTATGGAAGGAGGAGGTGAAACACAGAGTGTACGGGACATTTAAAATGATGGATGTCAAGGAACGGTCTTTGCTACCTCACCCCTTCACAAGGAACTTTCACTTAGGAAAGAATCATTAAAAAAAAAAAAATCAGAGAAAAAATCCAGTATGGATTCTGAATATAAATATTATATGTATTGTGGTAGTAGCTAGGAATCCCAGTCATGGACCAGGACCCCACTGTGCGAGGCGCTGTACAAACACAGAATAAAAAGGTGGTCCCTCCCGCAAAGAACTTACAGTAAGTAAATATATATTCAGAGGTAAGGTGTAAAACGAGAGGTGGATTAGGCCACTTTAGGGTGGGGAGCTGCTACCACAAGGGGCCAGAAGAAGGTGGATGTCGAAGTAGGAAATGCCCTACTTTAACTCCCATCTTCTTACACCCTCTTGGTAGCTGCTTTTCCTGCTGTCTCCTTTGGGCCAGACTTTCACAAGCTCAGCTCCCATTTAGGATACATCTACACTGCAATAAAAAACCCACTGCATGGCCACAGTGGGCCTAGATTCAGACTCAAGAGAAGGAAAACAATTCTCAAGGTTTCTTCCTGGTCCTGCTTGCAGGCAAAGGCTCTGGAGGGAAGCCTGTGATCAGAATGCATTCAGAAGACAGGCAGCCTACAGTAGGGTGGGGTAAGTTTTGCCTCTCTGTTTTAAGGAGCAGCCTGCTTCGTTTCTCTCTGTTTTGGGTGGTTGTGTGTAATCGTTCTGAATTGAGACAATATGGGTGAGGTGATATCTTTTAGTGGACTAGTTTCTGTTGGAGAAAGAGACAAGCTTTCAAGCTCCACAGAGCTCGTCTCTCTCATATCCTGGGACTGACACAGCTACAACAACACTGCAAACATCACTCTGAATTATAAGAAATAAAGTAGTGTTACACTGCAAGCTTCCAACAGAAGAATTTTTTAAATCTATCTCCTCTGTTTTGTATGCCATGAACACAGCAGATCCAAAGGAAGACGGAGGTGGATGGGGAAAAAAGAACAGAGACAGAACAAAATAAGGAGAGAGTTAAAAAGAAAGTAGAAGAAGAGAGAAAAGAACAGAGAGAAGTGGCGGGGAGGAGAAGGTGAGGGAAAGGAATAGAGAAAATAAGAGAGCACTCACTACCTCTAAGGTTAGTCATATGTATTTGTACTCTGTTTACTGGTGCTCCCGAGAGATCTAACACTCAGGCTGGCAGGACAGAGTTTATTATGCATGCACTGCTGAGCCTTCTTTTTCCTCATGCTTTTGCAAGGAAGATGCCAAAATATCCATTGCCCAGGACCCCTGCAACTGGCCGTGTCTCTCTCAAGCTGCTTCCCAGCACAGACAAGTAGCAACAGCTACACTGCTGCGAGCGGCACGAATTGGTCCTTGTGTTGGCAGCCTTAGAAATCTAGCTACTTACAGTTACAGGCACATCAGCAGTTTGCACTTCTGCTACCTGTTGTCTGGATAAAAAGACGACGTGGGGTACATCTACACTGCTCAAAAAGACCTGCAACACCGCTGCGTTTGACTCTAGCTTGCAGGGCTCCAGCTGCAGGACGAGACAATTGCAGTGACTTTGGGTTGGATCCCAGGCTCCGGGACCCTTCCCCGTCATCGTGTCTCAGAGTCCAGACACCACAGAATCATAGAAGATTGGGGTTGGAAGAGACCTCCGGAGGTTCATCTAGTCCAACCCCCGGCTCAAAGCAGGACCAACCCCAGTCTGAGCTCAAACATCTACACTGCAGTTTTATAGCCCCACAGCCCAAGCCCCAGACAGCTGATCCAGACCAGCCACATGTCTTTTATTGCAGTGTAAACACATTGTCCCCAGGTCTCCCAAGCCAGCGCTATTCTGCAGCACTGAATTCATACCATTTTCAAGCAACAAAAAGTTTGAGAAGAATCATCTGTTTCTTATCTATATTAAGTAGCCCCTAGATGCCCCAGCAAAACAGAACACTAGCAGCTATCCTCAGTGGTTACAAATCACGACTGTACCAGAAAATATTAACTGTTCCTGATTCAGCGCAAAGCCCTATTGTCTCATATAGATAGATGCCCATATCAATATGCACACCCAAGGTTATATCTGTATTATGATAGCAATTATAGATCCCAAATGAGCTTGGAACCCCATTGTGCCAGGCATTGCACAGACACATCGAGGTATGTCTATGCTGCAATCACAGGATGTCGGACAGACACACCCGAGCTAGCTTTGACCTGGAGTGAAGCCACAGCATCTTGGGCTTCAGCACGAGCTGTACAAGCCCACCTCCATCCCTGGGTAATTATATGGGTTGCTAGCCCCACCCACACTGCCACAGCTTCACTGTTCCACCAGTGCCCAAGTGAGCTCTTATCAAGTGATTTCAGTGTAGACATACCTGCAGTGAGAGAGAGTCCCTGTCCCAAACAGTTTACAGTGTAGGCAAGACAGACAAAAATGTATCGACTCCTGGGGGCAGGGATTGTCATTTACTATCTGTTCATATAGCACCTACTACAATGGTGGCTGTGACCTTTATGCATTAATTGTTAAGTAAGAAAGGGGTAGCCCCATTGTACAGATGTGGGAACCAAGGCACAGGGAGACAGTGACTTGGCCAAGGAAGCCTGCCGCAGAGCTGGGAATTGAATCCTGAGGTGCTGGACTGGGACCAGGAGACCTAGTCACAAGCCCCACCTTCCATTTGGTTTGCCTATAAAAATGCTTGTTTTGTTCCCACTGCGAGGGAAGCTGGCATTAAAGCAAGGATGGAAAGTTCTTGCTTTATCCCTCTGCTGCTCTATAACTATGCAGAGGCCACGCACAATCTGAGCTCCTGTACTTAGAACATGCTACACATTGAGGTTTTGTCGTCTGGGAGCACGAACACAAATTAGAATTGGGGTGATGTTAGTGAGTGTGGTAAACTGCACCAGGGTCCAGTATCTACAGGAAAAGAAAGCCCATTGGCTTTGTTCCACAAGTTCAGAGTTCTGGACTATTACCTGCCACTAAGGCTATTCTACATCAGTGATTGGACTGCCCTCATTACCAGAGTATCAGAGCACTTTCCAGTAGTGGTTAAGCGACGCGACTAACCTCTGTCATGTGAGGTTCATTCTCTTTCTGTCTCATTTCGCTCAGAATTGCTTGTGCAGTGGAGTGGTTTGTTTTGGTTGGGTTTTCTTTTGGGGGGGGGGGGAGTGGAGCGGGGGATGGCATTGTTTTTTTGGTTTACCTTCCCATGTTCTCAAGCTCCCGTGTTCGCGTCCATTCCCTAACTGTCAGGATGGAACACACCAAAATAGAATTTTCATCGCCTGGTTCTGGTGCTGATCTTCAGAACTGGGTGCTGAACGGACAGCCTAATGGCATTAAGGCGTCAAAACAGGGCCAGATTCTCCTCTCACTTACACCTGTGTAAATCAGTAGTAACTCCATTGAAGTCAATGGAGTTACCCACGTCTAACGGAGAGGAGAACCAGGGCTGGCTTTTAAAATTTTAGATGTGAGACGACAACTCCAGTTAGCTCTCTCTGCGTAAGGAAAACTACAACTGGAAGGAATACGAGTTTGACCCCCTGCCAGCTGTCGTGTCAGCTTTCCATTGTGCAGCCTGCCAGCTTGTACAGGTAATGAATGCTCTCTATACCTCCCGGGGAATGAAGAGAACTACTAAATCCTCGTGCCTGCTTTTGCCTGCTGCAAACCCAAAGTATGAGCAAGCCCCTGCAGCTCTCCACTGCCAACCAGTCCCCTCACAGAGTGAATTATTTTCCGTATTCAGCAAAGAGTCTGCAAAAGCCAGCTCATTTTTACACTGAGCCAACCCAGTCCTTCACTCTTCACTGATTTTCCAGGTTTCATCACAAGTGAGAGAGCTGCCATTTCTTGCTTAGATTGCTGCCTATTGTGTTACGGTAGAATCTCTTCGGGTTGAATTCACTCCTGTGCAAAGAGCCAGCACAAGGCCCATGAAATTGCACTTAAGCCCTCAAAATTGGGCCTAAGTGGTGCATTGGCTTTGTGCTGGCACAGCTGTGAATTTCATCACAGGTGCCCCTATGAGATGCAGGTCACAATTACCAAAGCACAGTGATAGGCACTACAGAAACACATCAGAAAGGAATCCTTTCATACTGCATTTGTATAAACTGTTCTACCAGTTCCTCTTCTGGGTAAAGCTACACTGATCTTAGTTAACAGGCTTTCCGTTAGGACTTTTTGCAACATGGAAAACAAGAACCTAAAGGTGATGTATTTTTAAATTCTGCATCCACAGACATGGGAAAGAGAGCACCCCGCTATCATAGGGTGTCATCATCTCTATCCCCCTGCCAATGCAGGATTAAGTCTGTTCCCATGTGTGCATTAATCCTTTGTATTGGAAGGGGGAGCAATCCTGACCCCACAATGATTAGCAGAAGAACTTTCCTCAGTAGCCACTGTCCTTTCCATTCAAAATCCCTCTTTTTATGGACATCAGATAGGATGATTGGCCATAGAATCATAGAATCATAGAATATTAGGGTTGGAAGGGACCCCTGAAGGTCATCTAGTCCAACCCCCTGCTCGAAGCAGGACCAATTCCCAGTTAAATCATCCCAGCCAGGGCTTTGTCAAGCCTGACCTTAAAAACCTCTAAGGAAGGAGATTCTACCACCTCCCTAGGTAACGCATTCCAGTGTTTCACCACCCTCTTAGTGAAAAAGTTTTTCCTAATATCCAATCTAAACCTCCCCCACTGCAACTTGAGACCATTACTCCTCGTTCTGTCATCTGCTACCATTGAGAACAGTCTAGAGCCATCCTCTTTGGAACCCCCTTTCAGGTAGTTGAAAGCAGCTATCAAATCCCCCCTCATTCTTCTCTTCTGCAGACTAAACAATCCCAGCTCCCTCAGCCTCTCCTCATAAGTCATGTGTTCTAGACCCCTAATCATTTTTGTTGCCCTTCGCTGGACTCTCTCCAATTTATCCACATCCTTCTTGTAGTGTGGGGCCCAAAACTGGACACAGTACTCCAGATGAGGCCTCACCAATGTCGAATAGAGGGGAACGATCACGTCCCTCGATCTGCTCGCTATGCCCCTACTTATACATCCCAAAATGCCATTGGCCTTCTTGGCAACAACATCTTCAACACCAGATATTAATCCTAGTAACCGAGCTATCATTGGCCAAGTGAAGTGAGACCCACCACTCAGCATGACGATACTTTTCTGTTTGTCTATAACATGATAAAATCAGGATGATTATTTCCAACAATTTTTTCCCCCTCCCTGCTGTTTTCATTTAATGGTTTTAATGGCGTGTGGAATGCCCTGCGATCCAGTCTTTCTGAAAGGACTCTCTCCTTCCATTATGTCAATAGTTTCCACCTGCTTCGCGTCCATTCTTTTTTGTCAATAGCAGCCTCTCCCAGCATTACTACAATAGATTGACCTTTTGAGACTCTAAAATAAGCCACAGAATCTTGACAGCCTTAAAAACACAACAGCACATTAGGACCTCTGACTTATGATCCTTTTCAGTAGCTTTTGTCTATTTCACTGCTCTGAGGACACCACAACACATTCTGTGTATATAAAATGAATATTCAGAAATGGAGCAGCTTGACTTACAAGTAGGGTGACCATCCATCCCATTTTTAAAGGGACAGTCCTGTTTTTTGGAACTTTTGCTTATATAGGTGCCTATTACCCCCGACTCCCTGTCCCATTTTTTCACAGTTGCTATCTAGTAACCCTACTTACGAGGAGATTTTTTGCATTTTAAGGACACTAGGCCAGATGGTGCATTCTTTTTATCCAATGTGGGCCATGGGAAAGAGTGGGAAACTGGTACCTTTTAAGCCTCCTTTGTGCCTCCCTACTTCTGTACCCAGCCCCTAGAGCAGCTCTCAGCTACACGGGTTTTGCGTGACTGCCTGAGAGGCACAATTCTGGAACACAGCCCTACAGCCAATCAGGAAATGGTTTTCCCATCCCAGAAACATTTTCAAGATTTCAAAAATGTTTCCCACTCTCCCCCACCCCCTCAAACCAAAATTCTGTTAAGTGAAAATCTGTCGGTTTTTTTTTCAGATCTGTCAAAATATTTCATTCCCGTCATTTTGAAAGGCTTCATTTTGATTCGGACCTTTTACATTTCTTTTTACTATAAAGAAACTTCCGTTTCTAAATCAAAGGCCATTTTGAACCCAAAACAGAACGTTTCCTTTCAAAAGCGTCAAAATGCGATGTTTCCATGGCTTCTAACAATTTTCCAAAATGGAAAATTCATCAGCGTCCACCCTCTCCCAAGAAAAGCATCCCTTTCGACGAATTGGCTTTTTTTTTTTTTGGATCGAAAACATTGAAAAATTCTCAGCTAGCACACCCTGACCACACCCCGTCCTGCTATTCCCAGTCACGCCCTGCAGCCAGGAGCCGGGACAGGGAAAGTTGCACGGCTCTCTACCTGCCCCTACTGGGGGGACTATTCTGCATGGAGAATGTGAGCTCTCTTTTGCAGCCCCTTTATACTACAACAGCAGTGTCGAGGGGCCATTTCATGACACAGGGTATGTCTATATTGGCGCTGCGGTTGGAAATGAGTGTTGCTCGAGCCAGCACACTAAAAAATAACAGCATGGATGCTGCAGCTCGGGCTCTCAAGCCCCCCTGACCTCCTCCGCTTGAGAGCCCGTGTTCCCGCCCGAGCAACAACAGCCACACTGCTATTTTTAGAACGCTACGCAAGCAGGGCTTCAGTTGTGTCTGTCCGCCCACATAGCCAGACTCGCTCCAAGTGGCAGTGTAGACCTACCCACGTGGTCTGGCTCGTTGAGTGCTGTATTCTGTATCATCGCTGTGGTCCGGGTTGGTCCCTGCCCATGGGGGAACCCACCAGAAAGGGCCTGAGGGAAGGAGAATGGTGCAAGAGTGTCCCTTAAATGGTTCTGTGGGACCTCTGCCCCGTGGAATGAGCTGCTGTTCTGATCACAAACTTGATGGACGCTGGGGGGAAAACAGCCTCCCATGGTGGCTCTGGAAACCCAGGGACTCCCTCTATGCTACCTGGCATCCTGGGCTTTGACCAGGAAGTTTCCCCTCCAATGGACAGGGACAGAGGGAAAAGGTATGTTTCGGAATAGATGGGAACCAAAAATCTGCCCTTACCAAGCAGGGTGTTCTCCTTTCTGCTGTGCTCCAAGGTGTGTTATTGTAGGGTTGCTCAGGAATGTTGGGCTGCTGGCGCTGACCTTTTAAGAAAAGAAAAAAAAATAAGTAAGCATTTGAAAAGGTGGGAGAGGAGGGGATGTTACTGAAAGCTTGGCTGGAAGGATGTGTTGTGGGGAAGATACCTAGCCCTACCTTTGGGACTCTTCTTACACTGAGGCTTGGACTGGTCTCTGGTCTGCTCCAGAGTCTAGGTTTCTCAAAGATGGTAAATATAGCCAGATTTGCTCCCCCACACTCAAGTGACACCAAGATCAGTTCAGGTACAGCTCACAATTGGTGCCCTCTCATTGCGATTTGGGAGAGTTGCACACCCCCTTTGCACAAGTGTGAATGACTATCCCAGGCACAAAGCAGAGGGGAATGGGAACCAGTGGGCATCAATCTCCATCGCCCTGCAGCGAGTGCATTTGTTTACACCAGTGCCAAATGGGTGAAGTGCCACCTGATGAGTATGGTAGCATCTTCCCCCGCAACTTTGCAGTGGCATAAGTGATCACACAAGGTGAAGTGCAAGAAAGAACCAGGCTGAAATGGATCTGTGCAGAGGAACAGTGGATCGACCCATTGTCCCTGATATATTTGCCTAGCTAGCTCTCAGCACAGCGCCTTGCATCTTATTACCTAAGATGCACTTCGTATTTTATGTTGCCATTTAATAGAATCTATTCCCAATTGTTTTTGGTTTTTACTTTTTTGTTCACCAAAAGCCTTGTTTACCCCAAAGCCTGAATCATCAGATGGGGAGGTTTCAACTGAGCATCTGCAAGTAGGGTAATAAAAAGTGGTTAATTTCCTGTGTCTACAGGAATGTCTCTTGCCCTGTTTCTCTTTATTTTACCATCAGCTGGGTAATTTTCCAGTTACAGGCAATGCAGAAAATGTGCCATGTGTACGTTCCTAGAAACAGTTAAGTGCAGGTTTGCTGTAGCATTTAACACCTCAGTAAGGTGGCGGGGGGGCTATATTGATTTGTTTGTGCTGAAAACAAAGGAGGAACAAATTGTTAAGGAGGGGCTAGCTGGCTCAGCAGCTAGGTAAGGGGGCTCTAGAATCCTTCACATCTAGGTTGATGGCTCAAATTCAGTCTTGGGAAGTAGTGAGCAAAAATTCAACTTGATGAATTCTCATGGAAGATTTAGGATGGGTTCTCTGGAACAGGCCTTCTTCTCTGGTTATTCCAAAGTTCTGAAAATGACACCGCCTGGATTCTACATCTGGCCCTAGAGTAATTTAGAAGTCATTCCTCTTCTGCTTCATGCTTTTCGAGACCAGCCCTAGGAACAGGACTTAGGGATTATGGGACTCCAAAGACTTCTTATAAAATAGCAATGAAGATATTCGCAAAAAGAAAAGGAGTACTTGTGGCACCTTAGAGACTAGCCAATTTATTTGAGCATGAGCTTTCGTGAGCTACAGCTCACTTCATTTGCATAAATACTAAATCCACTAATGAATCCTCCCCTCCTGTTTTCAAAGGAGAATTCACTCCATGTTCGTAATGGGGCAGAGCTGCTTTTTGCTTATCATGGAGTCTTTCCACTGAAGTCAATTGCAAGTTGACATCTATTAGTTCTCTGCAAAGGTTTCCTGCCATGATAACGCATGCTGTTTGTATGCCTCATCTCTTTAAACATTTATGATGGAGCCAAAGACCCTTGCTGCTTTCAATCCTTTGCTGCATCTAGGAGATTAAGTATCGGAGGGGTAGCCGTGTTAGTCAGTATCCACAAAAAAAACGAGGAGTCCGGTGGCACCTTAAAGACTAACAGATTTATTTGGGCATAAGCTTTTGTGGGTAAAAAACCCACTTCTTCATATGCATGGAGTGAAAATTACAGAAACAGGCATACATATATATTGGCACATGAAGAGAGCTCTTCATAAATAAATCTGTTATTTGTTATCCATTTATTTTAAGGTGTCACCAGACTCCTCATTATCTAGGAGGTTAGTGCATTAAGAAGTGTTGTTCCAGCATCCTGGGAAAGGTGTGAATTAATGTCACATAAGCTTTCAGGCAACCTTTTAGTAATTTATAAACTACAAGTTGCTAAAGGTTTGTTTTAAAATCTTACCTCACGAGGGAGAAGGGATAAACATCATGCATTTATGCGTCATCTTCAAAAAGATTTTGGCTAACTCACATTAAGAACATATCTTTTTCCTTAAGAGGACAAAGACTGGGAGGGTTGTCAATGCTGTGTAGATATGCATATAATGCAGATGTGATCAGGCCAACTTTTCCCTCCTAAGGTCATCCTTCCTCATCAGATTTGAGGCATAGCTGTAGGGCTGCAGAGGGGAAAGTTGCCAGACTTGCCTGTCCGTACCCACCCCATGGATAAACAGAAGACTTGAGTCTTGAGAACTGTAACACCTTTTGACAACCCCCCATAGAATAAAAGCCAAGTAGAAGACTCCACAAGTCTGGGAGATCTACCAAAATCCCTGATGTCTGCAGCAAGGGAGAATTTGGAAGAAATCATCTCTAAACAGCACTGTAAGCTATGGAATTTTCCCTAGACCATTAAATTTTATTGGTGTTATATTTCCCCTCTACACTGATTTTATCTTGTTACATTTCAAAACAAAACAAACAAAAATCACTAGTGTCTTGGAAAGTATATAAACCCTTTGGCTTCAGATTCAACCTCTAACTAAGGGGGCGTTGGAGGTCTTTGCAGGCACGTTCTCCCTTAAATGCCTTCTGTAAGGTTTCTTCTTCTTTTTTAGGATATATTAACAGTGACAGTTACCAAGCTATCCCAGGCAGTCAGAGACATGATCCAGTCTGGCAATTGCTGTATTTCTATATTCCTTGTTTACTGAGGACCAGGTATGGTCCTTGAAACCTCTCTTGCAAATACGAATGGCCTGGAAGCTCTGAAATAGCCACTATACATTGTTAAACAAATTTGACCAGTATTAAACTGATATTTTTGACCTCAGCAGGAGAAAGTAAGGATAACTGAATCAGGAAAAGATGGAGGAGTTTATCCCTCTGTTCTTGATGTCAGTAGTTAGAGAAGCTTAAAATTACAGAGGTAGCTGTAGGGTTTTTTGATTCTCCTAAGGGCCCCAGCTGGAAACTCATAAATGTTCCTCTCCACAGAAATCCTTAGTAAAAGGCAAAAGATTTATGCAATCTGAAGAAAAACCAGAGACTGAAAACCATTCAAGCTTGTAATCTGCTCCCCCAGCATGAAGAGAACAAATAGTACCTTTCCCAGCAAGACGTCCTACCAACTGAATTCAGTTTATCCACTGAAATCCAGCGAAAGCAGAGAGAGAGAGAGACCAGGGAATAGCTCAAACATGTCAACTGCTGTCATTTGAAAATGCACCATTAATGGAAAGCTTGGGGAGTTGGTTTTAAAGTAACTAAGCCCTTGTATAGTGGTGTATAGTCATCCCCCAACCAAACAATTTTTAAAAGTGTACTTTAACTTGTCCCTCTCTCTTTCAATTTTCTGTTGGTGGAATCCAAATCAAACTTGCCTGACTTGCACAATAATGTTCCCCCTTAATTCATAGTGCTGCATGCTCCTTTTGGGCTGTGAAAATCAGCCTGTGTTCTTTCCATCTCCAGCATCATCGCCAGTAACAAAGAGCCTGCAATTAGAACGTAGCTGCTATTTTTTGTAGTTATTTTAATAGGCGACAGGTTTAAAACAAACATAAGGAAGCTCTTCACAAAATGCACAGCCAACCTGTGGAACTCATTGCCAGGGGATGATGTGAAGGCCAAAAGTATCACTGGGTTCAAAAAGGAATTAGCTATATTAACAGAGGATAGGTCCCACGGCTTATTTTTTGAAAAAATCTTTTGTGGGAGGCAAAGTGAGCTAGTGGGAAGAGCAGTGAACTGGGACTAAGGAAACATGGGTTCTATTCCTAGCTTGGCCATTAGCCAAGATGGTCATAGACGCAACCCCATGCTCTGAGTCTCCTGGATGACAGGGGATGGATCACTCACTAATTGCCCTGTTCTATTCATTCCCTCTGAAGCATCTGACACCAGCCACGAGAATACTGGGCTAGATGGACTATTAGTCTGACCCAGTGTGGCCGTTCTTATGTTCCCCCAAGCCAGAATGCAATCCAGCTCTCTCTTCAGTAGCTGCATTGGCTCGGCTCCGCTAGCATAATGTATTGATCCTCGCCAAAGGTTGCCGTGGTTTGAACCTAGGACTTTCACTCTGACACGGCATTTTTCAGCAAATTTACTATTTGACCAAAAAATCCCATCCAGTTTTACTTGCAAAGTAAACCTTGAATGTGTGATAGCAAAAGGAAAGAATGCTGTCTGTAGAATGAGTTTTAATACAGAATAGCTGTTCAGCAATGAGGCAAAGAGTGAAGAAGTCAGGGTTAAATTAAGAATTCAGCTGGGCCAACATTTTCAGACCCCACTTTTTTTCTGCCAAAAAAGGCAGATTTGTGTTGACAGAAACATTTTGTGAATTTGTGTAAAATTCACCTAATTGTTTCAGTTGAAAACAAAAACAAAAAAATCCCAAACACCAAAATATTTTGTTCTGATGTTTTCGAAACAAAATGTTTTGATTCAAAATAACTTTTTATTTTGAATTTCACTGTAATTTTATTTTTTTAAAGGTAAAAGACCTTCAAAAACAAAACAAAATATTTCAGTTTGGTCAAACAAAACATTTCGTCCCGCATATACACCTCTACCCCAATATAACGCTGTCCTTGGGAGCCCAAAAATCTTACCGCGTTATAGGAGAAACTGTAAAATCGAACTTGCTTTGATCCACCCGAGTGAGCAGCCCCGCCCGCCCCCCAGAGTGATGCTTTACCACGTTATATCCGAATTCGTGTTATATCGGGTCGCGTTATATCGGGGTAGAGGTGTATATATATTTTTTTAACTTTTATTTTTTCAGTTAAACACAAACTTTTCATTTCAGGTCACCTGGAAAGGATTGATTGTTTCGTCTTTTTTTTTTTTTCTTTTTTTTCCTTTTTTTTTGTGGGGGTTGGGGCAGAGACCTAAAAATCAGTTTTTTGCATCGTTCTAGTTAAAAACCATTATTCAATCAGTCTCATTAAGCAGGTGTGATGACTGCCATCTTTACTAGTACAGTCGAGATTGAACTGCAGACCTGCAGAGCTTAAAGCATAAGTATGTCTACACGCTATGTATGATTTCAACTCTGGAGGTCTACAGTAGCTATGCCACTGTAGTGCTGATGCTTCCTACATCAATGGAAGGGGTTTTTCCATCCATGTAGGTAATCCACCTCTCCGAGAGATGACAGCTAGGTCAACAGAAGAATTATTCCGTCGCTCTAGCTGCACCTACAGCGGGGTTAGATCAATTAACTGCGTCGCAGAGGATGTGAAATTTTTCATAGCCTTGAGCAATATAGCTAGGTCAATCTAATTTTTAGGTGCACACAGGGCCAAAGTCTCGACAGTTTGAGCTAAAGAGCCAAGATTCCCCAGCTGGGGGAGGGGGGCTGTGACAGACTCATTTTCTCTGCAGATCTGGCACAGACAGGGTCACTGTCACATGCTCCCACCAACCAGTAGGTTCCAGATTTTATTATGCATCCGCTTTTCAGAGCATGAAGTTTCCTGTTTTGGTTTAAGCTTCAGTTCAAGTTCAAATCTTTTATTACATGCAAACCATCTAATTTACCCGTAACAAGCAACTCCATATCTTTGACTGAATCTTTTGCAATTGCAAGGCATGCATTGCACCTAACAAACAATATACATCTCAGTACAATACTCAGTCATGCCTACCATTGGCTATCAGCAAATTAACTCCACATTATGCCTGGTTACTGTGTATGGAGTGAAAGGCACAATACCTGTGACTGATCTCAGTTGTTGACTCTTGGCAAGTCACTTATCTTGCTGTGTCTCTAGCGCTCCCCACTCACAGGGGTGTTGTGAGGATAAATACATTAAAGACTGTGAAGTGCAGAGATACTGTGTGTTGAGGGCAAGATAAGTACCTTTGATAGGTACCTAAACTCACTGAGGTTCACTGTGGCATTCCGTTCCTGGCAACAGAATCATTTTTGCTGAAAGCTTCAGTGATGGACTTTTTTCGTAGCGTTTCCTCAACCTATTTCCACAATTGTCGATACTTATCTCTTCAGATTTTTCTTTAACCAGCTTTCTATTTAAAAAAGTAAAAGGGGCAGTGTCTGTCTGAAGTTTTGAGCCGATTTTACATCAAGATAGTTTGGGAGTTAAGGAACAAGGAAACCCCACGCTGTTCTCTTACCAATATGATCAGACACCACCGCCCATCTGTGTTTCAAGTTAAAACCTGAAGACGAGCTCTGTGGAAGCTCAAAAGCTTGTCTCTCTCACTAACTGAGGTTGATCCAATAAAAGATATTATCTCACCCACCTCCTCTCTCAAGTTAAAATGGTCAGTCCTGGAACAAAGCACCAACCACTAGTAATAAAATAAGCTTAATTTTATCTTTTAAAGGAGGACTGTCTTGTTTGGAAAATCTTGCAAGTACATTTGACTGCAAAGGTAACCATATTACAACTACTCAGCATTTATATTAGGTAGATCGCAAGTAATGATATATAGCATTAGCCCATCCACATATAGCCAATGCAGTCAATTATTATATAGCATTTTCCATGTATAAATCTCAAAGCACTTTACAAGTGAGCAATCCTCATTCCCATTTTATAAATGGAGAAACTGAGACACAGTGAGGTGAAGCGTCTTGACCAAGGTCATGCAGTTCAGTGGCAGTACTGGGAGGAGAATCCAAGTCCAGGGCCCTCTCCACTGGCTACACTGCTTCTCTCTTTACAGAGCTTTTCACAAAGATGTGTAGTTCTCTCTATATTTTACAGATGGGGAAACTGAGGCACTTGGCGCTTAAGAAACCTGTGAGTCAGTGGCAGACTCATGAATAGAGCTTAAATCTCTAGGGTTTATCTAGGCATTATCCATTTATATCCCTTGTCAAAGTTTGAGAATTTGAAAGGGGTTTTTTAAAATTTATTTACTCATGTTTTATTACTAAATATAGTTGAGACTGGCAACATAAAAGCAGACAGCTGGGAGCTGGAACTCCTGGGTTTTAATCCAGCTTCCAAGAACAAATTGCTTTGCAGCCTTGGGCAACTCACTTTATTTTTCTGCCTCTATATCCCATCTGCAAAACTGGGATATTCACCTATGGTACGTCACAGGGGTGTCTTGAAGATGACTTTATATTTGCAAAGTAGTTTGAAGATTAAAAGACTCTTTACATATTACTGTATCACAGGGAGAAGGGGGGAAATTGCTGGGAATTAAGTTTTTGCCAAGAAAACCAGTTACTTAATTGAAAATTTAAAAATATCTCAAAGCTGCAGTTCGCTTAAGGTTTTAAAAAACTTTTTGCTCCATAACTTATAACTTGGTACTTGCTGCAATGCAGATCTATTATCTTTCTTGTCTTACAATGTGATTTTTCTTCTAGTGTCCTTGAGTTAAGTTCCTTCCTTCACAAACATGTTCAACACATTCAACTGATCTTCTAAGATTATGAAGATCTTCAATTCTCTCAGATCTTTTTTACTCATGCCCTTTGGCTGTCAGGCATTATTTATCAGTATACTGGAACCTTTATTGATAATGATCATCCCTGGGTGAATTCCTTTTAAGAAGGCTGAGGCAAACCTTTCCTCAGAAGTAGAGGAGGTCACGAAAATCTTCTGTTTTCTTTGAATCAGCGAGATTTCCTAGAAAAAAACTCCACGTCGGTAGGTCTGATTCTAGCTTCCATTAAGCTGACAGTCTTTTCAAAGTACACCACATATTACTGCAATGCTTACATTCTTATATGCAAAGCTTTTTATTTACTGAAATAAAAATCTTTAAATAGGAAACTAATTGCCAAATCTGATCCAAAAGCAGTGTGAGCCTGTCAGTTTAACACGCGTTGGATCAATTTGGCACAGATTTTAAAGCCAGAAGGGACCATTATGAACATCTAGTCTGACCTCCTGCAAAGCATGGGCCATAGAATTTAACCAAGTTTTACCTGCATTAACTTCTGGTTCAGCGACAAAAAAGACATCCAGTCTTGATTTAAAGACTCCAAGTGGCTGAGAATCTACCACATCCCTAGATAAGTTGTTCCAACTATTAATTACCCTCACTGCTCATAATTAGCATCTCCTCTTTAGTCTGAATTTGTCTAGCTATGCTTCCAGCTACTGGATCTCATTATGCCTTTTCTGCTAAATTAAATCACAAGTCTGATCACAAGTCTTCTTCCCATACAGGTAATTATAAACCAGGAGCTCAACTTGTTGGTATACCGCTCACTACCATCCAATTAATGTTTGTATTATTAACACAGCAAACCTTTCACCGCTAATTATGGTAACCATGAACTTTCCAGTTCAATACTAGACACAGAAGGGTCAAGCTTTAATACTTGCATCAAGTGGTTCTTATGCAAGACCTATCAGTACTTTATAAATATCACTGAAAGTTGCGCTCTCAATATACGTCAACAAGCAAATTTCAGAATAATCAGCTTTAACCGTTACCTGTAAAGTATTATTTCACATCGTACATCAATACACTTGTTGCGAGAATCACTGTGATGCTGTGCGGAATGACTGGTGCAGCAGAAGGCGCAGCCTACAACTAATTTTACAAAGGTGGTCATCTTCTTGGCTCTCCTCCAAGAGCCATCTGAATGGGAGGTAGGGATCACATTTTTCAGTGAAGTTTAGTAAAAAAAAATGCTCATATCGTGCTTATTTTGGAATGACCAAACTAGCCTGGCTCAGGGAAGCTGGTTAAAGGGTTTTTTTGTGCTGGTTTTTAAGAATCCGTTGTTCACCAAAATTCTGACCAGCTCTAGTCTTTGCTGTTTACAAACTCCTACTTAAAATGATCATTTCCCTGAAAACACCAGCTGACTACTGTGTGAAATAACATTAGCTCCCAGACGACATTGTTATGCTACAATTGCAACTGAAAGAGCTTAACTGGATGGAAAAGCCTTTTGGAAAGTGACTCTCTCAATAGCTGCATTGATAGGGAGAACCCCACAGTCTGAGGAAGCAACATGCAGTTTTGGTAATTGCCTGACACGATAAAGGAAATAATGGAAGAACGGTGAAATCAACTGGCACACAAGCTTCTCACGCAGAACACAGAGACTAGTGTGAAACAAATCTACGCATCATCGGAAGATCTTCAGTGATCTGCAACTCAAAAAAAGGGTCCCACAGAAAGTGGAAACTCGGTCAAATTACAAAGGATGAATATACACAAACACCACAAGCATGTGGTGAAAAAATTAGAAAGGCCAAGGCACAAAACCAGCATAAATTAGCTAGAGACATAAAGGGTAACAAGAAAACATTCTACAAATACAGTAGAAGCAAGGGGAAGACCAAGGACAGGATAGGCCCATTACTCAATGAGATGGGGGAAACAGTAATAGAAAATGTGGAAATGGCAGAAGTGCTAAATGACTTTTTTGTTTCACTTTTCACCAACAAGTTCAGTAGCAATTGGACATCTAACTTAACAAATGCCAGTGAAAATGAAATAGGATCAGAAGCTAACATAGGGAAAGAAAAAATTAAAAATTACTTAGACAAGTTAGATGTTTTCAAGTCACCAGGGCCTGATGAAATGCATCCTAGAATACTCAGGGAGCTCACTGAGGAGATATCTGAGCCATTAGCAATTATCTTTGAAAAGTCATGGAAGACGGGTGAGATTCCAGAGGACTGGAAAGGGCAAATATAGTGCCCATCTATAAAAAGGGAAATAAGGACAACCCGGGGAATGACAGTCCAGTCATCTTAACTTCAGTACCTGGAAAGATAATGGAGCAAATAAAAGTACATAAAAGGTTGTTACGAGGAGGAAGAAGAAAAATTGTTCTTTCACCTCCGAGGATAGGACATTAGAAGCAAGGGGCTTAAATTGCAGCAAGGGAAGTTTAGGTTGGACATTAGCAAAAATTTCCTGTCAGGGTGATTAAGCACTGGAATAAATTGCCTAGGGAGGCTGTGGAATCTCTGGTTTCAGAGTAGCAGCCGTGTTAGTCTGTATCCGCAAAAAGAAAAGGAGTACTTGTGGCACCTTAGAGACTAACAAATTTATTTGAGCATCAGCTTTTGTGAGCTACAGCTCACTTCATCGGATGCCACAAGTACTCCTTTTCTTTTTGTGGAATCTCTGTCACTGGAGATTTTTAAGAGCAGTTTAGACAAACGCCTGTCAGGCGTGGTCTAGATCATACTTAGTCCTGCCATGAGTGCAGGGGGCTGGACTAGACCACCTCTCACGGTCCCTTCCAGTCCTATGATTCTATAATCAGTGCGTAACTTAAGCAATTACATTCGGCATCCATGGAATCTGTCTTGCTCAATACTGAAAACCTCACCCCCTATGATGATTTAACATTTATATTGCAGAATAGCACCTAGAAGTGGAGATGCTGTTGTGCTAGGCACTATACAAGTGTACAGCAAACAACCATTCCTGCCCCCACAGTCGAAAACACGGTGCCCGCAGTAACGCTTCAACGTGCTTAGAGGAGTTTAGTGCCCACTGTGGCAAGGCATCTCCTCTGCCTCTGCAGACTTAGCACTTCCCCCTCTGGTGGTGGCCTGAGGTAAATCAGCCCCACTCCCGACTGTTTTGTCTTCCCCTCCTCTGTGTTTACTTATCCATATTTTCAAGGTAGGCCTGGGGCAGGCCCGAGGGTTGCTCCTCCACCAACCAAAAGAAACAAATCTACAAACACAAAACCCGGGGGGGATACCTTTCCCTGCCCCCTCGCTGAGGGGACGTCGTCCTGTTGTTGGCCCCGGGTGTCCCCTAAGCAGGCACTCAGTTCCAGTTGTTTCCCGGGTGGAGCGAAGAGCAGCCTCCCACCCGGGAGAAGCCTGGCGGCCGCTTGTCTCTCTCCTTCTCTGCCCCCCCCCCACATACACACACAAAAGGAGTTTTAAAAGGTCTCAGGCAGCCCTTAACTGGACTCAGGTGTCCCTAATTGACCTGAGGTAACCCCTTCTCAGCTTGTAGGAAAAAATACCTTTATCACTCTAGGGCTAACATACCTGCCTTCCTACTTTTGACCCTTTGACCCTCACACCTGCACTTGTGTTTTCTTCTGTCATCCCCCATATTTATGAGTCCGGGGGGCAGTAGCTCCTCCCCTCAGGCTACTCCGCCCACTTCCCAGAACCCAACAGGGCCACTCTCTTACCGCCGTCCAGCCTGACTTTGTCATGCCTTTAAGCATTGACCATTCAGAACATCAGTATTTGAGAAATACTTTAAACGGACAGGGTCAGGAATTGAGACTAAAAGGCTGTCCATCAACTAAGGGCCAGACTGTGCTCCCCTTCCCCACATAAAGTAATACCTCACAGTACACGTAGTCCCCTTTGTTTCACATAGACAGGCGCTTCGCAACATGTACACAAGCGCCCTAAGGGTTCTTATGCTCTCAGTTTTGTGTCCTTTTGTTAAATATTCCTGATTCTATATTCAAGAATATTTTCCACCACAGGTATTTATTACTGTAACTAATGAGAACATTAATTGCTTAGTAACTTGTAAAGCTAGAGATGTTGAACTAGCTGTACCACTAAAAAAATCTGCTTTTCATTTACAGGAATATATTTATGTATTAAGATTAATAGTGTCAGATTTTCCTTTTTTCAATGGGGGAATAGTTACCTACCGCCACAATAAACACTGAGTTTTTAAAATATATTTTATTGCCTTTCATAAAAGACTTGAAGTTTCATTTCTTGGAGGTTACATTTAACTGAATTAGGCTCACTCCTGCAAACAAGTAATTATCTGGTAATACTCAGCATTTATCTACAAAGTGCTTCACAAATATTAATCCTCAGCATCCCTACAGAAGATATTCTCTGTTTTCATTAGACTTCAGCTCCTGACAGCCTTCTACCTAGCATTGAAGGATAACACTCCATTTTAGTACAAAACAAAAAATGAATCCACGCCTTGGATGAGAGTCACTTTCTTTGCATGTTTGACTTTGTAGGTAGTGGACATTAATAAAAAGTCAAAGCCCAAGACATTAGCTAATCAGACAGAATAATTCACCTTAAAAGTGTAATATTTAGCTAGGACTGGAAGATGCTGCCAAGTACTTTGGGTACTGTATTTGAATACCAAAATTAGTTGTAATTAGGTCTATGGAATGTCAGATTCCCTAGAAGCAACGTTTATAGGATTATTGCTAAAGGTCTGACTTTGAAATTTAAATACATGGTGCAGATCACTTTTGTATTTTATGAAGCTTTTTCTTATTACAATCCCACTGAATTCTTGGTTAAATGAGAGAAAAGAGATTAATAATAGGAAATTTTTCCCAATTTGAGCAAGAACAAAGAGAAACTCCGAGTTGAAAGACAATATATTTAAAACTGGTAAGAAATGTAGGGTATACACGGAATATCTTCAGTAATATCACTGCAGCATGGCATTATACAATCATAATTTAGTAAGGTTCATAAAAAGATTAGGTGTCTGTATAACAACTACGTTATACCAGCGGCATAGCACCACCAATCCTCAGGCTTCAGGAAAAGGATTGCTGTTGCTTCTTGCATACAAGCATCCCTCCTTACTTTCTTGTTCTGTTTTGCAATGTTGGCCTTACACTAATTTTCATCACATTCAGTAAAATGTAGGCTATTCGAAATAACTACCTGTGACTGGAATTCAAGCTTCAGTTCTTAGTTTTCTCTTTTCTTCTTACAGTTCCCTCATTTTGTCAAGTTTTCACAACAAGAATACTTAAAAAAAATTAGGGCAGTATGTAACGTGATTTCTTTCACTTTTATGTTTGGACTCAAATTTATTTTCTTTTCCCTACTTGCAGTGGTAATATTCAAAATATATGTTGCTGTGCCCTCTTATAAATGAGCGCTAATTCCCAAACATTAAAATAGAGATAATAGGTTTTGGCACTTCACGTCTTCTCCTTCCCTTCCCAAGAGTTTCTTACAGGAATTTCTTCAATTATTGCTAATAGAAGCTAAACCTTTACTATGCTTTTACTATAAAAGCAATTATAAGTAAAAGCATTTAATGTTCAGAAGATTCATCTTATTCTTTACCTCCTCCTGCTATTTATTAGTTTCAGGAAGTAACCACAAGGTATTAGACATTTTCCAGATATCATTAAGTGGTTAATTCATGTTCCCTTCTTCAGACTACACACAATTTCTTTGAACACACAGTTCCAATAAATACAGCTAATTTCTCTCAAGAAGGCATGTAAGAAAAAATGATGGATGTAAAAATTATTGTAGAATAAAAATTATTATTTGAAAGGCCCACAGAGGCTCAAGAACAAAATCAAAGTACAACATAAACAGTTGGACCATAAATCAATGTTGGAAAGGTTTCAGAGTAGCAGCCGTGTTAGTCTGTATCTGCAAAAAGAACAGATAGAATGGAACATATAGTGAGAAGATATATACGTGAGGATACTTAACATGGGGAAAGAGATTCAATTTGTGTAAAGTATCCTCACACCTTGTCAACTGTCTGAAATGGGCCATCTTGATCATCACTACAAGAGCTTTTTTTTTTCTCCTGCTGATAATAGCTGATCTTAATGAATTAGCCTCTTCGAGTTGGTATGGCAACTTCCACCTTTTCATGTTCTCTGTATGTATATATATCTTCTTACTATATGCTCCATTCTATGCATCTGATGAAGTGGGTTATGCTCAAATAAATGTGTTAGTCTCTAAGGTGCCACAATGTTGGAAAGGACACCTATCAATCAGGCCTAGATTTTCAAACAAAGAAGCCTTTTAAAGTCAGACACAAATAAGTGATGCGATTCCCCCACCCCAAGATACTGAACATTCCCACTTCCCACAGAAATTAATGGGAGTTGAGGGTTCTCAACTATTTGAAAAATCTAGCCACTTATTTAGGTGCCTAAACAGGAATTAGGTTCCCAACTAAGCACCAAGCTTGACTTTTTTTCTTCAGGCTCCAGCAGGATAAAGTCCTGACTGATTTCCTCTCTGGTATTGTCCAAAAATACTTTTGACATTGTCATATAGCTGATATCCAACATTTTCAGGGTGACTCAGAATATATTTCTGGCAGAAAAGAAAGATTAACGAGCACTGCACTATTAAATCCACTTTCAACGATTTATTCACAAGTTGTCACTGTTGTTGTCATTTTGCTAAACTTGTATTTGTATCCTTGTTACCGTGTACAAAGGTTCAATCCTTTTCTGACAATATTAACATTAAAAAAATAGGGTTCCTAAGGAGGCAAAGTTTCTTGCTTTGCCTCCATAAATCTGTAAGTAGGAATTCAAGGTATCAATAGACAAACATAAAAAACAAACCAATACGTACAAAACTAACAGTGTGCATCTTGTCCGTGATTTGGATCAGTTAAACACCAACTTGGAAATGAATCCCTTGTTCTCAGCTCCTATTCTGGATCCTGTGACCTGGCTTAACCGATGTGAAGTTTGTGTTAGCATGTATAACTCAAAAGGCACTCAAAGGTCACAAGTTCCTGAGCTTAAGTGGGATACAGATTCCCAATGAAAAGTTAAAACAAGATGTTACAGAAAGCCAAAAAGTTAAAAAAACCCTGATATCTGGTATACACAAATATGTTAGGAGTCAACTGAACCCTTGCTGAAAATTGTGGTTATGTCAACAGAAAGACTCATAAGGGGTGGACAATACACCTTTGTAGACTTCTCGGTACATCCAAAAAATGCATTTCCGAATGAACTTGTCCAAAAATTTCAGACTTGTCTTTCTTACTGTTACTAAAAAATGAGGAACAGAAGATAAAAAATATTTTCCACAAAGTTTAAAAAAATGGCCTAAGACCAAGAAAAACAAATATACATATGACATGTGGAAGGCTTAAAAACTAAAATGGGTCAGAAAAACTGTACAACAGTTAAATAACTACAAGGAAAATAAAAGGAAAACGTAGCCCTGATGTAAGGGCCACTGGAGTCAGTGGAATTTGGAGCTTGCTATTTACAGTTCTGTTACAAAAAGAGCGCAACCCAGTGGTTAGCAATGGAAAGGCTTTTTTTACCCAAATCTAACAAGTAATCTGGAATTTTACAAAGAGGTTAGTAACATTTCATTCACACAGATTCACTTTTATCAGTTAGGCTCAGATTTTGCCCCACCGCCCCCCAACAACAACAACAAAAAACCAGAAACAAACAAATCTGTAACAGATTTCATACAAACTTGGAATGGCTGTTCTCTGCTAATGTAGAACAGAAAATACACGTGAAAAAATGTATGGTATAACTAGTTTTAGCCTATGTGGTTTCAGATCTTTTTTTCAGATATGCATAGGAATATACTGAGGATAAAAAAGTAGCTGTATATATTTATCTGCTACAGTATAAGGCCTTTGTTTATTTCTCATAGCTCTGTGTGTAAGCAGGGCATTAACTTAAAGCAGGCATACAGTTATAAAAGTGCTATTGTGTTCCACTAAACAGGTCTCTCAGTTTTCTGGGCTATCTAGCAGCCCGTCACTCTCAGTTCTCTTCTCTGGTGATGTATATAGGAAGTTACAGCAGATATACAGAGGGAAGATCAGAAGTCTGCTGTCCAAGTTCATTACTACTTGTTCCTGTAAAGCAAATATGAAGGAACATTTTTAAAGAGGTTTAGAACAATAATTCATACTGCTGAACAAAAATAAAGCGTGGTACATAATTTAGAAGTGCTAGAACAGATTTGAGTGAAACAGCAAACGACTGGAGATTCCATTTAATTGTATGTTACCACCAAAAAGAAGATGGAAAACATCACAGAACTTAAAACATTTTACAAATTCATAGCACTGGGTATGAAGAAAAAAAAAAAACCAATAATGAATCCAAGGTTATATAATTCATTCCCTCTCCTTCACTACACATGACTAGCCACCCGAAAATGAATAGTTTTATCATACCTCAACTTTGCCAAAACATTCTCTACCCTGCCAAGCCTCTCCCTATCTCACTCTCTCAATCCCCTTAAATCAGCGACAAGGATCAGTCAGTGCAGGCGGTGGCCAAACCATCAGAGAGTCTCCCCGGGCAATCGCCTACCATTTAGAGGTTTCAGCAGACTGGATAATCTAGCTTATTATAACTAGGAGGGGCTAAAATTTCTTGGTAGTGGAACTAGTCAAAACATTTTTGGCGGTCACCCTCAGAATGAATCTGGACCCACTGAATTTGGAAATTTATCCGATAGGAATATTTGAAATTTACAAGGAAACAATACCTGTGTGCATGTGCCACACAGACATTGCCATAATCAGGAAATAAGGGAACCAATAGTAAGATATTGTATATGAAAACATGCTCCCTTGCCTAGACTATTGACCCAAAAGTGGAGATCTATGCGTTATCTTTAAAAGAAAACAAACCTTAGCAACAGGGTTACAAGACAATGAATTCCAATCAGGGTCCACATGACAGTCATGTGCCAAACTCTGCAATTTATTCCTAACACCAAGATTTCAAATTAGTCCTGAATTTGTCCTTTACACAGGTAGGTGCTAACAGACATTTATTTTCAATACTCAGTAATATACTGTAATGATTAAAAACACAAGATCTGCATAGATTTTAATATTTAATATTAAGCTACTTGCTACTAAAATTGGAAAAACTGCGCCAATTGTATCTACAAATTTTGTTAACAGTCTAATGTTATTTTTGGCTAGCTATGAAAAGGTTCCCTCTCACTAGCTTGTTAAATCAAACCTGGTTAATTTCTCAAGTGTTAGAATTCTGGTTAACTATCATTCTTAAAGACATTAAGATAAATGGTGTGTATCCTCAGCAGCACC
This sequence comes from Eretmochelys imbricata, assembly GCF_965152235.1. Taxonomy (NCBI): domain Eukaryota; kingdom Metazoa; phylum Chordata; order Testudines; family Cheloniidae; genus Eretmochelys; species Eretmochelys imbricata. Next base: position 11,234,771 of record NC_135597.1, on the reverse strand, counting down.
CTGAGAATTTCATTACAGCCACGAACGAAATCCAACTAAATATTCTGATTTAGTTCTCCCATTTAAACTAGAAATATTAACTTCCATTATGTGTGGCAGAAGCATTTTAAAATTTCATGTCTGCAACTACAAAATGTAATTGAATTATTTTTTAAAGGTCACTGATGATTTTCTCAATGTTCTTGATGATTTAGACTATTACTAGATTTTAAAAAAAGACACACAAACATACCTGATCTTTCTCAAGGGTCAGGATCTGATATCCTGTGGTTCTACTGCAAATAAGTTTTCCATTGTTATCAAAAGAGGCTAGACGTAGCCTAGGGGTATAATGAAAGTTAAATTACTTGATTTAGCCTCCTGTAACTTTTTTTTTCTGAGGCTAAAGGAAGAAGTCAGCTTCTCACAGGGAGACAGGAGCACACATTGTCATAAAGCATATTTTGTGCCAATGAAGTTGTCATCTGTTAATGAACCAATTCCAGTACGAAATCAGTTGAAATACTGGCTTTAAACATATTTTTCAGTGAAATGAATGGTTAGCCATTCTTCACCTGAACGCAATGTTTCTCCGTGGTTGCAGACTGACTGATCCACTGCATGGCTGATTCAGTGTGTTTCTTTTGAAAATGATGTAGCGATTTGTATACGTGACAAGCAGATCAAAGCCAAAGTTGAATCCAGTCCATCGCCAGCAGTACTAAAGAACAGAGAAAACATGTAAGACCTATTTTATTTCAATGGGCTATACAAGTAAAAATATAGCACATTTCACTCTGAAGGATCCCAAAGCACTTCATAGCCTTACATACAAAGGCCCAAAATCTGCATCTGATCCACATATCCCAATATCTGCATGAAGTCCTACTGAAACAGTGAACTCTGCATGGGCACAAGTGTCCGCTCAGACAGATGTGATTGAAGAATCAGGGATTACTTCACCTGCCACTGAAATGCAGCCACTTCTGGGGTGCGACACACCTATCTTACTTCACATAACAAACTTACAGACCAGTTTCTGTACACCTCATAGGAGCACTGCCAGCTGGAAACAGAAGAGGTGTTTAGATAGGATAGTTACGCAATTGCCTACATTGGAATTTGGTTAGGCCACAAGCTTTAGCAGCCACCTAACCCTTACATAGAGCCATGGAATTATACACAATCAGGTTTCAATTTAAAACCATCTGTCCATAAAAGATTTTATAATGCACCAATTGCCAGAGGATCTCTAGGCAACATAACTCCAGAGCCCTCTGGACCATGGGTTAAATATACGCATGAAGTGATTACTTCAAACAACAGATCCTTCAGTTAAATGATTTTAGCGTGCAGTTGGGAAACACGTCCTTCACCTTTCTAATGCTCTTCCATAAGGCCTGCTATATAAGGATATAAACACGATATTCCTGTATTAAGAACTAATCTTTAGATGTTTACTACCAAATTGTGATGTAATCTTGAGCATTAATGAGTTCTATTGCAGAAGGTGACCAAAATTGGCACTGTGGGGTTCCACGTTTAATGTCAGTGATTTGCATAATATGCTCAGTTTATGGAAGTAAATATATCTTTGTCCAATTGCCAGCCCTGAAAAGTCAATCTGCGACCTGAGAGGCAAGCAAAGTTATTTCCTTGTCACGCCCCGTCACCAATGAAGTTTTCTAAAGCCAAATTAGGCCAGACACCTAGTCAACTGTATTATCTTCAAACGATCCTCTCAGGCGCACCTGGACAGCCTCAATCTCTTCAAAAGCTTTGCTCAGGTGTAAATAATCAGAATTAAACACACAATTCTGTATAAGAAGAAATTACATACATCTTTGCAGGTGCGTTGCTTCTCCAGAACAGTGTCACTTTTCAGAGTAGAACTAATATTTTACAGATGATGTTATGCACACTATATTTAAAATTGTATTTTAAAAAAATTAATGATTTCTATTACTTTGCAAAAGTCATAATTAAGCATCTCAGGAGTTTCAAACAATAACAACTTCATTTCCCCCCCCTCTAAAAACGCTACACATTCAGACTTTGTTTTATAGTACTATCATGATGACTTTAGTAGTATTTTGCTAGAAACTAGGAAAGCTGACAAGCATTTCAAGAAGAAGGAGCTTTGTTTATTTGTGAAAATATCATTTCCATTAAAATCTTCCTTTTTGGTGCAGTTTCTGAAAAAAGCCACTGAAGACAAAGTTTCTGAAAATATGTAACACTTTCGAGATAGCTTAGTTTTGTACAAATTAAGATATAGTTTATACATACATCACCATCCTTTGCAAGCTTCCTACCACACCTCATGCTGTTTCCTTCAAGTTCTTCTTTATTAATTTCTTGAGGCCTATGAATGTATGAAGTAGACCATTTTGAGAATGATTTGACAATTTATTGTTCACTTGTAAGAAAGAAAGATCACAGCAGCAGCAAGAAAATGCTCTGTGGAATTTTAGCATAAGTCAGCTCCTAAATCAGAAAACAAGTCAGATTCTTATTGTATTTTTATCGGATATGCTTTTACTAAATATAAGCCTTCCAGTTCAGTTTTTTGTCTGGCTCTGGCTTCTAGCTCAGTTCTGCTTCTGAATTGAGCCAATACATGTCAGTGAGACAAAACCTGACTGAAAACCACCCAATTTAAAAAAAATAACAGTTTCTTGCATTTCTCCAGCCAAATGAAAAATAAGACATTGAAAGCTTCTGCCTCAAATATTGAATGTTTTTAGTAACATACATAGATTCATAAAACAAGGTAAGTGCCCTGAGGGCACATTCAGATCAAGGAACCCTGTTACAATTCAGCTGAAGTTTATAGCATTGATGGGAGTCTAACCATGTTGCTGCCTAACGGGGCTAAATGACATGATCTATTCAAACGACTTTTTACCTGTACTGTAAGGACGACAAGTGGGACAAATGGGATGCAAATGGGTTCTCTGATTTTGTTATTTTTGTAATGTAGACACACTCTGACAGTATTTACCTGCAATTCAGAAGGACTACATACAGACAAAAAGAAAAGGAGTACTTGTGGCACCTTAGAGACTAACCAATTTATTTGAGCATGAGCTTTCGTGAGCTACAGCTCACTTCATGCTCAAATAAATTGGTTAGTCTCTAAGGTGCCACAAGTACTCCTTTTCTTTTTGCGAATACAGACTAACACGGCTGTTACTCTGTAACCTACATACAGACAGATCATCTACCAGAATAATAATTGGACCCTCCAAACTAACAGGTCGTATAAATTACTGTTGCCATCTGTGGGACTTTGCAGAAAAGCAGTGTAATCAAGAGCACCTAAGCATGCTAAATTACTCTTAAAAATTCAAAAGCAGTCTGAAACAGCAATCAAAATAGTAACAGGCCACTTACTGCATTTCTTGCCATTATAAACACACGCGTGTAGCTACAGAACTGAAAATATCAACTAAGTAATCTGTGGCCTTTTTCTAGATTTTATAAAGAACACTAGTCATAGAAGATTAAATACTTTATAAAGAGATTGTTAATTGGGACAATTAAGTGGGATATAAACATAATAAAAGTCTACAAAATTGGCCCTCGAGCTCCTGCAAGGGACCGGGGTCTGGGACCTGCCCCACTCCATGCAGCTCCCAGAAGCAGCGACATGTGCCCCCTCCAGTTCCTACACACAGGGGCAGGCAGGGGGCTCCGCACGCTGCCCCCACCCCAAGCGCTGCCCCTGCAGCTCCCATTGGCTGGGAACCGCAGCCAATGGGAGCTGCAGGGGCGGCGCCAGTGGACAGGGCAGCATGCAGAGCTGCCTGGCCGCATCTCCGCTGCTTGAGGTAAGTGCCACCTGAAGCCTGCACCCCTGACCCCCTCCTATGTTCCAACCCCCCGCCCCAGTCTTCATCCCCCTCCCGCCCTCCGAACCCCTCAGTCCCTGACCGGAGTACTCTCCTGCACCCTGAATTCTTCATTTCTGGCCCCACCCCAGAGCCTGCACACCCAGCTAGGGCCCTCACCCGCTCCTCAACTCCCAATTTTGTGAGCAGTCATGGGCCGCCATACAATTTCCACACCCAGATGTGGCCCTCACCCCAAAAAGTTTGCCCACCCCTGTGATAGTCGGTCAAATACGTTACCAATTACTGGCAATGAAGACGTGCACTGTGGATACAGAATTTCATTCTTTCTGGCAGAATAGTGGTTAGTTTTCAAAATCATTAACAAATTAAGTTTCTAGTTATACATTAAGCTCTTTTTACTAGTCCCTCCAACTAGCTACAAAAATTCAAAAAGCTTAACCATTCAACAGTTTAAACTAACCACTTAGACAGCATTACTCCTTATTTACTCCTTCACATAACTGAAGGACCAGGGGTCACCCAGTGAAATTAATAGGCAGCAGGTTTAAAACAAACAAAAGGAAGCACTTCTTCACACTACCTGTGGAACTCACTGCCAGGGGATGTTGTGAAGGCCAAAACAATAACTGGATTCAAAAAAAGAATTAGATAAGTTCCTGGAGGATAGCTCCACTGACTATTAGGCAAGATCACTGGGGATGCAACCCCATGCTCTGGGAGTCCCTAGCCTTTGACTGGCAGAATCTGGGAGTGGACAACAGGGGATGGATCACTCAGTAACTGCCCTGTTCATTCCCTCTGAAACTCCTGCAATTGGCCACTGTCAGAAGACAGTATACCAGGCAAGAAGGATCACTAGTCTGACCCACTATGGCTGTTCTTATGTACCAAAAAGTAGAACAGAATTTAATTCTGAATATTTACCCAGATAAAAAACTAAAGTGGAAAATTAAAGTAGACTAATCTGCAGCTTCTGTCATTTCCCTTGAACTACTGTAGGCACAAAGATCTATTTCAGCACACAAAACTACATTAATGCTAACATAAAAAGTAAGCCTACTTCAGGTTTACTGTAGGTAAGACACGTTTTGATGACTGGATCCAGTACTATGTGATAACAGCTCAAACGTTTCAAGAAGAGTGAAGAAAGTTCACACCCCTTTAGTTGCAAACTACTTTACTGAAGTGGGAAGGGTTGTTACTTCTGGCCTCTCAAGTATAGCAAAATGTTGAATTATGCAGCACTGCTCTAACATCCCACAAGGGCAGTAATGTGTATGAAGAGTAAAATACACTTAATACAAAATCATTTTCATTTCTGTAGTCTCAAAATAGCACGTGCCCCATTAATACATGCACCAGATGGGATATGAAAATAAAACTACATCACTTCATGAAGCTCTGTAGGTGACAAACAGTTTTCACATATTGTTCAATTACTGGGTTTGTGGTTTTGGTTAACTCTTCAGGAAATGTCAAATACTATAGTGTCTTATAGCTGCACCTATCAAAGAAAGAAAGAGACAGAGAGAAAGTTGAGCTGGGAGCAGGGCAACTGGCCTGGATGAAATATGGGGAAATTTCTGATCATCAAGTTATTCTTTTACTCACCCATTTGCCTTCTAACTTCCAGATACCTTCCTTCCTACATAGCAATACCTGGCATCTCTTTTCTTATTTGAAATGTTAATTAAGGACCCCAGCTGCCTCTGTCCTGGGTTCCAGGTGGATGTGTTCTGCTGACAGGCAGTGGAGCCTCTCGAGTTGCAAATCAAAATCTGGTTCTCTCTGGGATTTGTAATGTCACAGACCAAATCCCAAAATGAGGAAGTACTAAAACATAGCACCGAGGGCAGTATCTCCCTCCTACACAATCCCAGAGCAGAAAGGGATAGGAAGAAGAGATTACCTAGTTTTACTAAAACCTGGACAAAACGCTGTTCAATAAAATTAGCTAGAGAATCACTGAAAAATCCCTGAGACATCTGATTTCCTTATACAAACCTACACAATTTTCACTGATAAAGCGAAGAAATTATATTTGCCAAATCACTCTCCAGCTCTACCCAACATTAAACAAATACATTATAAGAAAGCTATCAACAGAATAAATGATGCAGAAAAAACTAAAATCTACATTTGTTCTGAGACGTCTGGATTCATAGACAGTAGTACTAAAGGCTTGTTGAACACAATTTTTTCTGTTACATTAAACTGCTTAATTGTTTCAAAATGTTAAGCTAACAGCTTCTCTTTTCACTTTAGTTTTGGATGTGATCAAGAAAGGTATCAAAAAGCCTTTGTTTAGCAGTACATATCAGATAGACATTAATATTAATAAAGTAAATTCTTCAACAGCAACAGCAGCACTGAAATACCCTTAAGTGAGATTAGCTTTGTCTGCCTCGTTTTCACTGTCTAATATTTGACTTCATACTAAGCTCTGGCTCTGCTCCTCCTCTTTCTTGATGTCTAAAGCCTAATAACACAGCTGTAACACTCACTGTGCAGTGTTTTACTAAATGCCAGATACACTACAACTCTGGCATTTTCTACCTGGAAAAATGTTCAGTTCTCGTAATACACTTTATTTAATGTAAGATTAAAGAGTAGTAAAAAAACCTCATAACTGCATACTTCATTTGCCCTTCTAAGATAATGCTGTTGCCATGAAGAGGCATCTGACAAGCAAGTTTAAAAAAACAACAACAAGCATTCCCTAGCCTAGCTAGTACATGCACATATTTTCTAAAATGACAGATGCTGGGTTGGCAGAACTGATGCAAGAAAACCGAAGTAAAAAGGGAGACAAAAGGCAGGCCACAAAACTAAGAGTGTTAGTTACCTTTATAAATAAGAACAGTTTTAGAAAGCCCTCTAATACTGAAGAGGCTACAAAGCAACATTATCCTCTCCCTTCTCCCCCTGTTTTGCCTCAGTTATCATATCTATAAAGAAATGAAATGACCTGTTCAAGGTCAGACAGCAAGTCAGTGAATAAAAGGAATAAAACACAGTTCTCCTGGCCTCCAGCCCTATAACTCCACACCCTAGACCTCAGTGAACATTACCATATAATATGCTCAGATACTGAAATGACTGTTCCAATGGCAGTTATAACATTATAAGGGACAGCGCATTAACACTTTTTAGCTTCTAATGATCAGTGTTATGCTAAACAAGCAATTTTATATCTGTTATTCTGATAAACGTACTCCATATCAAAGAACTCTCCAACTCTGAACTACAGGGAAAAGTAAAGTAATTACCATTTTGTTAGATGGTTAGCCAGAACAGGGACACTTTGATCACTCAGATTACATCCTGGATTAACCAGTTTATTTTTGAGGTGGAAGGGCCATCAACTCCATGTAGCTGAAAGCACCTGAATAAAATGTATTATCCCTGGGGAGCCAACATAAAACTGGGTCTGTAATGCCAATGGGGACAGGGAAACGAAGTCCAGCATTGCAAACAGCACTATAATATGGCTAGGAAAGAGACTGCACAGGAAAAGGCTAGGGACACAGTTCAAAACTCCAATATGTGGCGACACTATCACAAAACAAACAACTTGGGAGCCAATTCAGAAAAAAAGATATCTGGCTTCTATGCTATGCAAGTTCTTTAAGATTCCCAACTAAAACAGCTATCACTAGTGACTTGCAAAGAAGCAACATACTATTTTCTAAATAAGAATCTAAAGATTTATTTTTGAAAATAAGAAAAATTGGAACAGAATACAAAGGAAGGACTGTAGTCACAACAGTTGACAGAAAAAAATGCTTCTCATTATACACATTTGAAGGCTGAGAGTTATCCCTCCACTATTTACCTAATTAAAGATAGTTCTACAAACTTGTTCAGCCTATACACCTTCCCTTGTCCATCCAGCCACATGGAAGGGGGAAAATAAACAGGAAGGATAAATTTAGCTTCTGCATAGTTTTCATTTTTTCTTAATCCATGTTCAAAATTGATTACTATATCACTCTTTCACATCCTCAAAGCACATATGCAATACTAGTGGTGACAAATACTGACCAGTATAAAAAAAACTTGGAAAATAATGTCCACCTATAAAGGCATATTAGAGAAAACAAGTTCTTACAGTCTTATTTTGCAGATGACAAAAAATTGACCAGATGAAAGTGAATAAAATAGATTGTTCCACGAAGAATTGGATGTGGCTGAAGTTTAAAATACTGATTTAGGTCTAATTTTCTCATTTTGATGTAAACGCTAAACATTTATGCATATCGGAGTCTATACCAGAGAAAGATTCTACTTAAAATAAGAAATAAAAGAAAACCTTTAATATACCTACCCAATATCATTGTCTTGTTCTGCTCTGAGCATGGCAAACCACTGCTGTTTGTAAACAGAGGACAGCCATTCTAAAATTAAAAAAATATATAAATAAATGTGGAGATTTCTTTGGAGGTGGGAAAGGGGATATTTACAGAACATTTAAAATAAGGAAATAAAATTACACTGAGATGAAAAAGTTTTGTATTCATTAATTAAACAGCCAATTCAAATCCAGTCAGTCAACTGATTATTTCACTGATATACCCATCTTTAAGACTTAACCTATTTTAAGTTGCAAATACCAATAAAATAACCCTGCTCAAAATGACGAAGTAACTTATAACACTAAATGCATCTTTTGTTATCAAATCAGCACCATTCCCTCTGAAATAAGCATATGACTGAACAGATTTTTTTTGCCCCCATGTGAAAAAGAACGGTTACAAAGGGGTTGAAATGCAGTTAAACTATACCTTACTGGTATATAGCATTCTTCACACAATGCATTAAATGAGTCAAATATAGCTACACTCAAAAGGAAATGGAAGAATAATGCCTATTTCTTATATAAAGCTTTTCATCTGTACATCTCACAGCCCTTCACAATGTTCAATGTATTTATCTATACAACACCCCTGTGTGGTAGGAAAGCATGATCATCCCCATTTTACAGATGATCTGAGGCACAGAGAGGCTAAGTGACTTGCCCAAGATAACACAACAAGTCCATGGCTGAGCAGGGAATTCCCCATACCCTAAGCCAATGCCCTAACCACAGGACCAAGGATGCAACTATTGGGGAAAATTAGAGAAAACTGATATGTGGGGTTTTGTTGTAAGAGCAAGAGGAAGGTTTTACAGCTATCAGTTTTACAAGAAAAACAGGACAGTTCTAAGGCAAACATTAAAGAGACAGTTAAAAGCTCAATGGCCTAGAAGAGAGGAACCCAGTTCAATGTAGAGCGGAACCAGTTCCACTGTGAAGAGATGAGAGAAGGGGCAAAGAGGCAGGTGGGTGAAGTCAGGTGTAAGGTAAAGACAGTCTAAGGGAAGTTGGGGGGACAATTCAATGATTTAAATAGGGAGTCAACAAAGGTGGCAAAAGGAAGGGAAGAATGAAAAAAGCACTCAGGATCCCCAAAATTTTAGACACAAAGGATTTAGGACTGATAAGGGACCGATACTGACTCTACTAACTTCAATGACAAAACTCAGTCTTCAAAAGGAAGCAAGCCTGGACCCAAAAAGAATAAAAATAATCAATGGAAACTGAAAGCTATAAAAATGATTTCAGCAAAACCACAATAAAAAGGAAGAAAAACTCTGGAAGAGTTCTGGAGAAAGAGAGGAGGAGGGAAAAAAGGCAATTTGGTGTCAAGGGTAATTTGGAAACAAGAGGATTTGCTTTTAAATATTTTATTCATTTTTATATTTCACTTTATTTTAATGACTTGCTTAGCACATGAAAGGCGTGAACAAGAGGAACTTTGTAAGTTAAAAATATTGTTCTGGAACTCTTGAGCAAAGTTACCAGACGAACTACAATACCAAAATGGTTAAAACAGATTTGCATTTGTATTACAGCAAAGACAAGATTTTATTCTAAAACTTCAGTGGCAAATGCATCACTGCCTTTTTCTCTCATTGTGCCCGGACACCTGCAGTACACAAAACAAAATTTGTAGCATATCTTTCAACCACTCAACAAAAGATTGTTTACATTAAACAGAATTTAATCTGGAACTATCTAAAAAGATTTACATTACAAAATATATTTTCTGAACTCGGAGAAGTACTCCTCAGGTACCACACAATAACTTCAAAATTTAGTGATGACATCCAATCACCAAAGTTGTTCAAACACACATCACATGTATTTATCAAACCTCTTCTCAAAATGAGAAGAAAACAACTATCTGACTAGGTTGTCTGAGTAAAAAGTATTAATGGTTTACAAATGTAAGAAATGTTCAAGTCCACAAATGTATCTTCATTCAGCATTTAAGATAAAATTTATAGACTTGTAACATGGTTAAGAAAAAAAACAACTTTCTTCATTTGGTTTTTTGAAACAGACTTCACATAAAACAATTGTCTTCACGTAACGAAACTAGAGAGTAAACGATTCACACTTATTCTCACTGTGGACCACATCCTAAGAAGCTCTCTCAAAGACTAATTCCCCTCTCATCTGCAGTCATATACACATTCGTACATCAACTTCAGCAATTGCTGGCCACAGTTTAGGAACTGCTCAGTCAAGTCACGTTAGTCAAATCATAAACAGCTTATTCTAGAAGTTCTCATCCATTTGACATCCTGCACAACCAAACCTCAGCATTAATCATTTGCCTATCACCTTTCTTACCAGACTGATAAAGGAAAGCAGGATAATCTTCTTACACAAACTGTTTTCCTTCTATTTTGCTCTCAGTGAGAAGACCAAAACACACAATATGTCAAAAAACCACCCCACAAGCAGCATGTCTTGTAATGACTTCAGGAAACCAATTTCCTTCTTGTAGCAAATAGATACACAGAAGTGACTTCTAGTTCTGTGTTCAGACCACCCTTTTTCTAGAATGAACAAGAAAATGCTGAAAAGATTTTTCTAGTACAGATATCTTACTCCATGATAGGTAAGAAATATTGATGTGAACTGGTGTGGTCCATGCTTGAGCACCACTATGTTTTGCTGAAATCTTGTTCATGTATTTATAACACTTATTTTACTCAGATCCAATTGCTGGAATTCCGTTACAGTATCTGAAATCGATCTCATTAAAATAAAAAGATTTTAAAATGAAGTTAATTTTAAATTTTCCCAAATAAAATAAAGTGAAAGGATCCTCGCCATATATTATACATCCAGGAATCATGATACCTTGAAGTCTACATTTATAATTTGGTGTATTGTGAAAAGACGACGACTTACAGGACCACAGCATAACTGGATTTCTCCAACTTCCTCTGCACTAATCCTGACAAAGTAATGGAGGGAAGAGGAGGGTCATTAAGGGGGTAGGGGTTCTGAAAGTTCTTTCAAATAAATTTCAAACAAACAAGCAGTATTTATTTACTTAGCGTGTGCAGTCGTCTAGCCAAGCGATATCATCTTCAGTGGCGTGATGCAGTCCTTCTAGGCCACCGCTGAACCAAGTCAGCAGACATTCATCAACAACATGCGTCATCGTCTGTGCTGCACCGCAGCTGCACAAAGAGCTGTCACGAAGGCCCCAGCGATACTGGTTGGCTGCTCAGAGACCTTGCCCAGTCTGGAACCTGTTCAACAGGTACCTTTGGCGACAGGGCAGATCAAAACCAGGCAGGCAAATTGTGGGGTCGCCAGACAGTTTCCGCCCTAACATCTTGGCACGGCGGATGAGACCATAAGGGGCAACGTGACAGCAAACGTGCAGCTGGTGGCTTAAAAAGGTCATTGTGCAGTGGCAGGCTTGGGTTGGCACGTACTTTCTCCAGTAACTTGCCAGTCACAATCTCTCATCTGATATGAGGAAGGACAATATTGCTCAGAACTGGAAGCCAGGGGAGTGGAGTCAGAAGCAGGGTGCCGGAGACGATACTCATTGTGACATGTAACTGCATATCCACCAGTTTGGTGTGTGACGATCGACTCCAGACTGGCGTGCAGTACTCCACCACCGAATACAAGGTGGCAAGAGCTGACCTCCGCGAAGTTGGAGCACGACGAACCTTCCAGTTTGCCAAGAAGATTGTTATGCGTCTTAACTTTAGCTGCTGTCTTCTTCAGGTGGGCATGGTAACTCAGTATGCAGTCTAAGGTCACATCTAGATAGACCGGTTCTACTTCATGCTTCACCTTCTGACCATTCAGATAAACATTCAGTTCTCGGGTTGTGCTGGCGTGATGAAGATGGAACAAACTGGAGACTGGTTTTATAACAAGCAGTAAGGGAAGGTAGTACAAGATTTAAGTGAAGTGGTTACGGTGGTAACTGACCGTATTTATAATAATTTTTTTTTGGAGAGGTACTTTACTCCTAAGTACCCAAAATCTAGCTACAATTAACCTTTTAGTTTCTTGCAGGTGTCACAGCAGAATCAAGTTTTCAGGAACGATCCTGCTCAAAGTGTCCTTTCTGTGTTCAGGGTGTGGAGTCAAAGGCGAGGAGATGACTGAAGAAGCTGACACCACTAACAAGGTAAAAGGGTCAGGGCAACACAATAAGAAGAAAGAACAAACAAGGGGCACAGTTAGTGCCAAGAAAGTAGGGTCAAGTTCATTGCTTCAACCTGGTGCAGTGCAGGAGATGAAGGAAAGGATTAAAAAAGGAGCAAATTACTTAGTCAAAATGATGCTGGAAACTTCATATTGTATGCAGTGGATGCGGCTGAGCACGGATATTAGTGAGATTACAGTAATCAAGATGGGACGTGAGGACTTGAAAGAGCATGTTAGTTGTAGGGATAGAAAAAAACATTCGCTCCTCAAGATGTTTTGGAGGAAGACCTAGCAGGATTTGGACATGGCTTGAACGCATGGGCGACGAGGAGGCATGAATCAAAGGTGACACTTAGTATACAGGGCTGAGTGACAAGAGGGATGAAGGTCATGTCAAAAGGGAGAGGATGGAGAGAGTGAAGAGGGTTTAAGAGGAAAGATGAAAAAAAGCTGAAACTGAACTGCGTAAGTCTAACTTTTCAGTAACATCCAGGAGAAGATGTCAGAGAGGCTGAGATCCAGAATTGGGTGGACAGAGATGAATAAGGATTGGACAGATGGATTTGTGCATCACCACAGGCACTGTAAATGAAGCTGCGAAAGTACAGGATGACACCCAAAGAGAGTAACACAAAAAGAAGAGGGATTCAAGGACAGAGCAACATGCAACCCCATAGACAAAGGAGGCCATGCCAAAGGAGACATGGAAAGGACAGACAACGATGTAGCATGAGAACCAGAAAGGACAGTATCATAAAAACCGAGGGTGGATAAGATTTCAGAAGATTTAGACACTGTCATATTCTCAAAGAAAATAAGGTGCCACAAGTACTCCTTTTCTTTTTGTGGATACAGACTAACACAGCTGCTACTCGGAAACCTGTCATATTCTCAGAGGTCAGTGAAGATAAAATAGAGACCCTGAGATGATCAGAAAGCTTTGTGAAAACAGTTTATGTGGAGTAAAGATGGTGGAAAACAGATCCAAGAGGATCCAATATAGAGCTGGAGAAGAGGCAATCAAGGCAACTTTTGTAACAGGCATGACCAATTAATTGAGCAGTGAAAGGAAGAGGGAAGTGGAGCTGAAGTTAGAAAGGCAAGTGCTCCACCTACTGGAAGATCTGAATGCCTGGTGGCAGCGCATTTTCAGTTTAGGCCCCCGACTTTGAGAATTAATATATTTCTGTTCATCTAGCAGTGCCCAAGTTTGTTAAGCTTCAGAACAAGGAGCAAAGACCATTTGCTTACTCAGGATTGTGCCAACAGAGTGAGGATGGGGCCTATTTATAATGCAATTTATGTTAACATTTTAGTTCTTGGTTCAACTTGATTTTCTTTCATCAACATTGATTATTTTCTCTTAATATTCACATGTGCACCCCAAATCAAAAGAAGTTGGGCACATTTTACACCCTGGAAAATGCAAACAGAATAACTGAACAGCCAGCTGCCCAATGGCCTTGCTGAGGACAACACAAGAGCTTTCTCCTTTCCAAACTTTATCTATTAGTAAAGTAACAGATGTCTTCTGAGATGCTAGAGAACAAAGGGACAAGCTGTTGCAACTCCTTCAGTTTCAAACACTGATCTACATACAAAACCTACCTATTATATCACTAACTTTTAGTTTAATGCTTTAGCCAATTCTCTTTCTAGGAAATAGATGACTTTCATGAAGTATATCAATCAATATTTACATTCTATTACATGTTTCATTATCAATATTTACATTACTCTAATAATTCAGACATACAAGGCAGTTTTACAGCTCTGCTGACCTTGCTGACATAACTGACAGCCCAATGAATATTTTAGAAAAGTATGTAAGTGAATAAAAAAACAGATGGATGGGAACAAGGGCATAAGCCCAAAAGTTTCATTCACAATTTGTTTCAGCTACTAATCAGAAAATACACAAAATGTCCAATCAAAGTATTTTCTTACCTGAAGGTACTAGAGAATCTCGCTCAATAATGCTTGCTGATGCCAAATCGCTGATGATGTATTGCAATCTCAAGTGTTTGAATACTGTCAAGAATGCTCTTCCTTGTTCAGATTCTAAGAATGCAATGTCATCCTCAAAATCTGCATATTACAAAAGACACACACCATTATGGGTTTCCTAGAACTTGCTCATTTTGATCGTCTTCTAAAATATATACAAATTTAACAGAAGGTCCTAAGCTCTCCAAATAGAGAAAGGCAAATTACATTTTGCAAGCAAAATTACCAGTGTGAAACAGAATAGATTTCTCAAATCCAAGGAAGTTAACAACATTCAAATAATTGTAAAGGTAAAACTATTAGACCAAATTATTTTATCCACTGAAATAAAAGAGAGTTTGGCCAGAATTTCCAGACGATCAAACAAAGATTTCACTAGACAAGTCAACCACAAAAATAAAGCAGTGTACCCTGAAATGATTTAGATTCAACATGCATGGCCAAAACAGTTCAAGGTAAGACCTTAACAGTATAATGAGAATAAGAGGTGAGGTGAAGTAAATGAATACATCTCTTTGGTATACATGGGGCAGTGTTTTTGGAGGGAGCTGAAAGACAACTGCACTGTACTTGCTGCTGTATGTACGGAGCACTGAAGTTCTAAATCCAGCACCTTTTTCACAAACACTACATCCCTACAAATAGGCTCACCTTTTCTACGCTTGGAAAACCAGGCATCAGCTTCAGTTAAAAGTTGTTTTAGTGGTCCATTCCAAGAAGGCACTAGTTGAAGGAACATCCACTAAAGAAAAACAAATTTTTGTAAGCTTATTTAAGATTCTTAAAATATTATGTAAACATCCAAGACTAATATATTTAATGTTACAGCCACTATGAAGCTCCTGATAAAAACAAGTAATTAATTCTTCTTCTAATTATTAATTTTTAATCGTAACACTGGTATAATTAAATAGATTTATGGTTAAAAGGGTATTTTCTAGGGCTGTCAAGCGATTAAAAAAATTAATCGCGCAATTAATTGCATTGTTAAACAACAGAATACCATTTTCATATATATTGATTTCAGTTACAACACAGAATACAAAAAGTGTACAGTGCTCACTTTATTTTTTTTATTACAAATATTTACATCATAAAAACAAAAGAAATAGTATTTTTCAGTTCACCTAATACAAGTGCTGTCGTGCAATCTCTTTATAATGAAAGTTGAACTTACAAATGTAGAATTATGTACAAAAAATGACTGCATTCAAAAATAAAACAAAGTCCACTCAATCTTACTTCTTGTTCGGCCAATCACTCAGACAAACAAGTCTGTTTACATTTGCAGGAGATAATGCTGCCCACTTCTTGCTTACAATATTACCGGAAAGTGAAAACAGGCTTTCTTATGGCACTGTTGTAGCCAGCGTCACAAGATATTTATGTGCCAGATGAGCTAAAGATAGATATGTCCCTTCATGCTTCAACCACCATTCCAGAGAGCGTCCATGCCGATGACACATTCTGCTCGATAATGATCCAAAGCAGCGAGGACCAATGCATGTTCATTTTCATCATTTGAGTCAGATGCCACCAGCAGAAGGTTGATTTTCTTTTTGATGGTTCACTTTCTGCATTTACCACATTGGAGTGTTGCTCTTTTAAGACTTCTGGAAGCATGCTCCACAGCTCGTCCCTCTCAGATTTTGGAAGGCATTTCAGATTTTTAAACCTTGTGTCAAGTGTTGCAGCTATTTTTAGAAATCTCACATTGGTATCTTCTTTGCATTTTGTCAAATCTGCAGTGAAAGTGTTCTTAAAAAGAAAAAACGTGCTGGGTCATCATCCGAGACTGCCATAACATGAAATATATGGCAGAAAGTGGGTAAAACAGAGCAGGAGACATATAATTCTCCCCCAAGAAATTCAGACACAAACTTAATTAATGCATTTTTTTTTAAATAAGTGCCATCACCATGGAAGCATGTCCTTTGGAGTGGTGGTCGAAGCATGAAGGGCATACGAATGTTTAGCATATCTGGCACGTAAATACCTTGCAATGCCGGCTACAAAAGTGCCATGCGAATGCCTGTTCTCACTTTCAGGTGACATTGTAAATAAGACGTGGGCAGCATTATCTCCCATAAATGCAAAAATACGTGTTTGTCTTAGCGACTGGCTGAACAAGAAGTAGGACAGAGTGGACTTGTAGGCTCTAAAGTTTTACATTGTTTTGTTTTTGAGTGCAGTTATGTAACAAACAAAAATCTACATTTGCAAGTTGCACTTTCACGATAAAGAGATTGCACTATGGTACTTGTATGAGGTGAATTGAAAAATACTATTTATTTTATCATTTTTACAGTGCAAATATTTGTACTAAAAATAATATCAAGTGAGCACTGTCCACTTTGTATTCTGTGTTGTAATTGAAATCAATATATTTAAAAATACAGAAAAAACATAAAAAAATATTTAATAAATTTCACTTGGTATTCTATTAACAGTGCAATTAAAACTGCGATTAATCGTGATTAAAAAAAATTAATCGCATGAGTTAAGTGCGATCGACTGCCCTATTATTTTCACAGTACAATTATCCATAAACAGTTTAAAGTTCTGTCTCTACACATATTTTAATGTCAAAACCAAAAAGTCAAAATAATATAATCATTTCAGAATCTGAATACTACTTTACACTACAACACTGAAGTATCAAAAATTTTAAACAAATTGGGCTAACTTCATTGGCTTCAATAGTCTTATCCCATGGACAACCTGGGCCCTTTGCAAGTACCTTCTTGAGAGCAGTATACACATCCATCTCCACTTGCATTACAAATAGGTTAGAAGAGCTGATCAGCTGTTTCATGAGGTTTATGCTGGGAAAGAAAATACTATGAGATGGTACGTATAAACCTGTAAGTCGATCAAGTAATTAGTATTATCAAAGAGGAAAGAGAGAAGAAAGTTAATTCACTCTTGCCACAGCTAAGTGAAAGGTAGAGCTAGTTGGCTATTTTCAAACAAAGCAGTTTTTCCACTGGAAAATGCAGCTCTGTCAAAACTGAAACTTGTTAAAAGGGCTGCTTTTGACGAAACTTTAGCTGGAAGGCTTTTCCAGCCTCGGATGGAATTTCTGGTTACAGAGAGCGCACAGAATTACCATTAGCTCAGTGGTTAGGACACTCACCTGGGATACGGAAGTCCCTGCTTTGCCTGATTTGGATGAGGTGAGTTTCACTAATTACCAGGCTACTGGCAAAACTGGAATGGGTCTCTACAATCTCTCCTATTAAAACTGTTCCCCTTTGCATAAATAAACTAAATATTCATTGGGCCAGGGAGAGAGTGGACTAGAAGGGCACTCACGTGGCATATGGGAGACCCATGTTCAAATCCCTGCTCCAAATCAAGCTTAGTGTGGACTTGAATCTTTACCTCCCCACACCCGTATTCCAGGTGAGTGCCCTAACCAGCTATTCTGGGGAGGATTTCTCTGTTTTTTTTTCAAAATTTTTTTGAAAGGTTTCAGTTTTGACCCAGTGTGGAAAAGGAAGACAATTTAAGAGAGAAGAAGGTTCCTTCCTTATGACCATAGATAAGCGAAAGATTAAAGGATTCAGTCTAAGTTCACCGGGATACACACAATATTCTGATTCAGAGCACAAGATCTTGGTAATATGAAAAAAAACGTAAATATTTAAGTGGGAGTTGAAGAAGAAAGGAATTGACTAGTCACTAGGCAAGCATTCAGAAAAAAACACTTTCTCAGCCAAAAACTATAAATTATATTTTGAAGTTAATTTCAACCTTAACAATGGAGGGACTAAGGATCCTCACTAACAATACACTGTCAAATATGAAAAAAGCTTATTTTTTTTAAATTATGAAAATAGATGCAATACCAACAGTGTTAAGTAAAAACCATGAATATCTAAAGAAAAACTTGTCAAACATCAACTGAGAAAATTTTAAAGCTAAGTTATGTAACACACATACACACAGCCAACCCTGTAAGTGTCCCATAACATTAAAAAAAAAGTTTATGGTCTAGTTTCTTGTAATGGTCATCAATATTCTAATATGCCACTTGCAACATGTTTTAGTTACCTCAAAATACGTAGACTATTTTAACCGCTCAATTACCTAAGTTAACTGAAATCTGAATACCTGAGTTCTTTGAAGAGTTCAACACTCTGGTGAGTCATCAGGTTATTCAAAAGCCATTCAAGGCACCTAGATTTAAAAAAATCAGGTGGTTATTCACGATTTTCAGATATCCAAGTTGGACTATTAAACAACTGATCAAACTAAAATAGATTTCGCAATTCTAGTGGATTGAAGAATGTCTGATCTGATTACAAAACTCTCTGGATCTAAAAACTCTCATACATCTTATTATTTAATACTACTTTAATTTGAATGATTGTAAACTTTAGGAAGGATTAAAGAAACTTAAAACATTTTCAAAGTATGAGGTTTACTTAGATAAGCATGACACTAACAGAAAACGTTTCAAACATTATCTTCTGTAATAGCAAAGGGAAGGTGGGAAGTCTGAATTGAGAAGGTGAAGTAAAGTAGCTACGTGTCACATAAGGGGTTGCGGGACCATTTGTTGTTGGGGAAGAAGGATCTGGCTGGAGCACCCTGCTCACCAATTCTTCCAAGACCTATACTGTTCAGAATTTACATTTATTTCATGTTGAACATTCCAGGAGCACCGATATCCAACGAAATTAGAACAGCCAGTTACATTAATATTTTACTCTCCTTCTACAAAGTTAATCTGTCCTCTTTTCAAATTTACAATTAATCCCTTATATCCTCTAAGCTACAGTTTTTTAAGGAGGCCCACTGTTTTCGAAATAGAAACAGGAGAACTAAAACACATATGATCCATGTTATACACTTAAAAAATTACAGTGGACTAACTCAGTCACTGGTCAAATTTATATTTTGAAAAATGTTCCATCTTAATTAAAATGTAAATTTTCTTTTAAACATGAAAAATAGTCTGGAGAAAAAAGTTCATTCTTACTTTTTCTTCACAGAGTCTAATCCATAGGTCCCTGCTGAATTATAATAGCCACACACAGTTTTCACATTAATTGTTTCCTTCATAGTCTCGCCACATTGCTGTATTAAACCATCCTGTGAATAAATCCACAAACATTCCAAGTTTTTTTTTTTTTAAAAAGCATAACCTTATATTTTTATGGACATTACTGACAATTTAGTGAAGACCATTTATCAATACATTAAGTTTTCAAAGTTATGTGCCAGAACAATACGACCAAACCCTTCCAGAGTAAGGAAACTAATATAGCTAAAAATATTTAACAGCAACATGCACAGTGCTGTTACAACAGGTAATTTAATCCTACTTACATCCTCGAGTAAGCCTCAATAAACAATTTTATATTTCAACTAAAAGTGAGTCTTAGCATGTTTGTATAAAACTGCTTCACTGATATATGTACTAAATAAGTACTAAGCAGCCCACTCTTTTTCCAATGATTGTTCTGAAAATGATTTTTATAATCTATTAGGAGAAAGAGTGAACATATTTAACGTTTGTTCTAATGTGTGCCTTTTAACTACACTCTGAATTTTTATTTTAATCTAAATAACTGATAAGACCACTATACTATCTAAATACATCCATTACTTTATATAGAACTTACCAGCTGCAGCATGCAGGCTGCTGCTAGAAGGGCAACAACACGACTGGGCTTTATTAAAACATCATCTCTATATAGTGAGCCAAATGCTACCTGCAGAGCTAAAAAAACACAAATTGTCAAATCTAAAGAAAAATAGCTATAATCTCACAGTTAGTAATTTAAAGTACACAATGTTTAAACACTAGGGATTCCTTTCAACTTACCCTGTTGCTAAAATTTTAAATTCTTTAATCTTGAAAAAAGCTAAATTGAAAAAAGTTAAATCAAAAGAAAGCCAATGGACTGATCACAGAACATCGTAACTACTGAAACATAACCCATACCCACAAATGTGGTGATTATTTTCAACTGGGTCATTAGGAAATATTTGTGTCAAATGTATCACTTCTATAAGCACTGTAGTTCTAACTACACACAGAATCTGCACCCAGGAGAGAGAGAGAGAGAGAGTTCCATATTTTGATTCACAAGAATTTGAGAGCTTTCTAAACAGTTCCCTTCTGTTCATATTTTTTAAAAGCAGAAGTAATACCTGAACAGTACAATTACTTACTTTGCTGTATAAACAACTGGTATTCATCCTAATAGCTGAAAAAACACATACACCATCAAATAGTTCCAGGGAACCATAACACCGCAGAGGGTGATGCCTATGAATTATAATCCCACCATGCCATCACTGTAACACGTCAGCACATCAAACTGGAATTACTGTGTCTTTCTCTCTGCAAGTCCTCTAACAGAATCTCTCTTCTCGCTCTTCTTTACTCCTGGCTGCTTGGAGGCCAGGAAAGGATGCCAATAGCTCCAATGCATATCCTCAAATCTGTCCCAAGTGGAGAACCATGAAGAGCACTCCTCTGACTGGCTGTCTTTCCAAGACAACACAGAGAAAGAGGTGCTTCATTCGAACACTTGGACCTCCACAAGAGCTATACGTTGTTCAAATCACTGCTTTAGACTGTGGTTCTTCAGTCAGTTCCTGGACCTTCACCACAGTTCCTCTCATGATCCAAGACTAAACTAAGCCATAAACAACTCATGTTTTCTCTTGGGGTAGTTGTGGTTATTTACTGATCTGTCAGTTCTCATTTTCACTTACTTGAAAATACACCCTCTTTTCAAACAGAGATGTCAGCGATTTAGCGTAACAGTACTTTAAAAAATTCAAAGGTTGAAATTAAGTGAACTAACAATATTCAGGAAAAAGGTGCTTGCTTACCTTCTATATCAATATTCTGGTCCGGAATCTCCAGTTCTATGATGTCCATGCTAGACTCCCTCCAAGAACCACTGAACATACTGGAAAAGTAGCCAGACTATTAAAAAAAACACAAGGAATCATTTCATTCAAATAATGAAAACCTGAAGCCAAAATTGTTAATCATCTTTAGCTATAAAATCAAGTAAATTATAGGATAAGTAAGCTGAAATAATTGTGACGTATTTCCATATCAAGAAGAACTAACAATATTTCTTCCAATTATGTGGAAATATTTACAAACATCAATCCACATTTCAATTCTGTTTACAGAAGTAGAGACATTTGTTTTTCAAGTTATTTTTCCCCAATCAATTCAATTTTAAATAGGCAGAAAAACTGTAAAAAAAAAAAATCCATGATAAATCATAGTATCCACAGCATGTACTCATGTCCAAAATTTAAGTCCTTATAGCTATTTGTAGACAAAAAATCCTCAGACATTGATTATTTTTTTTTAAGCCAATTAAAAAAGTACGCAAGACATGCAGATTAATTGACAAGATTGTGGTCTCAGACTAAGGACACACATACATTTTAAATATTATGTGTAGGTAAATTCATACAAACACATACACATACACCATTTACATTAGTATACCTTTTTTAACAAAGTGTAAGGCATATAAAACTAGAATTTGCTAGATTTCCATCCAAATGAAGTGAAAAATACTGCTTTACTAGGATTCATGATTTTCCATCTCAGCAGAAGGAGAGCCCATTATGAGATGCTATCACTCAGTGATGTTTACCTGAGAGATTAAAAAAATAAAGTCTATTTGTACAATAGCATACCTTCTGCACTGTTACCCAATATTTCCACTGGTGGCAGCAAATTACAGCACGTGTAAAATCAAAAGTATCAATCCGTATTCCCCCACCACACACTCTATTTATGAGCAAAGAAATACACCACTGTTGCTTATTGCTTTGTAATCAAGAACCCGGATCGTTTGCTCTCTACTGGTGGAGAGCTTAGTACACTCATGGGCTATATCCAAATATACTGGGCTAACGCCTAGATTTCATGGAGAATAGTGTGTTTTAATAAGCAGCACCAAAAGCTTAATGTACATCTCTCATTCAGTACCTCAGTGCCATCTACTGGGAAAAAGTCACGAACTAATGCACAAGCTAGGAGAGCTAAAGCTGACAGATGGTCATCAAGACACAGAAGTAATCTGTCCAATATGTAAGGGTGGAGTGATAGCTTCACCAATAGTAAGATTACAGATATATGGTATAACATTGAGAGAACAGTTTAACCCTACTGATTTAGTTCCAATTAAAGGTGGTAGTCACTTCCAAGAACCAATTTTAAGATTCAATTCAACAAAATTTCCCCTTACATGATGTCTCTTAACTTAAGAGACAAGGTCAATATGGTACAAAATCCACCACCTTCTCAAAAAACTTTGGAATTTAACATGCATTGAATATTTTAAATTAAACATTAAATGCTTTCACATTAAGCCACATCAAGATTTTAAGAGAAATTTTAGAACCTTTTACAAGACAATGACAAAGCTGTACTGGAAAAAGGACAGACAGACAAAGTGATTTGCCCAGCGTAGCACAGGAAGTCTGTGGCAGAGCCAAGACGAGAACACAAGTCTAACTCTGGCCAATACTTTAACCACAAAACCATTCTTCCTTTCTAGAAAGTAAACAACAGAACTACAGGGAAAAATAAACTGTTCTGTTTGGGATTATTTTAGGAAGTACATGAAAAAGATTAGGTAAATTTTTCACCTCTTACTGGGAACTGCAGTGAGTTTATTCTTTCTGCTTCCTATTATCCATATATTTTATCCAAAATTTGACTTCTATAGACCTGTTTACATCACAGCACACAGATATAAAGAAAAAGAACCTTAAATTAATGTTTGTCCTAATTTATTTCAACCACTGAGGCACTACAGTGCCTCTGATTAAAGTTTGTCTGCTGATTTTGTACAATAGTACCACAGAAAATTGGTAGGGGGATTTTCAGATGTAGCATATGGAATTACCTTCAATTCTTTACAGGCTAACTAGATTTCAAGGGACTGTCATTTTAATACTAATTAAAATATTCCATATTATGACTTCAAACTAGAATTTTGTCTTTCACAGTTTTTGCCATGAAGCAGCCATAGTTTCTCCTATTTTTTCCTCAGGGCAAAAAGTTGTTCTTATCAATGCAAATCACTACTTGTATGAATACTATCCCTTGATAGTAGAATTCCCATTGAAGTGTACAGTACCTTATTCTCCTTAACCTCTCATGTCCTCATTATTTACACCAGTGTTTCTCAACCAGAGGTACATGTACCCTGGGGGGTACACAGATGTCTTCCGGGGGGTACATCAACTCATCTAGATAATTGCCTGGTTTTACAAGAAGTTACATAAAATGCACGAATTAAATCAGGACAAACTAAAATTTCATGCGGACGATGGACTGGTTTATACTGCTCGCTATACTATACACTGAAATATAAATACAATATGTATATTCCAATTGATTTATTTTTTAATTATATGGAAAAATGAGATAGTAAGCATTTTTTCAGTAACAGTGTCCTGTGACACTTCTGTATTTTTGTGTCTGATTTTGTAAGCAAGTAGTTTTTAGAGGAGGTGAAACTTGGGGAAACGCAGGACAAATCAGACTCCTGAAAACGGTACAGTAGTCTGTCAAGTTTGAGAGCCACTGGTTTACACTATGGGTCATGCATAGTTTCTGAATATGAAACTCAAAATTAATCTGAAAACAAAATAATGGAAATGGCAGTAGCTTTTAATCAGAGCTGCTGTAGATCTGGGTGTGTGTTTTTTCTTATTTTAAATGCTCAACAGCCTTAATTTTAAATCTAAGAAACCGGAACAGAACATAGTCACAGCTGACACCAACAGTGCATCACACGAAAAGCAGTCATCTGATTACATCAAACCCTATCCAGGACTCCATGTGATCAAGATCTGTTTGGCAAAGATCTGGATGTTACCCTGTTATACAAATCTATCAGTCAACAACAGCCTGCAGTGTTGTCTTTTGTAAAAGCACCAGAGGAAAGCATCAGGTATAACAGTGTCAACCCAACAGTAGTCTCTGGGAGAGTTATTTGGTAATTGGTGGTTCCAGAATGTAGCAATAGTGGGCTGAAGTTTGGCCCGATTTCATCTGATGCAGCTGGGGGTTTGAATGCAACACAAGGCTGAATGTTACCTCAGTACAGAGGCTGAAGTTGCTTTCAGCTCACTGAAGTCTGAGCTTCAAATTAAGTTGGAGATGGGGCTTGAGCACAAAAGACATCTGCTACTGTCAGCCAAAGAAATCCTACCCAGACTCGCCACCTAAGTATTTGTCTGAGAACCAGGTTAGTTGCTGATGCACATGGACTGAAAGACAATTCCATTCTAAGTAAACTGGCATCCAAGTTCACAAGTGAGCTCTTTTGGACATACACCTTATATTTACAATTAAGCGACTCACAGAAGACACAGTTCTTATTCACAGAACTTCCTAATTTATTACTTTTAAATATGCTTGTTTTATAAATACCTGGGGCTGGTGTTATGCAGTTGTGTAAAAAAAAGTTGTTGTTTAAAAGCAAAAAGTGTGCTATTAGCATGAAAGAACCTCTTTCACAGCCTAACCACTACTCATACATAAGGCTGCACGTCTGTCACAGAGGTTATGGAAGTCACAGATTCTGTGAATTTCCGTGAGTTCTGCAGCGGCCAGTGTGGCTGGCTCTGGGACTACCCAAGCACTTGGGCAGCCCCTGGGCCAGCAGCAGTTCCCGGCCAATGGAAGCTGCAAAGCCAGCCATCTGGGCAGAGGCAGTGCACATAGCTGCCTGGCTATGCCTCTGCCTAGGAGCTGAGTGAGTGGGATGTAGCCACTTGCGGGGAGCTCCCCAGGTAAGCACCACTCAGAGCCCACTTCACCCTGTCCTGTGCCCCAACCCCTCCCACATCCAAACTCTGCTGCTGCTGGAGGAGGAGGTGCGGAGCCAGGTAGGGAGCCTGCCACAACCCGTGCCCCAGCACCAGCAGGGGTCTCAGGCCACGTGCCGCCCCTGGGCTGCCCTCCCCTAGCATCCATGGTATCCCCAGGCAACCCCCCCAAGTTTTAGTCCAGAGTATTTAGTAAAAGTCATGGACAGGTCAAGGGCTGTGAATTTTTGTTTACTGCCCGCGACCTTGATTAAAAACACCCACGACTAAAACGTAGTCTTACTCATAAACAAGGTACATACATTTTTTTGGCTTGTTTAGAGCAGTTTCCTTGCTTGCTTGAGATCTTGAGAAGGAAAGCTTAAAAACCAACATAATCTCAAAGCAGAAGGACCACTGGTGATAAGCATAACCTCTACTTTAGAAACAGAAACCTAGAGCATCAGCATCCTTTGCGTAAGTAGATAGTGAACGAAGTTAACAGTTTTCACATTCATCTTTTTGAAACCAGATGTCTTTAGACTAGTACAGAAAGGAAAGAGACATAAATTTTTGAAGTCCACCATTCTTCACAAGTCCTGTTCCTTTGTAGCAAAGGCTTTCCTATATGAATTTTTCACACAGTGCTGTAAACAACGTACTACTGACTCTCTGCAAGTTCATCCAAGTTGAGGGATGGAAAAAAATGTTCACTTTTTGCCTTCACTCATAATGCTCTAAGTTTTATGCATGCAAGTAATTTACTATCACTGCAGAGGACTGGCCATTAACTGTTCTTTCTAGCTGAAAGAATTAGCAGGTATATTACAATATTTCATTTGTTATCTGGACACCTCCCATACAAGTCTACAAATCTTTAGAAAGTCTACACGAGGATGAGAGGGCTGGATCAGAGATTGGCAACTGAGCTGTTGTCAAGAGCATCTGAAGCACAACATAAGGTGCTTTACATTTTTGCACAGAAACAAAAACAAGATAAAATTAGAAACTGGGGGGGGGGGGGGGGAGGGAAGGAAAGAGATGAAGAAAAAACAGATCTATACTTGAAATTTACAGAATAGGGTTTATTTTTCCAAAATGAGTTTCTACTGCAAAAAAGAAAAACCACCTACCTGACACAAATATATCTTGTGCAAGTTCCACTCCTCTCCCAGAGCACAGATCTTAATATCACTATTTTCTCCATTCAAAAACAGAGTCTGATAAATATACTTGGATGTACTTTTTAGTTTTTTCCTGGATAAAAAAAAACAACAACTCAAAGACATACACAAACTGTGGAATTCTGCCACAAAGAAAACGAAAATATTTGTCAAGCACTTGATTGTTTACAGCACCATATCAGAAGTTGGCTAGCAAGATTTTCTTCTCTTCCCTTAGTCATTAGACAGTTATAGACCATTTCCCCCCATGTGCTGCTGACAGAGGTCATTTGACGTAAGTTTACTTTCTTTTTGTTTACTACAGCTAAGTAGTTATCAGGACATTCCCAGAGTGAATAGGAGAGCTAACAGAAGCCCCAAACCCCACACCTGCCCCTGCACACAAACATACCCTGCCAATTTTCATGGGTCTAGAACCCCTTTCTCTAGGATTAGTTTTCTCTCCCCCCCCCCCCACACTTTCTATGTGACAAGCCTCCAAAGAGCAGAGGGAACTCAGCCCTCCCTACATCCCCAATCCTTCTTGGCCACCGCATCCAGCTGGATTCCCATCAGACTTCCCCCAACTCCACATATTTCATCGCCACCAACCCTTCCCTTCTGCCCTCCTCAATCACCCTCCAAATCCCTCCCTCCACCCTTACCCTTAAGGGCCCATAACTATGCCTCCCTGACATCCCTCCACCCATGCCTGCCAGGACCCCTGCATCCGAGACCCCCCATGAGCCAAGACCCCCCCTCAGCCAAGCCCCCCCCCGCTAGCCAGGACTCCCCCAAGCCCCCCTCAGCCAAGCCCCCCCCCGCTAGCCAGGACTCCCCCAAGCGCCCCTCAGCCAAGCCCCCCCCCGCTAGCCAGGACTCCCCCAAGCGCCCCTCAGCCAAGCCCCCCCCCGCTAGCCAGGACTCCCCCAAGCCCCCCTCAGCCAAGCCCCCCCCCGCTAGCCAGGACTCCCCCAAACTCCCCTCAGCCAAGCCCCCCCCCCCCCCGCTAGCCAGGACTCCCCCAAACTCCCCTCAGCCAAGCCCCCCCCCCCCCGCTAGCCAGGACTCCCCCAAGCCCCCCTCAGCCAAGCCCCCCCCCCCCGCTAGCCAGGACTCCCCCAAGCCCCCCCTCAGCCAAGCCCCCCCCCCCCGCTAGCCAGGACCCCCCCCAGCCCCCCTCAGCCAAGCCCCCCCCCCCCCCCCCGCTAGCCAGGACTCCCCCAAGCCCCCCTCAGCCAAGCCCCCCCCCGCTAGCCAGGACCCCCCCAGCCCCCCTCAGCCAAGCCCCCCCCCGCTAGCCAGGACCCCCCCAGCCAAGCCCCCCCACTCCGCTACCTGCGGGGGGTGTTGAGCAGCTGCTCCTCGCGCTCGCCGTCCCCGTCGCTGTCGCTCTCGCCGGGGCCCTCGGGCCCGCCCCGCTTCCGCTTCCCTCCGCGGCTGCCCCGGTCCCCGTCCGCCCCCTCCCCGCGCGGGGGCGCCACCCGCCGCCTCAGCACCCGGCTGCTCAGCGAGCCCATGGCGGCTGGGCCGCCGCCTCCTCATGGGGCCGCCCGGCGCGGAGCGCCCAGCAAAACGGGCGGTGGGGGGGGGCGGGGACTTAGCGACGCCCAGCCGCGTCCATTGTCGCCGCCACACAGGCCGAGGCCGCGGCGCATGCGCGGAACGGGACAGGCGGCGCATGCGCTAGGAAGGTCACCCTACGGCGCATGCACCTACGAAACTACGGGAGGGGGGAAGAGGAGGGAATTGGAGCGTGCACCAGGGAAAGTCGCATGCACCTACGACACGCCCCCGGAAGGGGAGGGAATTAGCGCATGCGCGCTGTGCTCCCCTTGCGGGGAGGCGCGCGAGCGCGGCTGTGGTAGGGGGCTCGTGCTGTAGGGCTGCTCCCGTTGACCGCAGGGGCTCCTGGCTTGCAGTTTTGCACCTGTTGCAGAAGGCAGGGGTTGGACTAGATGACCTCCTGAGGTCTCTTCCAGCCCTCATCTTCCCCCCCACCCTTTAGCCTTTTCATAGAAGGAGAACATAAATGTGAAGTGGCCCAGTGGTCCCAGCTGTTCGTAATTTGCTTGAGACAGTTTGACTAACCCTCTTTCTAGTCATACTTTTAACTATTCGTTAGCTAACTTCTTGTGAGTATCATTCTCAAAAAGGTCTTCCGAAGGATTCGGCTGTGATGAAAGCAGGGAGTTTGTGCACCAGATCAGAAAAGGTGCGTATTTACCCATAGACATCTGCAAAAGTAACTCATCCTTCAAAGTCCTCCATAAAATCCTTTGGTGTGAGGCCTACAAAATAATAGACTACAGCTAGGCTGAGAACATACCAGCATTGTCTCAGTATCCTTGTACACCCCACCCCTATTTGTTCATGCCTATCTGTTGTTCTTGTTTTATACTTAAAGTGTAAGCTCTTTGGAGGCAGGGACTGTCTTTTTGGTCTGTGTTTGTACGGTGCCTTTGGTCTGTGGCAGGCTCCTCTGTGCTGTGATAACACAAAATAAAAATAGTTGTAAGGAGTGGCATGGAAGAAAGTAGGAAGATAGTTGGATGCGACAAAAGGGGGCTGTGCCGGTGGGATCACCGGCAGGCAGCAGTCTTAGGACTGATCTACACTCAAAACTTACATCAGCAGAACTACATTTCCCAGGGGTGTGAAAAATCCACACCGCTGAGAAATGTAACTATGCCGCACTAACCCCTGGTGTAGACAGCAGTAAGGTGACAGAAGAATTCTTCCAGCAGCCTAGCTCCCACCTCTTAGGGAGGTGGATTAACTACCAGCAATGGGAGAACCCCTGCTGTCGCTGTAGTGGGCGTCTCCACTGAAGCGCTACAGGTGCACAGCAGCCATAGTATTGTAGTATTTTAAGTGGAGACATAGCCTTCGGCAAACTACCATTCAGGCAAAGTCTTAAAAACAAGGACAAAGAGCTTGAACTTGCTGTAGCTTAGAAGGAACGATGCGTTGGAGCTGGATTGTCTGGTCTGCTGCTTCCCCTACAGTGGGGATCCCATTTTCACATGTGGGGGGAGCAAGGGTCAAAACTATTGCCGAAACACAGGATCTTCCTGTGGGAGCCTTGACTTTAGCTGATCTGAGGCGACTTGTAGGCAGGACTCCCTCCCACCCTTATTTTGCAAGAAGGATTAACCCCATTTCTCCCCTTTCCTAGTAATGTGAAGGAATCTCCCAGAGGATCATTGGAGACTTCCTCTTCCCAAGGACCCTCCGCTGGGTTTTACTGTGGGGGGGGGCAGTCCAGGCTGCACTTTGGAGAGGCAGCTGATGTGAAGTTGTGGGACGGGCGAGAAAACACAAGCCTAACTAAAACATGGCGATGCACCTATACGATTTCATCTCATTCAGAAAAGACACCTTTTAGAATTGAAAGTAAAGAAATGATTGGTTTATTACATTGAAAAAGTGAGCACTGGCCAGCAAGCCATTTTTATGGTAAAGCCAGAGGGCACTTGTGAACCTGCAGTAGTGATAAGGCTGAGTGGTTTCTTCTTACTGAGCAGCAGATTGTTGCAGTGCTTAGACTTACTGCCAACAACCCTCCTCTGAAGAAGGGAGCATGAAGACAGCAGAACAAAGTGGGAAAGTGACTTGTCCGAGGCCAGAGAGAGGGTCCAGTTTTGCACCTGGCCAAGTCAATGGGAGCAAAGCGAGTGGCAAAGTTGGGTTTACAACACAGTAGATCCTGCCTTCTATTTCCATGCTCAGCCTACACTGCTCCCTTCCAAAAACAATTACTGCACCACTCAGGCTATGACTGCGCTACAAATGTGGTTTGGGTGGTTGTTTTAAAAAAAAAAAACAAACCCAAACGATGGGACAACTAATGCTAATTAGCTAGCCCTCTCCTACTGTAAAACTGTAGACACTACTTTTGACCATGAGGTAGATGAGATTAGCACTATACCTCTGCCCACGCGTGGCCTCCCCTTATTTAACTCCCACTAAGGCTATGGTCTACACTACAGCTGTGTTGGCATAACTCATGTTGCTCAAGGGTGTGAATAAACCACCCCTGAGTGACATAAGTTACATCAACATAAGCGTTTCCCACCAACATAGCTTCTGCCACTCACAGAGGTGGGTTCTTTATGCCAATGGGAGAGCTCTCTCCCATCAGCAGAGTGTCTTCACCAGATGTGCTGCAGAGTACAGCCGTGCTGTGCATATAGACACGGCCTAAGAGCACAGTGCCTGATCTCCATGAGGAATTTACCGTAGGACAGGGAAAGCTAAGGTGCATTAGTTATTCTGCTGTAAAGCACACACACTTTTTGCAGTGAAGATATAACCTCAGACCAAACAGAATGTGGATTAGGTTTCTGAACAGAATGGCTTCTTTCAACCAGCTCGCTGCAGAAAAGGCATTCAGTGGAAGGCCTTGTCTATGCACAAAAGATGTACTGCTTTTACTGTATGGTGAAGGTAAAGGCGCATAACTGGTGGATGCAGTTACTGTATGGGAAGGGGAATAAGGTATTCCAGCACCAAGCTCCTCTCTACGATTATAAACTGCATCCACAGTAGAGGATGTGCGAGTGTAACAATATTAGTGAAGTCACACCCTTAACCAACAGTTATATTAATACAAAATGTGTGTGTGTAGACTAAGCCTAAGGCTACTGGAGTTTCTAATTTGCTGCTTGTGAATTATATCCTGTTCCTATCTTCTGATATACATAAACAAATAGCCATAGTGATGTGGAATGTTGATAGA
This sequence comes from Eretmochelys imbricata, assembly GCF_965152235.1. Classification (NCBI taxonomy): domain Eukaryota; kingdom Metazoa; phylum Chordata; order Testudines; family Cheloniidae; genus Eretmochelys; species Eretmochelys imbricata. The sequence goes on along the minus strand of NC_135597.1, from coordinate 11,203,691 downwards.
GTGTTTCGATATAGACACGCCTTGCATTTTAGACTAATGGTTTTCTTTGTGCTGGAATATAGTCAGAGAAATAAAGCTTGTTTTCTGTACTTTTCCCACATGGACGGTGTTAATATTTTCCTGTGAAGAGTCTTCTACAGTCTGTGCCTAAGCCCGCCTCAGTTGGTCGGTAAGTTCAATGGCAGTAGGATGTCACAAGTCTTCAAGAATTATTCATGTAGTAGATGCAGATAGATCAAGTTACAGTAGCAGTAAAGGCTTTAGTTAAACTCTCCCCTCATTTCCACCTATTTTGTATGGATTGTAGGAGTGGGCAGAATCCAGCCCTCTGTTACTCCCTCGCAATTGCACTGTATGGCAACACAGATGTGAGCTTGGTAATATGAAGCTCATTGCAGGCTCACTTAACAGAACCTTGGTCAGAGTCTAAGACGGATGTTAGCTATTGCTTCCCTTTTTGCAGCAAGATGCCGTTCTCTAGCGCAGATAATCCAACTGTAGAATGGAGTCTGAGACTCTACAAATCATCTAGTGCTCCTGTTTCTCCAAACATGTCTTTCCAAAGCCTGCTGGGAGAAGTAATTCAGCCAGGAGATTCTGCACTGGACGCTAGTTAGTTAAAGGCATGACTGGCTCTGGTAACACAATTAGTGCACCATTGCATATTCTAAGCAATAAAAGCATATCATAAGAGGCAACTGGCATTGATTAGCCTAAGTCAATTCTAATAGCACTATCTAAACCTATTTTAAGGGGGGGGGGGAATCTTGGGATCTATTTCTCCTTTCCCCTGACAACAAGTTGTACATGGTTTAGTCTTCACCACCACAGAGCAAGAGTAGGACTTTCCTATAGTCTCCTGAAGTGTCTCCCTGAAAGAAAGAAAAACACGTGATTAGATGTGCAATACACGTTCTCAGAAAAAAGACCGTACAGTACCATTTACACTAGTTTGAGCTGATTGTAGGAGTTGTCCCCATGAGATTTTGAATTTCTTTGCCAACTTAAAGTTTGATCACATTTAAGGTGCACCTTTCATCCCAGAGTACTTGACACACATTGATCATGTGTAAGGGCACACTACCCACCACTAAAATGCAGCGACGTGGAATGCAGGAACTATTACCATGTGCGACAACATCCCACAACCATTTTAAGACAAAGTTAATACTTTAACAAAAAATCAAGCAACAAGGATCAAATGAGAAACCACTACAGTATTAAAATATGAAATCCAACTACAGGAGTTCTTTGAGATTTAAAAAAACAAAACAAAACAAAAAACAAAACAAAAAAAAACCCCACACCTGCCCATTAACCCTTTGAGGAATCCAAGCCAATGTTTCTAAGACGCACAGTTTATAGTTATAGAAGGTTGTCAAATAAGTGTCCTCTGACCACAAGACATTAAGCTGTGCTTCAGATCCAACTCACAGAGGGTGAGGGCAGAAATCTTGCTTGGATAGCCAGTACAAAGGGGCTGGATGGTGTTATCTTTGTATTCATCACCGGACCAGTCAATCTGGCATTACTGGAAAACTGTTAAACAATCCTAACACCAAAATTTGTAAGGGCAATGCAAGTCAGGATTAGAGGTGGGTCAAAATTTAAAATATAAGGCAAAAATGTTTTAAAGTTTGAATTTTGTGGGGTTTGAGATGCATGCAATTTTTCAATCTTTTCAGAAGTTTTCTGAATTTCTTTTCTGATTTTTCCCTTATTGTGTATTTCCCTCTTTCCGTTTTCTCCTCCTTCCTTTTCTCTTGTCATTTCAAAAAAAAAAAAAAAAAACACCCACAACAAAAAAACAAGGATTTTTTTGAATGCCTAGTGAAAAAACAAAAATATATATATCAAGAATGGACAATTTCATACACCCCCCCGCCCCCGCCCCCCAAAAAGCTGTTCAAGAATAATAGCTTCTTGTTTGAAAAGTGTGGACCAGTCACTAATCAGACTACAGGGCAAAGTGGCTCGTGCTGTGTGCAGCAAGACCATGGTTTCTAGGTAAGGAAAGCTTACCTGGATGAAGGAGTAGAGAGATTTCCCGTACATCCTCTTGAATTCATGCCTGATATCCAACATGTCAATTTCACAACGCGACACCATCACTCGAATGAGGGTATCGTCATCTGTCCCTAAACCCTAAAGAAAAAAAGCAACCCTTGTACAAATATTGTGCATTGTGGGTAAATCATTGTTAATGGTTAAGGTTTCATCCTTCGTTTCTGGGTGGGAAATTAGCCCGAAGCATTTTGCATTGAGTGTGACAGAGTTCCCTATTTTCAGCATATAATGGGGCAATGCCAGTTTTGTCCCTTAGCAGAGGAGGACAGGAGATTCATGAAGATTATGAACCACTTGGGTTGCTGCCCTCTCTCCTCTCCCGCTACTGTATTAAATTCAGCTGCTATTTATTTTAGCATGCCTCTATATTTAATTGGGGGTGGGGGGGAACCACATACACAGAAAAGCTATTTACCTTCATGGAACCATATAATCTTTCGGCAAAGTATGCATGCTTATTCCTTATGCATTTTACTGTGAAGAGAAAAGAACAAGGGAGATTTTCCAAATCTTTACATCTCAAGGCTGCAGTTACTGCTTAAAGCTCCCATCAGATCTGTATGGGAGGTCAGTGGCGGATGCAGAGGTCTTTCTGCAGATCCATTTGCAGAATCGGGGCCAAAATGTGCACATCCCTGACTATTAGTCCAAGAAGCTCCAAGGTATGGACTTAGAGGCCACTGGACAAGCTGATAAATACAGCAAGGGTAAATGCAAAAGAACGAGCCCCTTCAAATTAACCTGAAGTCCTGTCCATTACAGTACAGCCATTTGTTTAAAGTTTGCAATGCTCTTTGATAAGCGTCAGCACCCTCAGCACCTGGTGGCAAAGGTAAACAACGAGACAGTGGAAGCAATGAAACTTTTGCCATCTTGTTCACAGGCACTTGCCGTATTTGCAAGGGGTAAAACAGTGTGACCTGTGCCAAGAATGGAGACAGTTACTGGCCATCAACAAAGCGTGTCCCCTGCACGTTGCTCTGTTAAGACAGTGGGCAAGAGACACAGTGCGGCTAAAGATGGAGATCTCACTATGCCAAGGTGAAGCAAGCCTAATACTTTAGATAAAATGCCCGTGTCTCCTTCAATGGAGAAAGTGATTTTAACTCCAGGGTCACACACTTTGTTGCTTTGAAAAGCAAGGCACTTTGCACACATCACAGGCTCCTTGCGTTTCATCCCCGTCCACCCTCCCATCCCCCTCTATTTCAGGGACTACCTAGGGATTTTAAAGTTAACCAAGCTTCGACTCCATGGCTTCTGTGCTCAAGGCTGACAGAAGCGATCCTTTCCCATTCTACACCCCGATAGTGTGTTGTGTAACTAAACAACCCTAAATTTAAAACCGGAATACTCACCCACAGCTAATAAGGCATCTTCAAGGTCTCCCGACATCTCAGATTTAATGCTTTCTGTAATGTCCTTCTTAGTGATCCTTCTGTATTCATCAAAGACTGGAAAAGAACACACACTAGTGAAGTCATCAAGCAAGATTTGTTGGTGCCATCTACAAAGGCTTAACCATCAAGGACCAGTTTGCCAGGTCAAGCAGCTGAGTGCTTTGTATGCACATTTGGCCTCTCTTTTTTTAAGTGGTAGACAATTGCAGTTGTCCTGGAAACCATTCAGTTTATCTTCATTTTAACTATCATCAGTTCTCTAATTGGTCAGTTAACTGCTGGTAACAGTGTGATGAATTATTACTTAATGGGGTCCAGCTGAGTAGCTTTGCCTTCCCATTTGGTTCAACATTCTGCCACAAGGGAAGGTTTGCCATTTCGCCATCAGTATTTGCAACCAGCCAGCTCTGCAAGAGCCACTAACAAGATCACTAGAGACTGTGGTTTGAGAACCTCTGATCCAGTAGAATGACGCCTGTCTTTCTTCCTGTAGGGGGAACGTTAGCAAGAAGCTTGCTCCTGAACTCCTATCCTTGGTAACTGTCGCCAAAGTCCCAGTTTACTACTTCTGGTATAAAGACTGGAGCATAGGTGATCCATACAAGTTCATTCTTGTGTCTCTAGGGTTCCTTTTAGGCTCACAAGAATAGGTTCCTGTATTAAAATACTCTGAAGTAGATACATAAGACCAGACTCCAGAGTAGGTGTGTGCCTTTGAGAAGGGTCCCTTCCTGTTTGCCAAGAGATGTACCTAAAAAAAAGGGCTTTTTTTTTTTTTTTTTTAAAGAGAAAAGTATGTAGAAAATTGCTGAGACTTTTACCCTTTAATAAGTGATTTCTGTTTCTTGAACAGAGGATAGTCAGGAATTGTCCCTCATTTGTCCCCCATTTCTTCTCCCCAGCTTCATACAAGCACTAGAAAGAATCAAGCACATGAAATAAGGGTTAGCCCAAAAGCTCAAGTCAAGCCAGAGAGCTTGGGTCTTCCAAAAAGATCATTATCCCATTTTACACATGGGGAAACTGAGGTGCAGAAACTGGTCCAAGGTCATCCAGCAGCAGAGCCCGCACTAAAACCCAGATCTTCTGGGACCGAGTCCAGTGCACTACAAACATGCCAGCTAAATGGTTGATGACTTTTACTAGCCTTTAAAAAACAATGGGTGGAAGGACCGGGGATCAGCAAACACCCACCGCGGTGAGGCAGATGTTTCTTAAAGAGTACGAAGAGCTACAGACCTGGGCATCTTGCTGAGCAAGGCCTTCATCCACATAGCTTCCCTGGTCCCTGTTTCCCTGCAGAAACACAAGAGGGCTGTGTTAAATTCAGCCTTTCAGAGGGGCTCATGGAACAGAGTTGAGCAAGCTTGCTGTTTGAAACAAGTTACCGAGCATATATAATGAGGATCGATTGAGAAGGCAGCTGCAATTGTGCAATAGATTGTTGCAAGAGGGGTGGTGGAGAAAGCTCTGAAGTATTATTTGAGGGTCTGATTTTATTTATTTTTAAGAGAGGCTGAGGACTCAACTCCATCTGATGTCAGTGGGAGCCATGGGGCCTAAGAAAGCACATGGTGTTAACACACACACATACACCCCGATTCCTGTCCCACCCCCTGAGCAGCCTGCCCTTCAGGTCAAACCAATGTGATACACAGGATACCAGCTGAAATGCAAGGTGGCATGGAGACAGTCCTGAAGGAGATCAGCAGGGGAAGGCTGTGCAGTAGGAGAAGGGGAAGGATGTCTAGGAAGGGGATGAAAAGAGCAAGTTGCAAAGCAGAGAGCAGGAGAAGGAACCAGATGAGAGGGAGGATTAGCACTAGTATTTAATACAAATCGGTCTGATCTTTTACACTGGTGTAACTCCACTGACTTCCATTGTGCTACTCCTGACCTACGTCAGTGTAAGAGAGAGGAGAATCAGGCATTCGTGGTACTTAGTATAGAGAGACCTTGTCACAAAAACAAGGTGCTGTGCTGCTTTAGGGAAGACGCTACTATGCCGACAAGAGAGCTTCTCCCATTGCCGTAATTAATCCAGCTCCGCAAGAGGCAGTAGCTACGTTGATGGGTAAAGCCCCCTCGCTCCCCGGTTCAACATAACACTGTCTACGCTGGGGGGTTAGGTTGGTATAACTGCATCGTTCAGGGGTGTGATTTTTCAAGATGAGCAATGTAGTTATACAGCTGTCAGTTTCTTGTGTAGACCTGCCCTTAGAGGATTTGTTCAGCAGCAACAAGAATCAGACGGTTTTTCTTAAACTGCACTTACTGTAGCTAGAGACACCAGCACGCGCCGGAACATGGAAGATGTATCTGAGACAATGTCCTTCTCAAGGGTAGTTCCATATTCTAGCAAGAGAGCACAGACATACATGAATACTTGCTTTTAACAGAGAAAGTTCAGCACCTAAACACTATTCATGTTACAGAAGTCTTCTACATGTCTGGTTGTGACCTAGGTGTCCGGATTATGTGTCTGTCCCTCAATTTCTGAACCTGCCTGCCTAGGAATTGCCACGTTGACCCTGGATCTTATTCTTCTCTCCCTTTGCATCAATGTAACTGACTTCAGTGGAGTTGCTCTGGATTTAGGCCAGTGTATGTGAAATTAATCAGAGTTACACAGTTGTAAGGGAGGAGAAGCCAATCTGGATCATTCTCTCTAAAATAAATCGGAGGTCTGTTCCACACACGAAGTTGCACTGATTTAACTAAAGGTGTTTTGTTAATCTGGTGCAAACCTCTGTATGGAGACACTTAAATCACTTGAACCCTGGGTTAGCTATGTAGTGAGGCAGAGTAGCCTCCCTCCGAGCCTGAAATAGAGGGACCACTACAAGCTACCATCTATAAATATATAGACACAAGCTGACAAAGGAGACAAACTAGTTTAAAACTTTTGTCCATACAGGGATTTGAACCAGTTTAAGTCTATTTTTAAAAACCAGTTTTAACAATTATTATTTGTATTATTGCAGCACCTAGAGGCCCTAGTGACAGACCAGGATCCCAGTACAGCTTCTGAGTGAAATCCTGACTCTTTTGATGTCTGTGGGAGTTTAGCCATTGACTTCAGTGTTGCCAGGATTTCACCCTCTCTGTGTTTAGACAAGGCTTAAGTCTCTGTCCACTGAGCATAATTATGCAGGCACACTAGGTCACAATCAAGTGAAAGACAGACAGAAAGAAGGTATCGCAACAGTCTCTTGCTCCGACTGTGATGCTTCTTAGTTTCACAAGATGTCTTGCTGATGGCTCAGTTATTGTTTGGTTGAACTGCTAGCAGCTAGAGCGATTGGAGAAATCATGGGGTGTGGGTAAGATGCCATTCAAAGAATTCAGTGTTTAAAATCTTTACAGCTGTGTGTGTGTTTGAGAGAGAGAGAGAGATATTTCACAAAATATCTTCTACCTCTAGATCGACATAAGTAGTGCATACAGTTCTATTGGTATTTAACCATTTAACCAATAATGATACAAACTGGGGAAAACACATTTGCTGGCTGGGAAATTTAAATGTTTATGGGGTCAAGAGGTGGAAGGAATTTCTCTAGCTTCTTCTGCCTATAAATCACGAGGCAGCCTTAGGAAATGGTGATTTAAGCCTTAGTTCAGGAAAGGACCCCAAACACATATTTAGCTTTAAGTATGTTGTCACAGTTCAAGGCAACCGCACCTGTGTTCCCCCTCCATGTCCACCAAAGGCACCAACTCTAGGCTCCCCAGTCTTCACCTCTCTAGTGCAGAGATGCATCTCTCCCTCCTGACAGGGATTTTTCCAGGCTGCACAGCTCCCTGCCTACGCTGTGAGTTCCCCAGTAAACCAGACTCCCTGAACAGGCCTGCATCTGCACTTTGCTTTCTCCCCAAAGGCTAGAACTGTGGGCAATTACCACAGTTCGTAAGTTACCACGCAGCTTTTCCTAAGCAAGCACATTTATTCTTAAGGTGAAAGCATTAAAGACAGTAAGAGTTCCTCTGCGCACACTCATAATCTTACCAGGTCACCCATCAGTCTTATGGGGCCTCAGTAGGCCGAATTCCTTCCAAGTTCCAATCCTTCCTAGGAAAGATTGGGGCCACCCTTAGAAAGTCCTGTCCATTTGCTGGATCAGAAACGAGGTCGTGAGCCGGGGCATGCACAAGCGGGGCAAGCAGGGACACAGCCCTCCCCCGCTCCCAATAATTGTCAGGGGCACAGAACTCCTCCAGCCCCGGGGCCAGAGTCGCATGGAGAGCAAGCTCCTGGCCCCAAAAGGGGTCAAAGTTAAATTTCTGCGCACGCCCCTGGTCGTGAGTGAGTTTAAACCAAAAGTCCTTTCTTTGTCTGTTGGTCTCTGGAGAATCCAGTTTGATGCAGGATATGCAAGCGTCTCCAGGTTGTGGTACCTCTCTGGAGGGGTTACAACCCTAGTGAACTTACCTCCCACCGTTAGTTCCAGGAAGGCGGTGGTCATCATCCCCCATGGAATTGCATACAATCCCTGGCCCACAATGATACATAAACTTAATACAGTGAGATCTCCCAAAGATATTACAGGACACGAAGCACATGTGTAATAGATATGGCAATCAGGGGAACTTAAGCACATGGCAAAGTGCTTTCCTGGATCTGGGCCATAGTTGGGACCTCTTGCAAGCTTCTCCACTTGCTCTCCCAGTACAGGTTACTCTCAATGCACTAACGTCATAGGATCTCATAATTTATACTACTTACGACGATGGTAGGTCTCATTAATGCGCTGGATTTCTTCACAGGAACGAGAAGCCAGAATTTCGATCAGGCAGCCCTCATCTGTCCCGGCACCCTAAACGCAGAACAGAGAATCAGGATGAAAGCGGCTTTCAATCTACCAGCAAACAGAGGCACCGTGATAGCAACACAAGATGGAGAATCAACTCTCTTGAGTAATAGTCCAGGATCCGATGGGCACACCCCCATCTGGGTAAGTCACTTAATTTCTCTGCCTCTGTTTCACCACTTGTTCAGTGTGGATACATTACAGACTTCATGCGAAGAAGTGATATTTGTTTGTAGAGTTGGGTGGCTCATGAAAGATTCTGAGATTTAAAAAAAGTCCCATTTCGCAACAGGAGGAAACTGAAACCTTTTGAGAGTTTTTACAAAGAAGCAGAGGGGCACAGGCTCTCCCCAGAACAGCCAGGGGGTTAAGGCATTCACCTTTGAAGTGGGAGACCCACATTCAACTCCCTGCTATGTATGATTCAGACCAGAAACGTCAACCTGAGTCTCTCACATCCCAGGTTATTGACTAGTTTTCTCACCAGACATTCCATTCTGGACCCAAGAAACCTTTTCATCCAAGTAGACCCATCCCCACAAAAATACTTGGTTTGGACAAGTCTGCATTTTCCAACAACAACAAGGTGTTGTTAAAAAGCTCCTGACCAGCTTTAGATGTTTGCACAGTGCTTTGAAGATGCAGAGTGCTATATAAACGCTAGGTTATTGAAGACCAAAAGTATAATTGGGTTAAAAAAAGAATTCGAGAAATTCCTGGAGGAAAGGTCCATCAATGGCTATTAGCCAAGATGGTCAGGATGGCCATACTCTGGGCATCCCTACACCGCTGGCTGCCGGAAGCTGGATCACTTGAAATTACCCTGTTCTGTTCATTCCCTCTGAAGCATCTTGCATCAGCTGCTGTCACTAGACAGGTTACTAGGCTAGACGGACCACTGATCTGACTCAGTGTGGCCATTCTTATGTTCTTATTAGTGCATAGACCGTGTACCTCTTTCAGTGTCAAGCCTGATTTTGCAAGTGGGTAGCAGGATAAAGGACTATGCACGGCCCTTAGTGTGAAAGTAATTCATATTGCAACTTTTAACAATCTAGCTGTCTTATACCGAACACATCACCATGTTCATTTTCTTATTGACCAGTAGAACAAAATGGAAGAACACACAGTCCAGAAAGCGTTTGCAGATTTAATGCACATGTTCTATTCAGGTTCTTATACAACCCTCATTAGCTTAGTAGCAGAGAGCACCTTCCAGAATTGTGTTAAGTGACGTAAACTAGCACCCTGTCACACATTCTTTCTTCCTCCTTCGGGAGAAGTTGCGTGGTGAATGTTTAATTCATGCCACATATTGAACTCACTGGTGTTTTGGTAACATCAGTGAATATTTACCAACCTTCATGGCCCTCTTCAGTTCCTGCACATCGTACAGTGTGATGGAAGTCATCAATCCAATTATCACCTTCTCAAAATTCCCACTCAGCTCAGACTTCAAATCGCCAATCAAATCCTAGAAAACCAGGGAAGGTGATAAATAGCCATGAGAACAGAAAGCCCCACTCCTCTACCTAGGTGCTGGAACCAGGAGTGCTGGCACCCTGCCACATCCCCGGCTTGCAATGGTTCCCATCCTATACATGGTTTACAGTTTGATTCAATGGCTTTCAGCACCCCTGCTATTCTATACAAAACTCCTAGCTGAACTCCAAGTCTGGTAATTCCAGTGCATCCTATCTAACTCCTGCTCTGCATTCAGATAGTCCAGTGGTTAGGGCACTAGTTTATGACTTGGGAGACCAGGTTCAATCCCTTGCTCCACCACAGATTGCATCCTCTTGGGCAAGTGGCTTAGATCTACACCTAAAATATAGGTTGACCTAGCTACGTCGCTCAGGGGTGTGAAAAATTCACACCCCCTGAGAGATGTAGTGAAGCCAACCTAAACCTAGTGGGGTCTCCACCAGGGCTAACGGAAGAATTTTTCCTTGACCAAGCTACTGCCTCTCAAGGGGGTAGATTAACCACAGCGGTGGGAAACTCCCTTCCGTGGCTGTAGCAAGTGCCTACGCTACAGGGCTAGAGGGGCACAGCTGCAGTGCCATAGCATCTGTAGTGTAGACAAGGCCTCAGTCTATCTGGGCTCAGTTCCCCAGCTGTAAAACAGGGATCATAGCACTGCCCTGCCTCCTAGGGGTGTTGTGGGAATAAACACATTAAAGATTGTGAAGCACTTTGATTTCTACTGATGAACGACACTATGTGAGAGATTGGTTTGGGAAGGATGATGATGATACCAGAGAGACTATTTTTCACATCTTCTCCCAGCATCATCCATGCCTGATTTTAGCAGCTTCGCCGTTAACTTGTTCATGTGGGCGTTTAACATTTCTGTCTAAAGCCATTTTCGTTCCATGTTTTGCTTTTAATGGTTGTGGGCGTAAGGCAGAGGAGAACGTGGGCAGCAACTCAGGGCTGGTACACACTAGAAAGATGTACCACTTCATCTGTGCCAGGCTAGCTAGTGGTACAACCCTTCCCCACCTCCCAGTGGGGATGTAATTAGACCAGTATAAAGGTGCTTAGTCTGGTATAGCTGTTTCTGGTTCAGTAAGCAAAGGTTACCTTTATAGTGTAAGCTCTTTGGGGCATCTTTTTATTGTGTTTGTACAGCACCTAGCACAATGGGATCATGGTCCATGACTGAGGCTCCGAAGACTACAATAATACAAATTAATAATAATACTGGTATAACTGAGTCCACACTACTGCATACACTGGTATAACTCTCAACAAACAATACATTTCTAAAGGACATAAGGTATACCCGTATAACTCTTCTAGTATGAACCAGGCCTTAGAATAATATCTTGGTCGGCTTTGTAAGGCCGATCATCATTTTGGAAGCCTCCCCAAGAGGCTTCACTTCTTGGTGCCTCCTTTTAGCCATCTAAACCAGTGGTTCTTAACCTTGGGTGCACGCACCCCCTGGGGGTGCGAGATGCCCTTTCTGGGGGTGCGAGACATGCCAGATTTTTTTAGAAGGTAAATCATCAAACACACAAATTAAGCACAGGTACGTAAGTACAACTACTTTGTTTCATCAAACCTATGTATTTATTAACATTACTGTAATATACAAACAAACAAACAAATATATCTAGGTTTAAAGAACTGACCTACTTCAACGATTTTTGAGAAGGGGTGCGAGAACGTATTTTGAGAACCAAAGGGGTGCAGGCTGCAGTAAAGGTTAAGAACCACTGTTCTAAATGGAACACAGTAACATACACCAACCTTACCGGGGTGTGACGAGGACAGATTCATCTGAGGATCCAAAAGCCTTTTAAAAACCCATTAATGAAAGGCACCATAAAAAGCAGGAAGAATTAAAAAAAAAAAAAAGACCAACCAACACAAAAACACACCTTTAAGCAGATCACTGCAAAGTGACCCTTATTTGGAAACTGGGCTAGTTTTCTTAATGCTTGTCACACTCTTTGAAGCCTGTGAATCAGACTGTTGCTGTACTTATGAACAATCTTGTAGGTATGGTAGCCTTAAAGTAAACTAGGAAAGTAGACTAAATGGCAGTTAGCACTAAATCCTTGAAAAGCAGCATTTACCTGCTTGTTCGTGGATGGAGTAATGAGGGGTAGGGCACAGTGGGGTGAATCACCAGGTGGGCAAAAGTGACTATTAAGATGGGTCAGTAGTTCACACCGCCATTAGTTTTATTAGCAGTGGCCTCCAGTGAACAGATGTGTTTCCCTGGAACCACTTTCTTTACAGGCACAGAAGAGCCTGCTCAACAAATAACCAGCATGTGCTGTGACGGGGCAAGGCCAGATGGCTATAGAAAAGTAGTGGGAGATAGATATATAAGCTCCAGGCTAAACAAATCCCTGGTACCAGGTTAAGTGAAATGGAAGCTGCTCCAGGTCAATTAAGAACTTTTCAGAAGGCAGGGAGAAGGCTAGGTTGATTGGGACACCTGAAGCCAATCAGGGGCTGGCTGAAACTAGTTAAAAGCCTCCCAGTCAGTCAGGTGGGTGGGCATGTCAGGAGCTGTGGGAGGAAGTTGTGCTGTTGGAGAGGCTGAGTAGTACACACCATATCAGGCACAAGGAAGGAAGCCCTGAGGTAAGGGTGAAGTGGAGCTTGAGGAAGTGAGGGCTGCTGTGGGGGAAGTAGCCCAGGGAATTGTACATGTCATGTTTCTAAAAGGTCAGCTACCACAGCTGATACTATTAGGGTCCCTGAGCTGGAGCCCGGAGTAGAGGGTGGGCCCGGGCTCCCCCCCACCTTTGCCCCCTGATCAATCACTGAGACTGGGAGACAACAGAGACTGCAAGGAAGGATAACTGCTCCTCACCTCCCTTGCTGGCTTATGATGAAAATAGAGAAAGAAGGGTTACTGGAGGGTCACAGTGAGCCTCTGAGGCTAGCAGAATGCACCAGGAAACGCGGGACCCACGGAGGCAAGGACAAAGCTTTGTCACAGTGCTCAGAATGTTTACACAAGATAAAAGGCAATGCTTTAATGTCAGGTTAAGCAAATTTAACTGATTCAGCCATTAACCCCTTGGTGCCAGGGGATCGAGACATTCAGCAGCCCTTCTCACCATGGGCATAGGCCAGAGGATTCACTAAATTGGAGTGCTCAGCTTGAGATCTAGAGCTTGTTGGGCATCCAGACACCAGCAGCTCGCCTTGACTTCAGTTTTGTGGGTGTTAGTACTCAGCACCTCTGAAAAAAATCGAACTTAAATATAAAAAAAACAACAACCCAAAACCCTGGAAATTAGTGGAGACTTGATGATTTGGGCTTTAAGGCCATGTAGTATTAAGGATCATCCACTAGATAGCATAAAGGCAAGCGTGTAGATAGATTGCTTGACCAAATTTCTGCTACATATTGGTGGATAATCTTAACAGATACCTGACAATTTTCTTTGGACGAGCAAACGCACTGAAATGAACGGAGATTGCAGTGAGCTTTATGCTAAGGCCAGCAAAAGTTTTGTCTTGCCTCCCCACAACTGAATGAGGGAAGTCAGTAATTTTCCAGACAAATCGTGTAGTCCAGGAATTGTCTAGATCATAATCAAGAAATTCAGAGGCTACCTACCCTGCCAATAGTGGATTTATAGGTGATTAGAATTTGCTGACGTTGGTATATACTCCTCTTGGCCACGATATCGATGATGGCATCTTCATCTGTACCTGGGGGAAGACACAGGAAAGCCAGCCAGGTTGTTATTATTATAAATAAGTATTAATTTTGAAGCAGGCAACTCAGCTGACTTGTCAGGTGTGACACAAACTGGTTTTATTCCTTCTAAAACCTGATTTTTCTATGGCACTAGAGAACTAGCACTAGATCACATGTGTTGGCTACCATCTTGGCCAACATATCGGGGATTGAACAGGGAACCTCCAAAGTAAAGAGCCTACAGTGCTATAGCTTTCTCTAAAGAGACAGGGTTCTCTAGGTGGGGCTGTAAGAGGCTCCCATCTTCTGGGAATTGGGCACGGAGGGTGCCCTATAACTTTCGCTTGTCAATGGGTTACACACTTAAGAAGTTCTTTAGCATCCCCTTGTTAGGAATGCATTTTATCATGACCTTGGGCTGAGAGTCAGTCTGACCTCATAAGCCTGGCCATCAGTTGGATGGGAGACCTCCAAGAAAACAGAAGTGGGCACTGACAGTTTACAAGAGAGCCCTCTTCCCACAGAGGCAATCCTGACATAGTACCTCAACAGGGTGTTGGGATCACCCGATTCCAGGAGAGACAAATCACAGGCTGATTAAAGACAGTCTTGTGGTTAAAGCCAGAGCTTAGAGCTGAGTTTTATTCCCAGCTGTGCCACAGATTTCCTGGGTGACCTTGGATGGAATCCCTGCATCCCTCTCTGTGTCTCAGTTCCCCCATCTGGAGAGTGGAGATAATGATGCTATCTTACTTTGCAGGAGTGTTGTAGGGATAGATTTATTATCAATGTGTGAATGAGCCACTGAGATGCTATAGTGATAGACAGGTAGGCTTCTGCTGCTCTCCATGATCAAACTCCACCCCCTTCCTGTAGGGTTTGAGGCAGTGCTGTCCTTTCCCATTCTGCCCCGTTAAATTCCCTCTGCTCAGATAGATAGTGTTAAATTGAAATTCCTTCCATTTGGATAATGTTCTTTATTTGTGCCAAAGCTGCCTTGTAGTGTTCTATACTGCACAACAGCTGCCCTGTTCCACCCCAGAAGTGGCTGCATTTCATAACTGGATGAGGTGACCCCCATCTCCGGTTTGTAGAGAGCTTGGGGGCAGGAGTCAGTAGAGAAACACAAGTTACCAAACTTTTGCTCTAGTGAGCTGTATGACCTGCAGGATGCTGGCACTCCGAGGAGAGGGGGTTAGAGTCTTAAAAATAAAGACAAGCTCACCAAGCCCCTTCATGGCTTTCCTTAGTTTCTGTGCATCTTCCTCAGCACTGAAGCCCAAGGCCGCCTTGATTGTACCCCGGTTTCCAGCCTAAAGATACAGAATGTCAATTGTTAAAGACAGAAGCAGAGAAGAACACATGAAAAATCCCAGTTATATACAGATTCTCCTGGAGGGGAGACCAGTTACAAAACAGAGGAGTTGATTTGTGTTTCGATAAGGTGAGAGTCCATTTAGCCGTACAGCAGGTTACATAAGAATGGCCAGACTGGGTCAGACCAATAGTCCATCTAGCCCACTAACCGGTCTTGTGACAGTGGCCAATGCCACATGCTTCAGAAGGAATGAACAGAACAGAGCTATTATCAAGTGATCCATTGCCTATCATCCAGTCCCATTTTCTGGGGAACAGAGGCTAGGGACACCCAGAGCGTGGGGTTGCATCCCTGACCATCTTTGGCTAACACCCATGGATGGACCTATCCTCAATGAAGTTACCTAATTCTTTTCTGAATCCAGTTATATGTTTGGCCTTCACAACATCCCTTAGCAAGGAGTTCCACAGGTTGACTGGGTGTTGCGTGAAGAAACACGCGCGTATCTTTGTTTTAAGCCTGCTGCCTATTAATTTCATTGTGTGACCCCTGTTACGTGAAGGAGTAAATAACACTTCCCGATTCACTTTCTCTACACCATTCATGATTTTGTAGACCTCTGTCATACTCTACCCCCTCCCCCCAGTCATCTGTTTTCCAAGCCCAACTGTCCTAGTCTTTTTACTCGCTCCTCATATGGAAGCTGTTCCATCCCCATGATGATTTGTTGCCCTTCTCTGTACTTTTTCCAATTCTAATGTATCTTTTTTGAGACGAGGCAACAAGTACTGCATGCAGTTTTCAAGTTGTGGGTGTACCATAGGTTTATATAGTGGCACTATGATATTTTCAGTCTTATCGATCCCTTTCCTCATGGGTCCTAACATTCTGTTAGCTTTTTTGACTGCAGAGACAAGCTTCCATTCTGCCCTAAGCCGTCACCTCCCCCTGCAGGAGACACACTCCGACAGGGGGCTTCTCTTTCAATTGAGGATTAAGCCACATTGGCATAGGAAACCCCTGGCTGCTGCCTGCACTGTACTTGTTCTGCAATTCAATAAAGGACTCCATTCTCCTGGCCTGCCAATCTGGCACCTTTGTTAAACCCCATTGTGTCATCTCCCTTTAGTATCAATCGTTATCCGTATCATCATGAAAGAATCAATTCCCTATAAGGCTCCTACATGGCATTTTTACAATGGTGGGCAAATACCATCATTTCCATTTTACAGATGGGGAAACAGAGTCACAGGGAGATGGTGGAGTGACTTGATCATGTCAGAGAGATTAGAACCTGGATCTTGACACCCAATCCATGGCCAGATCCACTGACTCACACTGCCTGCTTCTGTTCCCACTGAACAATGAGAGTCTTTCCATTCACTTCAATGATCAATGCATAAGGCCATTAGGCCCACATCCTGAAAGGTATTTAGGCACCTATTCCCATATATTTCAGTGTGAGTGAGGTGCCTAAATACCTTTCAGGATGTGGGCCTTAATGCCTAAACAGGGGCTATTTGGCAGGAGGATCTTAGGTATTTTCCATGAATAGCTGGGCACTTGGATGGGCACTGTAGAGTTCTTAGGAACTTGTTGGGCTTACTGTCATAGGACTAAGCGACCTCTTGACGTCTCTTCCAGCTCTAAATTTCCATGAGCCGATAACAAAGCTCATTGATTTTGGTGCAAGACCTGGCCCTTAGTAAATATATAGATTACTGAAGATAATCCACATTCTAGTATGAGGAAATAGGCAGCAATGAGTCCTTCCCACTGTATCAGGCAGCGCTAGCCCTCTTCTTGCTACATCATTTTTCTAAGTAAATATAATTGCACTGATCAGATAAATGTAGTCAATGCAGGGACTGACTCTACCTAGCTCTGCCTGGTACCTGGAAGCAAACACACTCACCTTTGCCATAGTATTCAGTTAATATTTTAAACGTCAAGGTCCCCAAACAGATGGTTATCTGCAATAAAAAAAAAGAGCGAGTGTTGATAAAAAGGAAGTGTCCTAGAAAATAATTGACAGAATTTACTCTCTCTGTCTCTATCCCAAGGGGACTTAAATAAATGGGGCTGGTTCTTCCTGACACTGTAAAGAAATAACTGCTTCATTCTTCAAGGTAAAAGTCAATAACTGTTCACCAACATTCTTGTTCCAATGGGTTACATTCACCTTTGAGATAACTACTATCACTTCCCTCGATCTGCTGGCAATGCCCCTACTAATATGCCGTTAGCCTTCTTGGCAACAAGGGCACACTGCTGACTCATATCCAGCTTCTCATCCACTGTAATCCCCAGGTCCTTTTCTGCAGAACTGCTGCTTAGCCATTCAATTTCAACCATTTGAAAACGTTTTTTAATTTTTATAAAATAAAATTAAAGTTGAGAAACAAAGTAGTTTCAAATCAAAAAGACTGAAGTTCATTTCAAAAGTGACAAAACAAACTGTTTGATTGGGGGGAGGGGACAGAGGGAGCAAACCAACAATTCAGCAGAATCTACACAAATTTGCAAAATGTTTTGGTGTCAGCGAAGCTGAAATTTTTCGCCAAAAAGAGTTTCAGCTGAAAAGTTTTGCTCAGTTTTAACTAAATTACCCAGAGACCTGGGAAAGAAATTCTAATTTAGGATTCAGATAGTTAGGTATAGGATTTACTCTTTTAAAAAGCTCAGTGTTCTGCACACTTTGTCTGACTAGTTGCAGTTAGAATATATAATTCCATGAAAACCCACAGCTGGAACTTGTCTTTAAAGCTCTGAAGATTCCATAGACGGTTTATTAGCCATTTCGCAGAGCCCAGTTTTTATGCACATAGTTATTTCTGTTTTAATTAAGGAAGCCTAAAAACCATAAATGAACATAATCAAAAGCTACAAAGAGCCTTTCCCAAGCTCACTTATTCCAGCTAAGGGGAGGGGAAAAGGCAAAGAGTCAGAATTTGGCCCACACATCTGAAACAAGAACTCACATCTTGTCAATGTCAAGAGCTACTACTCTGACGGGGAATAGCCCTTGGAGTTCAATGGAGCTACCGCAGAGGTAGCAGAATTATCCCCCGGAGCCATTTCAAGCGACTGTTACAAACCCAGCAGTGCTGTGGGATTATGCTGTTTCAGCAATGTTGATTCAGCTGCGACTTCTGTTGGTGTTTGTGAGGAGTAAGGAGGCCCCACGTGCCAGATTAAGAAACACAAGATTTACAAGGAGGAAAGACGAGAAGTTGAGACTCAAGAACCCAGATCCTCAGCTGGTGGCAGCTCCGTTAAAGTCAATGCAGCCAGGCTGATTTACCCCAGTGGAGGATCTGGCCCATATAACGCTAGCTGAATGTTCTCTTTCATCTTAGGTTCCATAGTTATTGCAGACATATACAATATTGACCACGACAGCTTGAAAGGAAAAGTTAACCGTGATGATAAGGCATTAACTGGAGTACTGCGTCCAGTTCTGGGCTCCACATTTCGAGAAAGATGTGGACAAACTGGAGAAAGTCCAAGGACGGCAACAGAATTGATTACAGGTCAGGAAAACATGACCGATGAGGAAAGATTGACAAAACTGGGTTTGTTTAGTCTGCAGAAGAGAAGACTTGGTGGACTTATGATAACAGTTTTCAGGTATGTAAAACATTGTTACAAGGAGGAGGGTGAAAAATTGTTCTCCTGCACCTCTGAAGATAGAGCAAGAAGCAATGGGCTTAAATTGCAGCAAGGGAGATTTTGGTTAGGAAGTTTTTTCTAATGTCTAACTGTCTGAGTGGCATTGGAAGCGAAGCATTGCAACAAATTGCCTAGGGAGGTTGTGGAATCTCCATTATTAGAGGTTTTAAAGAACAGGTTAGACAAACACTTGTCCAGAATAGTCTAGTTATTATGTAGTCCTGCCTTGAGTGCAGGGGATTGGACTAGGTGACCTATTGAGGTCCCTTCCAGTCCTACGCTTCTAGGATTCTATGTTGTGACGTTCTCCATTTCCCTCATTCTAGACCTTACTTCCGTTCCAGACAATCTTGACATTCCCATATTTATTAGTGTAAGCTATCTATTCTTGCACCCATGTATGATCATGACGCTCAGTTTATCAAGAGCTGGGGAGGTTAAAAAAATCAATTCCATATCATTTAAAAAATTCTCCCCTGTTGGCTTTTTCTAGATGGACCAGAGACCCAGAAAGGTGTCCCTGGACAATGACAAGTTGAGAGATCAATATTTTTGGCCTCAGTTTTCCCAGAGTGTCCACTTACTTCGGGGGTCTCAGCTTCTGGGTACTCCAATTGAGACAGCTTCTCTCAAGGCCTGATTTGAAAGGTGCTGAACACCCATATCTCCAGTTAATTTCTATGAGAGGCAAGGGTGCTCAGCAGCTCTGAAAATTAGGCACCAAATAGAACCTTAATTTGGACACTCAGAACCCCCCCTCTTCCCTCCCCCACCCCAAAAAAGAGCAGACACTTGAAAATGCAGGCCAGCCATAGCATACTACCTGTTGCAAAACCCTTGTTCCAGTTGGAGAATCAGTCTACGATAGTTAGCTGAGCAAAGCTAGGCAGACAACATCTCACTTCGGTGGGGGCAGTGTTGCCTATAGCATCTTTGTAATAGGTTTTCTGGCACAATTCGAACTACACATGAAGTTACCGTGGAAGAGAGAAAGGTGGGTGTGGTAATACCTTTTATTGGACCAACTTCTGTGGAAAGATGTCTTGCCAGATGAACGTGAGACGTTACTGCATGAGTTTTATGTTCTTTCTTGGCTGCGTTGATAAATGAATCATTTATACTGCATCCAGAAAAGTGCTAGGCCTCTCCCTACCCCCCCCAAAAAAAGACAGCTCTGAATAGCTTAGGAGGAGACAGGACAAAGGTAACAGAAGGAAGGTCATGCTGCATTCAGGTACGTTAAGAACAATTTTCCAAAGCGCTGGAGTGACTTAGAATACGTCTGCACTGCAAAAAAATAAATAAATAAATAAAAACCCGCAGGAGTGAGCCTCAGCGCCTGGGTCAACTGACTCAGGCTCCTGCTATGGGGCTAAAAACAACAGTGAGATGTTCTCGCTCGGTCTGGATCCCAGACTCAGAGACCCACATACCTCGCAGGGTTTCAGACTTGGACTCCCACCTGAGCAGGGACGTCTATGCTGTTATTTTAGTCAGCTGAGCCAGGCTCTGAGACTTGCTGTTGTGAGATTTTATTTTTTTGTAGCGTACAAAACCATTTTAGGCTCTTAAGTACTGTTTTCAAAAGTGACATGGACACTTAGGAGCCTGAGTCCAATCAAGTTTCAATGTAATGCATTCACTGCATTGAAAGACCATGGGAGTCAGGACCCTAAGTGACCAAGTCACTTTTGAAAATGGGACTTGGGAGCCTATGGACAATCGCAGAGGAGGAGCTGGGCTGGACCGATGATCATGCAGGACAAAAACATTCAGAGATTTTTGAATGAGTTGGAAAATGGATGAATGAAACCCATGACAGAAGAGAATTAATTTATCCACAGTCTCCAGAATTAAAAAAAGCCCATCTCCAAGTCCTATTGATTAAATGCACATAGACCGCCCACTCAAGAAGTTAGAAGTGCCACAGACTTCACCTTATATTCTGAGGGCTTGTCTACACTGGCACTTTAAAACGCTGCAGCTTTCTCGCTCAGGGGTGTGAAAGAACACCCCCCAAGCGCGGCAAGTTTCAGTGCTGTAAAATGCCAGTGTAGACAGCGCACCAGCGCTGGGAGCGATGCCCCTCGTGCTGCAACTGCACGAGCCACGGCAGCGCTTTAACATTGCCAGTGAAGACCTGCCCTTAGTAACCTGAAGACTGATTCCTCACTGACTTGTACCTTGTGCAGGTAATTTATATTGGTACAAAGCAGGTGTAGACCGCTACCATTGATTTGGTAACACTCACACCCACTTTGAATTGGCGCATGTGACTACACAAAGTGCAAAGCAGCGGAGAGTCAAGCCCATCATGTCCTTCTCGCTGTTCTGACCACACTGATTTATTTTTCATTGTGCAAGTGGAGAGAATGCAATGGAGTCAGTTTCACTTTGGCTAAGTGTCCCTGGGCTGCAAATGTTTCAGGGTGGAAACGTTGATTTTTGTTTTAAGTTAAAATTTCTGTGAATTTTAAAAGTAAATTGAGGGGAATTTTCAATTGGTATGGGGTTTTGCAAGACTAAAAATCCAAATGAAGAGCCTGATTTGAGTTGCTTTCATCCCTTTTAGCAAGACATTAATTAAAAAAACCCACAACTTCAAAGTTCCACAGAAGTTTTCCGCCTGCACTGGAAAACACTGCTCAAGTTGTTTCTATCCAGAAGCAGGAGTAACACAGATGTCTGTTTTCAAATTGACTAGAGGAAATAACAAAAGCAGAATTTTTCTTAGATAAACAAAGACGGGGGAAGACAGCCTAAAAATAAATGAGGTGACAAAAAAAACCAAACAAACAAAGAACACAAGGCAGAGACATCCCCACAAGATGTAGGGCAACTGCTCCTGACAGCTCCCACTGAAACTTATGCACTTTTGGAACCTTCAGAGACACTGCCTGGAATCTAACTTGGTCTGTAACAGGTTGCTAGAGTCCCTTCAGAATGATTTTTAATTCCGTCTGAAATGATCCAGAATCAGGCCTGAAGCAAATAAAAACTAGAGGGCAAATCCTGCTGACTTTGGACCTGCTTCACCATTTCCATCCGTGAAAAGTGGGTGTAAAATGCTACCAAATCAGAATGGAAGTACGGTCCATCCATTCCGTACTGGTGTAATTGAAACCACAAGGTGTAGGTCATTGGTGATTCAGGCCCTGTATTCAGTCAAAGTTCCCACTGAACTTCTGTCCTGTTGAACTTAATGGAACCAGTTCTCCTCTCACTTTCACTCCTGATTTCACATCAGTGTCTTGAACAAAGTTAATGGCTTGAATAGAGATGAGAGGAGAACCAGCACCAATGGAAAATTTGTCTGAAAAACAATAGTAGGATTTAGTGCCTGGTAAATAAAGCAGAAAATCCAGCGGAACGCTTGAGTGATAGCTCCTCCCACCAAACACCAACGTTTTGGTGTTCAGCCTGAATGTTTAGATTCCACCCTCACTATCCCACCCAACAGATGATCAGGAATGCCATAATCTTTTCATCACCAAAGGCAACCTTTGCAGCTCAGTGAGAGCCCTAAGCCTGATCCTGTAAAATGCTTTTGTCCCTGCTTAATGCTATACTAGCATGAGCAGTCCCACTGAAGTCAAAGTGACTATTGGCTTCGGTGGTTGCAGGATTGGGGTCCTAGTGAGCCGAACCCCTGAACCTGCAATCGGATCCACTAGCAGCAATCCCTATATGCCTGCCAGCACAGCCCCACTTAACGTGCGTGCAGGAGTCCACGCTAGCAGATCCAGCGGCAGGATTAGCATATAGAATTGGAAGGGGAAGTGGCTGTAGGGTGCATGTTTCAGATCTCTGACTGATACAGAAGCACACAGGGGCCTATGCCTACACACACTTACCAGCTCTTCTGCACAGTGAAATTGACCAGAATAGCTACCCTGGGACTGGCTGTTCTATTCCAGGCAAGGTGAGGGTGAGGTAATATCTTTTATTGGATCAACTTCTGTTGGTGCAAGAGACAAGCTCTGGAGCCACACAGAGCTCTCCTTCAGCTGCTCATTCCAGAATAAGAGTGTCTCCACACAGGCAGTTATTCTGGAATAGCTATTGTACTTTAAATTCACACCCAGCCTGATTCCGGAATAACTTCTCCCTATAGACAAGCCCTTTTAAAGGGGAAAAGTACACACTAAAACCTGCATTTTACGCCTATAATTGGCTTTTGCTGAACGTGTAAATCAATGAATGAGAGCAGGAACCGGGTTTGCCCTTTCCATGGCATGGTTAGGGCTTAGCCTAGGGTTTGTAATGGAAACACCGAAAGTCTCAGGGATCAGCTACCTGGAAGAGCAGGTGCAGGATTTCCTTGACTGCTTCCTGCCTGCCATATCCACCGCCTCAGACAGACCCTCCAAACCCCACCAAATTGGCTCTGCCACCCCTAACTGCTTCCTATGCAATGGGCCAGTCCCCTCTCAGTTCGGATGGGGTCATTCCGGGATGATTTCATTGCCTTCCATGGGACGATGCCAGAGTCACACTGGCGTAAGCAAGAGCAGAATCTGGCCCCCAAGCTCCCCTTTCCTTCCCAGAGCTGACACCTTCCAGCAACCTCCCCACCCACTCAGCTCACTAGAAACCGCAGCTGGTGCCCTACCTGGCGGCTGAGACTCCTTCCCTCTCCCCATCCACCTCCACTCCCCACCGCCGGCCTAGCCAAATGCGCGCTGCTACCCCGCAGCCCAGGCGGGCTGGGCCATTCCCGGGGCGGCGCGGCAGCAGCGGGGTGAAGCAAACTTTTCACCATCCCCCAGCAGGACAGGCGTGGAGGGCGTCTCTGAGTCAGGTTCCTCTTTCCCACGCGTTAGGGCCCAGGGCCCTGGCCTCTGCCTGGCCTGCGGAGAAGGGGGGAGAACACCCAGGTCCCGAGCCCGCTCTGGGCTGGCGGAGCGCTTCGGGCCGTGCGCCCTGGGCCGTGCGCCCCTGGGCCAGGCTGTGCGCGCCTCTCCAAGCGCTTATTGCAGGGGGAAGGGACCGGGGTGCGATGCCACGCCCAAGCCCCCTGTGATGCAGGATCGGGGCCCCCCCCCCAAGCCCCCAACGCTGCGAGGAGAGGGGCTAGGGAGCCGCCCTGGCTGCGCTGCGGCGTTTGGAAAGCGGAGCTCCCCGTGGCGCGCTGGGGAGCCCAGGCGCCGCCAGCCGCAGCACCGGGAGACGCGGGTCCCAACCCCCGGCGAGCCTGCGGGGGGCTCTGCCTGGAAAACGGGCCACTCACCCGCTGCTCCAGAGGCCGTGGCGTTTGCTGCTCTCGAGTGTGGCGGGGAGACTAATCACGAGCGCTCCGGGGCTTGACACACAAGGGCAGGACACGCCCTGACTCAGGGGTGGGGCTCATTGGATTGCAGATCTGGAAAGAACTCACTAGCTCCGCTTTCACTCGGGGGAGGGGGAGCGGCCAGGGCATCCCCTCCCGCTCTCTGGAGCCAGGCATTTCCCCGCAGGGCAGGGGGATCCATTTCTCCTTTCCCTAGCTCTGGGGTTGGGTGATCAGTATCACTCAAGGGGAGCACTAAAGGACGCCCCCCTCCCTAAATTCAGGGGCATGCACTCCGTCTAGCATTCACAATTAAATGGAGACTCTTACAACTGGGGTTCACCTATCTAGCCATTCTGCTCAGAGCATCTGTTCCTTCCATTTACAGAATCTATCTCAGATTCAGAACATAAGTGCTGCCCTACTGTGACCAGTATCCTATCTTAGGGGAGTGATTCCCCCTGTCTTCCCCTCCAGCTTCTGGCAGTCAGAGGTTTAGGGACACCCACAGAATGGGATTACATCCTTGAACATCTTGGCTAATAGCCATTGATGGACCAAGCCTCCATGAATTTATCTAGTAATCCTTTTGAACCCAGTTATACTTCTAGGCATCACAACATCCCATGTCACTCAGTTCCACAGGTTAATTGCATTTTGTGCATTCCTATTTTTTGTATTATATCTGCTTATTAATTTAATTGGGTGAACCCAGGGGTTTCTGTATGACTTAGGAGGAGAGGCTGAGGGAACTGGGCTTATTTAGTCTGCAGAAGAGAAGGGCCCGGGGGCACAAAAACCTCTGTGAAACTTTAAAGTTGTGTTTTTTTAATTAATGTCTTGCTGAAAGGGATGAAAGCAACTCAAATCAGGCTCTTCATTTGGATTTTTAGTCTTGCAAAACCCCATACCAACTGAAAATTTCCCTCAATTTACTTTTAAAATTCACAGAAATTGTCACTTAAAACAAAAATCAACATTTCCTCCCTGAAACGTTTTGCAGCCCAGGGACACTTAGCCAAAGTGAAACTGACTCCATTGCATTCTCTCCACTTGCAGAATGAAAAATAAACCAATGTGGTCGGAACAAATAAAAGGACATTACGGGCTTGATTCTCCACTGCTTTGCACATGGTGTAGTTACATGCGCCAGTTCAAAGTGGGTGTAATTGTTACCAAATCAATGGTAGCGGTCTACACCCACTTTGAACCAATATAAATTACCTACACCAGGTGCAAGTCAATGGAGAATCAGTCTCCAGACTACTTCTAACTTCTTGAGTGGGCGGTCTATGTGCATTTAATAAATGGAACTTGGAGATCGGCTTTTTTAATTCTGGAAACTGTGGATAAGTTAATTTTTTTCTGTCATGGGTTTCATTTGTCTATTTTTCACCTCATTCAAAAATCTTTGAATATTCTTCTCCTCCATGATCATCGGTCCAGCCCATCTCCTCCTCTGTGATTGTCCATAGGCTCCCAAGTCCCATTTTCAAAAGTGACTTGCTCACTTAGGATCCTGACCCCCATGGTCTTTCAATGCAATGAATGCATTACATTGAAAGTTGATTGGACTCAGGCTCCTAAGTGTCCATGTCACTTTTGAAAATAGCACTTAAGAGCCTAAATGGTTTTGTACGCTACAAAAAAATAAAAAAAATCTCAAGACAGCAAGTCTCAGAGCCTGGGTCAGCTGACTGAGGCTTGTGCTATGGGACTAAAATGGCAGCATAGACGTCCCTGCTCAGGTGGGAGCTCAAGTCTGAAACCCTGTGAGGTGTGTGGGTCTCCGAGCCAAGGCTCCAGCCCCAGCGAGAACATCTCACTGCTGGTTTTAGCTCCGTAGCAGGAGCCCGAGTCAGTTGACCCAGGCTCTGAGGCTCACTCCTGCGGGTTTTTATTTTTATTTTTTTGCAGTGCAGACGTATCCTAAGTCACTCCAGCGCTTTGGAAAATTGTTCTTAACGTACCTGAATGCAGCATGACTTTCCTTCTGTTACCTTTGTCCTGCCTTCTCCTAAGCTCTTCAGAGCTGTCTTTTTTTTTTTTTTTTTTTTTGGGGGGGGGGGTGGGCCAGCACTTTTCTGGATGCAGTATAAATGATTCATTTATCAATGCATCCAAGTAAGAACATAAAACTCTTGCAGTAACTTCTTATGTTCATCTGGCAAGACATCTCTCCACAGAAGTTGGTCCAATAAAAGGTATTACCACACCCACATTTCTCTCTTCCACGGTAACTTCATGTGTAGTTCGAATTGTGCCAGAAGACCCATTACAAAGATTCTGTAGGCAACTCTGCCCCCACCGAAGTGAGATATTGTCTGCCTAGCTTTGCTCAGCTAACTATCGTAGACTGATTCTCCAACTGGAACAAGGGTTTTGCAGCAGGTAGTATGCTATGGCTGGCCTGCATTTTCAAGTGTCTGCTCTTTTGTGGGGGGTGGGAGGGGGTTTCTGAGTGTCCAAATTGAGGCTCTATTTGGTGCCTAATTTTCAGAGCTGCTGAGCACCCTTGCCTCTCATAGAAATTAACTGGAGATATGGGTGTTCAGCACCTTTCAAATCAGGCCTTGGGAGAAGTTGTCTCAATTGGAGTACCCAGAAGCTGAGACCCCCAAAGTAAGTGGACACTCTGGGAAAACTGAGGCCAAAAATATTGATCTCTCAACTTGTCATTGTCCAGGAACACCTTTCTGGGTCTCTGGTCCATCTAGAAAAAGCCAAAAGGGGAGATTTTTTTAAATGATATGGAATTGATTTTTTTAACCTCCCCAGCTCTTGATAAACTGAGCGTCATGATCATACATGGGTGCTAAGAATAGATAGCTTACACTAATAAATATGGGAATGTCAAGATTGTCTGGAACGGAAGTAAGGTCTAGAATGAGGGAAATGGAGAACGTCACAACATAGAATCCTAGAAGCGTAGGACTGGAAGGGACCTCAATAGGTCACCTAGTCCAATCCCCTGCACTCAAGACAGGACTACATAATAACTAGACTATTCTGGACAAGTGTTTGTCTAACCTGTTCTTTAAAACCTCTAATAATGGAGATTCCACAACCTCCCTAGGCAATTTGTTGCAATGCTTCGCTTCCAATGCCACCCAGACAGTTAGACATTAGAAAAAACTTCCTAACCAAAATCTCCCTCTTTGCAATTTAAGCCCATTGCTTCTTACTCTATCCTCAGAGGTGCAGGAGAACAATTTTTCACCCTCCTCCTTGTAGCAATCTTTTACGTACTGTGACAAAGGTCCTGCTCTACCTTGATGGGTCTTGCACTTATTGGCGGATTTGCTCGCCTTGGAGCTTCACAGCAGCCCTCAGCTTGGACATTTTTCTGAATTCACAGTCCAGGTCGACTCCTCCTGTGTCTGACCAGGAGTTGGGAGGATTTGTGGGGAACCCGGGCCCGCCCTCTACTCCAGGTTCCAGCCCAGGGCCCTGTGGAATGCAGCTGTCTAGAGCGCCTCCTGGACTACAACTCCCTGGGCTACTTCCCCATGGCCTCCTCCCAACACCTTCTTTATCCTCACCATAGGACCTTCCTCCTGGTGTCTGATAATGCTTGTACACCTCAGTCCTCCAACAGTCCGCGTTCTCACTTTCAGCTCCTCTTGCTCCCAGCTCCTCACACGCACATCACAAACTGAAGTGAGCTCCTTTTTAAAACCCAGGTGCCTGATTAGCCTGCCTTAATTGATTCTAGCAGCTTCTTGATTGGCTGCAGGTGTTCTAATCAGCCTCCAGATTGTCTCCAGAAGGTTCCTGATTGTTCTGGAACCTTACCTGTTACCTTGCCTAGGGAAAAGGGACCTAGTTAGCCTGGGGCTAATATATCTGGGGCAATTACTCTCCTGTAGCCATCTAGCCCGACCCTGTCACAGGACCTGAAAACTGTTATCGTAAGTCCACCAAGTCTTCTCTTCTGCACACTGAACAAACCCAGTTTTTTCAGTCTTTCCTCATCGGTCATGTTTTCCTGACCTGTAATCAATTCTGTTGCCGTCCTTGGACTTTCTCCAGTTTGTCCACATGTTTCTTGAAATGTGGAGCCCAGAACTGGACGCAGTACTCCAGTTAAAGCCTTATCATCACGGTTAACTTTTCCTTTCAAGCTGTCGTAGTCAATATTGTATATGTCTGCAATAACTATGGAACCTAAGATGAAAGAGAACATTCAGCTAGCGTTATATGGGCCAGATCCTCCACTGGGGTAAATCAGCCTGGCTGCATTGACTTTAACGGAGCTGCCACCAGCTGAGGATCTGGGTTCTTGTGTCTCAACTCCTCGTCATTCCTCCTTGTAAATGTGTGTTTCTTAATAATCCGGCACATGGGGCCTCCTTACTCCGCACAAACACCAACAAAAGTCGCAGCTGAATCAACATTGCTGAAACAGCATAATCCCACAGCACTACTGGGTTTGTAACAGTCGCTTGAAATGGCTCCGGGGGATAATTCTGCTACCTCTGCGGTAGCTCCATTGAACTCCAAGGGCTATTCCCCGTCAGAGTAGTAGCTCTTGACATTGACAAGATGTGAGTTCTTGTTTCAGATGTGTGGGCCAAATTCTGACTCTTTGCCTTTTCCCCTCCCCTTAGCTGGAATAAGTGAGCTTGGGAAAGGCTCTTTGTAGCTTTTGATTATGTTCATTTATGGTTTTTAGGCTTCCTTAATTAAAACAGAAATAACTATGTGCATAAAAACTGGGCTCTGCGAAATGGCTAATAAACCGTCTATGGAATCTTCAGAGCTTTAAAGACAAGTTCCAGCTGTGGGTTTTCATGGAATTATATATTCTAACTGCAACTAGTCAGACAAAGTGTGCAGAACACTGAGCTTTTTAAAAGAGTAAATCCTATACCTAACTATCTGAATCCTAAATTAGAATTTCTTTCCCAGGTCTCTGGGTAATTTAGTTAAAACTGAGCAAAACTTTTCAGCTGAAACTCTTTTGGGCGAAAAATTTCAGCTTCGCTGACACCAAAACATTTTGCAAATTTGTGTAGATTCTGCTGAATTGTTGGTTTGCTCCCTCTGTCCCCTCCCCCCAATCAAACAGTTTGTTTTGTCACTTTTGAAATGAACTTCAATCTTTTTGATTTGAAACTACTTTGTTTCTCAACTTTAATTTTATTTTATAAAAATTAAAAAATGTTTTCAAATGGTTGAAATTGAAATTGAATGGCTAAGCAGCAGTTCTGCAGAAAAGGACCTGGGGATTACAGTGGATGAGAAGCTGGATATGAGTCAGCAGTGCGCCCTTGTTGCCAAGAAGGCTAACGGCATATTAGTAGGAGCATTGCCAGCAGATCGAGGGAAGTGATTATTCCCCTCTATTCAGCACTGGTGAGGCCACACCTGGAGTATTGCGTCCAGTTTTGGGCCTCCCACTGCAGAAGGGATGTGGACAAATTGGAGAGAGTCCAGCGGAGGGCAATGAAAATGATCAGGGGGCAGGGGCACATGACTTATGAGGAGAGGCTAAGGGAACTGGGGTTGTTTAGTCTGCAGAAGAGAAGAATGAGGGGGGATTAGATAGCAGCCTTCAACTACCTGAAGGGGGTTTCCAAAAAGGATGGAGCTTGCCTATTCTCAGTGGTGGCAGATGACAGAACAAGGTGCAATGGTCTCAAGTTGCAGTGGGGGAGGTCTAGGTTGGATATTAGGAAACACTGTTTCACTAGGAGGGTGGTGAAGCACTGGAATGGGTTGCCTAGGGAGGTGGTAGAATCTCCATCCTTAAAGGTTTTTAAGGCCTGGCTTGACGAAGCCCTGGCTGGGATGATTTAGTTGGTGTTGGTCCTGCTTTGAACTGGGGATTGGACTAGATCACCTCCTTAGGTCTCTTCCAACCCTAATCTTCTATGATTCTATGATTGTAGCAAAGGGTAAATAGCACTTCCCTATTCACTTTTCCCACACCATTCATGATTTTATAGACCTCTACCAAATCCCCCTGTAATTTTGTCTTTTCTAAGGTGAACAGCCCTAACCTTTTTACTCTCACCTTCTCTGGAAGCCATTCCAGATCTGTAATCATATTTGTTGTCCTTCTCTGAACCTTTTCAGTTTCACTCTATTCATTTTGAGATGAGGTGACCTGAACTGGACACATTATTCAAGAGGCAGGCACACCATGGATTTATATAGTAGCATTATGATATTATCTGTCTGATTTTCTATCCCTTTCCTTGTAGTTCCTAACATTCTGGTAGTCTTTTTGACCATTGCTGCTCACTGAGCGGAAGTTTTCAGAGAACTATCCACAATGACTCCAAGATACCTTTCTAAACAGCTACGTTAGAACCCATTATTATATATCTTTAGTCGGGATTATTTTTTCCAGTGTGCATTCCTTTGCACTGATTGTAAACTCTTTGGGGCCAGAGACCATCTTTTCGTTCAGTGTTTGTACAGCGCTTAGCCCAGTGGGCTCCTGGTCCACAAATTGGGCTCCTAGGGTGTTATCACTGTGCAAATAATAATTAAATAATCTAGCTAGCTATCATTTGTGTGTAGGGCATCTCCCCTTTGTATCTAAGGGGTACAGAATTAAAGAGCACAAATGCCCAGAACAAAAAGTTCATCCCCATGTTGTTTATTAGTATTTTCCCCTCTACTTAACAGTGTTGGGTCATTCCCTTTGCTCACAGTCCTCACTTTCAGGCCCTGTGTGCCGTGTGAGGAAGCTCACCAGGAAATCCTCAAGCTCTCCTTTCCAGCATGTGCAGTGGGCGGCCACACCTTGTTCATCTCTTTCCTGTGCAATCCGCCCTCTTGCAGGACGTTACCATGACTTCAAATTGGCAGCCTGAACTAAGGCAAGCTGTGTTTCAAAGAGCATGTCTGTACAGTTAGTTTATTATTGTTTCCATTGCAACCTGGGCTCCAGCAGTTTCTTTTCCAGCAGAGACTGAGCTCTTGTGCTATTCCTGAAGTTTAAAAAAATAAAGTTGCTTACTATTTCATTGGAGTGAAGAGGTTGTAGAGGGAAAATGATACACAGGGCGTAAATACACCATAGAAACACAGAGGCAAGGATCCCACTTACGACACTGATATCCTTCGTATCTAATCTAATCTATCTTTCAATTTATATGGACCCCAACTCTGCAGTATCTGAGACCATGCCCTGCTTACAATAGGGTTACAACTTGTAGTGTGAATGGGACCAACATGTGTTGTCATTAGCTGACATCCTGGCCCTAGTGATTTCAAATGGCACTGACTTCAACAGGACCAAAGTGTTCACCCATCATGTCATGTAGCTAAGACAAAGCTTTGGATGTACAATGGATAGTGAGAACACTAGCCTCTTTGCAGAATTGGGCCCAAAGATCCCAGGGGGTGAAAAAGAACAACAGCAACAACAAATAATCCAATGGGCTGTATTTGACTTTCAAGTCCCTGGATGTAAATCTAGAGTAATTCCAGAACTGAGCCCAGTGCTCCTCCCCACCCCCAAGCCAGGCAGAATACCCATCTTCTTTGAGTATTTATACCAGTTGAGGATCTGACCCCCTGACTCCTGGGCACACACCCGGGAATACACTGACAATATATTCCAAGAGCAACCATTCCCTTCCGCACTGCAGCATTTCACTCCTGCTGTTTTCACTTCTCATTCTGATCGGCTTTATCTTATTCTCTGCTCACAAACACTTTTCTTCTTCCAAAGCCCCTTTGGACTACTCGCAGGGGTGCTGCCAATTCTTTCCTCCTTATGTTGCTGCTGCTGCTTATTATTTTTTTAGCACATGCCCTTTGGAAAGCTGCATCTGCTGTTTGCTTTCCAGCCCATGTATTTTGCAGCATTGGATGGCTCGGCCCTTTAAACCAACAGGGTTAGAAGCAATAATTATTTCATGTTGACATATGTTATTCATCTTTTCATGTTATTCAGCTTCTGAAAATGCTGTGTAGTTCCTGCCATCCATACTCTGTCTAATGGAACTTGGCCCCCCTGCCAGGGACAGATTCCAGCTTGGGAGGTTGATTGGTTAACGTTTGGGAAGCACTTTGAAGATGGAAAGTGTTTTTAGAATGTGCAAGGGTGCCCCAAATCTAGTCATTTGCAATGAAATTTATTCTGGTTCCCCAGAGTCGGCCCTTCAATCCCTGGGAAGCTGCTGCACATGCTGGCTCTGTAGCCTTCTGACTTATTCAGAGGCAGGGCTGCTCCATCACAAAGGGGATGAGCCCTAGAGGAAAAATACACAAACTGTACAAAACTCTGGCTCTCCACTGAGATGTTGCAAAGCTGTTCTGCAGGGTGCGGGGAGGGAAGGAGGAAGACCTTAGGCAAGTAGATCCAGATCCACAGTGTTATTTAGGCTCCTAACTTCCACTGAAATCAGTTAGGAGCCTAAGTACTTTGTGGGTCTGGCTATAGTTATCTGCATCCGGGCACCTTTGCAGCTCCTTGCTCACATGAGCTGCTCCATTTCCCCACCTAGGGCAGGCAGCCTGCAGGAGGTCCGCTAGCTCTGAGAGTAATTCCCCTCTGTGGATCTGTGGCGTTTGCTCCCCTCCAAAGTAGTAGCCTTCTGGCTGGGGGTTCCCCTGCACTCTGATCAGTGATATGCAGTGTCCCCTCACCATGGTTACTATGAAGAAGCAGGTGTGGTCATACTTGTCTATCTTGCACCTATTTTCCTTTGAGTTCTGAAACAGAAGTGCTGCCCAGCGGAATTCTGCACTTCTTCCCTGGCTGCCAGTGAGGAACCTTCCCCACACCAGTTCCGTCCCAGATTGAGACATCAGAAGAAAGGAGGGTGCAAGTCAGTGGCGGAGCCAAGAACGGAACCCCAGGAGTCCCGACTACCCACCCCATGCTCCAGTCACTAACCTACACTTCTGTTCTTTTAATTGTTGAAGAATTGGGCCCCATAAGCGGCCAGGGATTTTGGGTGACTCCAACCTGAAACACACAACACCTCATTTTCAGAAGCCCTGAGTACGTGCAGCCCCCATTAACTTCAGCTGCAGTTGCGGGCCCTGAGCTCCTCTGATAATCAGACCGCCGTTGTCTCATGTTGGGTTCCAAATATCAAGTCACCCAAGGACACTGGCTGCTTTTGAAATGTTGGGTCTTAATTTACAGAAGCTCATGTCCCGAGCTCTCTGGGTACCTTAGCAAATACATGTCCAGTGGAATGCCTGAGGAAAAATTTCCATGTCTGAGTTTTATTCTAAAGCAAACACCTGCTTCACTCACCGCAAGAGAGCAGAGTGCAGAAGGCCATGCATGCCTCGTTTGCAAAACTGTGTACTCTCTGCAGAAGACACTCATATTCTTCCTCTTTCTGAGTTGCCCTTTACTCTATAAAGAGTCCTATTAATTCCAATGGGATTATTTGTGGAGTAAGGTATTACTCAACCTGAGTAAGGGCATCAGAATCTGGTTTTATGTGAATGCAATAGTCTCCTCCTCTCCTTTGGCCTCATCATCATTCTACATATTAATTAATAAATGAAATGAGCGTACAAGCCTGTTCACAGATTCCTCCCGCTTGAAGAAGGATTGTGATTTTACACAAGCACTCAAAGGAACAGTCTATTTTATACTATTGCATCTAACCAAACACCATTGTATAACAGCCTTGTGATAGATTCTCAGTCTATAGACAACAGTCCTGATTTACCTCTCCCTTACCCCAGTGTAAATCAGAGTGGTTCCTTTGACGTCAATGGAGTTACACCAGAGAAAGTGAGATCGGAATCAAGGTTCGCTGTTTTCATTGGTGGTCCACTGGGAAAGTATTGAGATCCACGCATTGTGCTAGTGAGGCCTTTTCTGATTTCTATTGGTGGGTAATGCAGAAAATCACACTAGACTGATACAGATTTTTATCATGCAGCTAGATATCCAGGCTACAATCTGAGACTCCAGCCCAGGAGAACTCCTGTTAAGAATCTGTTTACATAACGAAAAGAAAATCGGAGCAGTATTCAGTAGTTTCTGTTAAATTATCAAAGGTTATAAAGTAACAAGAGACAGCCTCATAAAAGAACTTCTCCATCAAAATACAGACTTTACAAGGATTCCCTGTCTACAATCTGTCTGTCTCATCTACTTTATAGCTTTTATCATGTACTGTCACCTTGGTATCTAAATGCCTTATGCTAGTTTGCAGAGCCATATCTACTGGCTTTACTCACCAACCCAGTTTTGTACTTCTTCTAAACCTGCAGAGACAATGCAGCTACGGCTATGGGAAAAATGAGTTGGGTTCAGTTCTGCCTCCTGCATTGTTTGCTAAATTCCAGCTGCAGAATCTTTCTTATGATACGAAAAGGCGGTGAGAAGAGAACCCAGCTTGATATATGTGTCTCCGATTAATTTCATGCACAGTGAGGGTGCCGCTTCATTTTTAATGCATGGCTGCTGGTGAGTAGTGTGTGACAGGCAGGCTCTCAGAATGGGGATATTTGACACCACCATTGTGATGCAGTTGTCAGAGTTATGTTGCAGTCCTTCATTTCCAGTTACGGAGGTCTCCATAGCGGCAGGTATCTGGGGCCGGGATGGCGTCATTCAATAACAATATAATAGCAGCGCTTTGCACCTACCATCTGACGTCCTGATGTGCTTGTAACTGGGGGATGATTTCTAGAGCCCAGCACAGGAAGGAATACAGGGCTCCTTCTACTGAGCTTTCATAAATTCATGTGCTGGAACCCTGCACTGAGACGCAAAGGTATTTGTGCTGAATTATCCTGAGGTTAGTCCAGAAGTTTGCAATTAGTTTCAATATGGGGGTATAAAGGAGAGTGAAGTTCCTATTTCTCTAAGGAAGAGGTAACTAGGGGAGGACCCTAGTGAGGGTTTGCAGGAAAGGCCTAAGAACGGCCAAGCTTGGGGAGAACTCTGTTATCTGAGTTAGCAGTAAAGCCAACCCTTAGGAAGGGGGCATGTTTGGATTGTATGCAGTGTGTGTATGTACAGAAAGAACAGGGTGGCAGCTTATTTTACAAATGGGGAAACTCAGAGAAGTGAAGTGACTTCCCAACTCACACAAGGAGGTCAATGGCAGACTTAGGAACAGAGCCCAGGTCCTCTAACTAGTCCCCTCCTCTAACCATTAGAGCTGCTGCTTTTGCAGATTCAGTGGTGTGAAGAGGGTGTGGGGGTGCTTGCTATGGAATAATTCCACCCGAGGCACATCTGGATCCCTAACCCTCTGCAGGCTTCCATACCACTTCATAAAGAGTGTGGGATCTTCAAATGTATCCGTAACTGTGAAACAGGAGTCCTCCCAGAGCATTCATCTAGGCTCTCCGGGTCAGCCACATTGGTACTGTGTGCAGTGCCATAGCGCCTCGGAGCCCCAGTCACGGACCAGGACCCCAGTGCGCTAGGTGCTGTTCAAACACAGAACCAAGAGATGGTCCCTGCCCCAAAGAGCTTCCAGTCTCAGCACATTCAAAACTGGCAAAGACCTCGTAGCTCCCATCTAGTTCATGCCCCTGTCAGTGCAGGATTGCTCCCTGTGATATATTTTCCAGAGCATTTATTACCTAAGAGTTTTTGACGGTGCTCATCACTATAATACTTATGTGCTTCCCAGGTAAAGTAGATCTGCAGAGCAAGGCCCCTAATAGACTGCGTGGGGTCTAATGCCCTTTTCCAGGCTCATTTTAACTCCGAGGTTTCCACTGTCTCCCTTAGAAGACTAAGCAACAGTGTCATTGATTTCAGTTGTGTTGACTCCACACATTTTTGAAATTCAGTCAACTGGGTAATTAGCTGACACTTGCAAAGTGGTGCATACATTCTAGTTGGTTAGGTTTTTGGGTTAACAACTCAGCATTTCTATATTTTACAAGCCTATTATTATTAATGATGGTAATGTTTTATCTTTGCTTAGAATTCCTTGGTTTCCTTTTGTTCATTATTTCTGAGAGAAACCCTCCCACAAACCTACCATAAATATCCTTCCAATTTCTTACTTTTTCTTAAGTTACTGGTTCCATTTTAACAAAGTTTTTAGTTTGAGGAATTTCCTAAGATTAGTTTTTCACTCTCTGACCCTGCATAACATATCTATCTTTGAGCAGGGGGTTGGACTAGATGACCTCCTGAGGTCCCTTCCAACCCTGATCTTCTATGATTCTGTCTATATAATTAGTGATACCGATTGTACTAACAAAACATCCTTTAATTCTCAGATGTAGTAGCATAAAACTGCATTGGCCACAATCCAGTTCTGGTTTTGTTACTCTAAACAAAGCAGAGACCAGGCAACAGGAAGAACTAAGCTTTTGGTTGCCAATTTGATTGCTATGCTTCATTAATTTTTAGTGATATCTAGTGCCACCTAGTGACCAGCAGAGAGTAAACAGAAACAATTGCATTGGTGGGGTCATGAGAACAGTTAGGCGTTGATCATGCAGGGAAATTTTTTAAAAAAAGGAGTACTTGTGGCACCTTAGAGACTAACAAATTTATTTGAGCATAAGCTTTCGTGTGGCTTGAGTATCTTTTTAGCCAGGTTTTCAGTTTAGATACTTGCAGCGGTGTGTGTGTGTCTTTTAAATCCTTACTAAGATTAGGTCTACACACAAACTTGCACTGAAATAATTAAATCTGTTTGAATTCAGATCTCTTATTATTTCAGCACAAGTCTATGCGTGGACACTTATTCTGGAATAAAAGTGCCTTGTTGAGATTTTGTGTCCTATTTTACTGACTTAAGCAAAATTGACCTTTGATCCCAAAATATGTATCCACACACGGATCTGCTCCGAAATAACAAGAGGAGTGAATTCAAACTGATTTAGTTGTTTCAGTGCGAGTCTGTTATAAACCAGCTCTTAGCGCTGGTGAAAGATGCTAGATTCACAATCCTGTTTGCAGGAGATGAGTAACTGTCATTGAAGACAGTGGACATGACATCAGCTTCTGCAGTGGGGACTACCAGACCCCTGGAAACTGACACATGTTCTTCTTCTGTAGAACAGGTGTAGTATATACAGCAGCATTGCAAGCTTCCCTGAGCATTGCTTTGCCACTGTATCTTAACCCTGGCTTGGAGGGGTGAATTAGGAATATATTAATGTCTTCTCTGTGAAGACTGCTAATAAAGGTGCCAGTTCATGCTGATTGTGCTACTTCTTGTCCTGACATTTTATGTGAGCACTAAAACTGCATTTAAAACACACACACACACACAAAACCCAGACAAACCCTTTGATCCAGAAGATCTATATGCATCTAAGTGATAAATGTGTGTGAAAATGCCCATAAGTAAAGATGGTTGGAAAATGGATTTTCGATCCGGCAAAAAATTTTGTGGCGTCAAAAAAAAAATCATCCTGAATTGGGACAAAAAGCAAAAGGATTGAAATTTCCCACTCAATGAAATACTCCCTCAAAATTCATTTGAGGTCAGCCGAAATGTTTCATTTTGATTTTGACCCTTTTTATTTTATTTTCAATTTTCTGTATAAAACGAAGTAAACTTTGAAAGAACAAGTCTTCTGAGATGAAAAATCAAAACTTTTCACTTCAAAAATGTCAAAACGAGGCATTTCACCGTTTTTGAAACTTCTTTCCAGTTTTGGTCTATGTGAAATTTCACCAAAATCAATGCGATTTAACAAAAAATAAATAAGAGGTTTCATTGAAACTGCATTTTCCAGTGGAAAAACGTTTAATCAACAAAATTTCAACTAGCTTGACTACAAAAGCTGTTTTCTGCCTCTCCTTGTCACTTGTAATGTGTAGAAATATCCAGAAGAGGTCTGTGTTCTCCCACTTTTAGGTCCTCCACATGCCATGACTCCAACCATGTGGTTTCATTTACAGAATGCTGAGCTGGCTGGAAAGTTTGATCATCAACAACGCAGCAATAACGCTTCTCCCGTCTCTAGCGCTTTTCATCTGAGGACCTCAAAGTGCTTTACAAGTGTTAATGAAGGATTGCTAATCAGGCAATTTATATGAGCAAGAGTTGCAAGATCTGCCTCAACTGAGGTAGATATGCATGTGGGGTAGGTATTCAGATGGGGAAGCCGGGCGGGCAAGTCAATAAACTCCCCCGGAGGTTCCTCAGACCCTCTTCTTCCTTTCCAGCAAAGGAACATTTGAAAAGGATACATAGCATCACTAATGGGCCACCTACCTCAACGTGCTGGCTCCTGATTCAGTGCAGCATAATATCACCACACAGATGAGGCAGGTGCCCTTTAAAATGCCACCTTCGTGGGGTGGAGTTACACCGTGTGTGCAAAACACCCCTCAGATCCTGACACCAGCAGAGCGACAACAGCACTGATCCAGCTTAGAGCTACGTCCTTATATACCCATAATGAAAATCTAGTGTCGTGCAACCAGGCGATCAGGCCCCACACCTCGGGCATGGGCTCCAGGTTGGGTTGCTCCACCCCAAACTGGTCAGGGAAGCTGCGGTTAGGTTCTTCCTGTGGCCACCTTGGTCCGCCTGGACACAGTCGCTCTTGTGGGCCTACTCAAAGCCATTATTGCCAGGGGATGTTGTGAAAGCCTAAACTATACTAGGGTTCAGAAGAGAACATAGATAAGTTTATGGAGGATAGGTCCATCAATGGCTATTAGCCAGGATGGGCAGGGATGCAACCCCATGCTCTGGGTGTCCCTAGTCTCTGACTGCCAGAAGCTGGGAGTGGACGACAGGGGATGGATCACTTGATGATTACCTGTTTTGTTAATTCCCTCTGGGGCACCTGGCGTTGGCCACTGTCGGAAGACAGGATACTGGGCTAGATGGACCTTTGGTCTGACCCAGTATGGCTATTCTTAAGTTCGTATGTTTTGTGTTCCTGTGATATACAGTGTTGGCAACTCTCAGGAATTTATCACAGGTCTTGCAATATTTTCTCAAAGCCCCAGCTCCTGGAATCATGTGAAAACTAAGAATTGCAGCTTACATTTAAAAAAAAATATATTTCTAGCCCTCATTATAGTGAAGAAAATTTTGTTATTATTTATATTGTGGTAGCACCTAGGAGCCCCAGTCATGGAATGGGACCCAATTGTGCTTGATGCAGTACAAACACAGAACGCCCCCCCCAATTGTGCTCTAAAGAATTTAGCTTGAAAACATGACCCCTCTGACACCAAAGAGGTGAAGAAAAAGAGTTTCTATTATGTGTAAATTCTCACAGTTTTTAAGCCAATCTCGTGGCGTTTTGTGCCTGACTCAAATGTTGACACTGGGCGTTGGCACTAGTGGATTTAGTAATGCTGAGTACAGTGGGACAAATTCTAGTCTCATTTACACTAGGGCAACTCCAGAATCCCCGTGAGCACTCTAATGTCTATTGCAGATGAACCTTTCATATTCACCAGTGGTGATCGATCATGCATTTACATGGTTCAAACTGACCAAGAGCTCCATTTATGTGCCTATTAACTGAAATGCTTAGCTTACCGGTGTTGGGATCCTACAGGATCTGAGTTTCATGTTGCTCACACTGGGTAAAGGAGGAGTAACTCCACAGAAGTCATTAAGCCAGCATAAAATATATGTGAGAAGAGAAGCAGGCCCTTGGCATCTGTAGGTCCAGTTTGTGTGATATCCTTACCCATCTCATGTGGTACCATATTTTCATTGGCTTTGGTGGCACGACTTGTGACATATGAGACTATTCAGTGTAAGGATGGCCAAATCTGGCACTCTGTCAGTGTATACTTAATTATTTTGGAGAGGCAGAGTAGCCCAGTAGCTAACCCAGCACACCAGAGTTGAGTCTGGAGACTTGACTTCTAGTGCTGGCTCGATCACTAACTCACCGTGTGATCGTGGGCAAATCACTTCCCCTCCCCATGCCTCAGTTTCCCCACCTGTACAATGGGGATAAAGACCTTTATGAAATACGTTAAGGTCTACGGATGAGACGTGCTAAGTACAATTATGAATATTTTATTTGGTTATCCTGTAGATCCAATTTAACAATCATAACTTTTAAAAAATGCGTCCCAGGTTGAGAAAAACAGTGAGGCACCCTCACAAAATGCCACAAAACTTTTCGTAGGCAGTACTTGAAGCCCAGGTCGAAAAGCCCTGTTCAAACAAGGTAAGAGAAAGGAAAAGACGGTGCCAAAGACCGTAGGGGCTTAATCACTCTTGCCTGCATGTTGCTTGCAAACATATCTGATTTAACATTTTGTTTACACACCTGTATTTCCAGTAAACATCTCTCGTTTAAAACAAAACCTGGAGGCACACATATATATCTGCTGGAAATGCTCCCAGTTACACGCAGAATTTTCCATCAAATCAGCCAAATAAGAGTGTGGTAGAGACAGTCACCTGCATTCTGGATTATTGTCACAGATTATCTGCATTACAGCAACTCCCAAAGGCTCCAATCAAGGTCAAGGCCCCAGCAGCTGGAGAGGGGTTTAAATCCCTTCTTCTCGTCAGGCAGATGGGGCTGGGGGGGAGGTGGTCTTAAACAGGGATCTCCCACTACCCAGGTTAGAGTCATTCTAACTCATTTTCTGTCCCAGTGAGTATTTAGCTATTCAATGATTTAGTTCAAGTTGAACAACTCCAGCAGGAGAGATGGAGGGAACCCCACTCAGAATATCCCATAGCCCGGGAATTGGAGCACTAGCAGAGAGGTTGGAGATACCTGTTCAAATCCCTTCTCCTGTTCAGACAGAGGGGGGACGTGAACTGGTGGTCTCTAACCAGTAGGCTAAAGGTTCCCCTGACTTGCATAGATCTAAATGGCCTCTGCACACACCTACCAGCTCGGGCCCTACGGGTGACTGAGCGTCGACCTTCCCCCAGGTCCTGGCTTGCTATGGGGCTGAGGTGGGAGAAAGGCTCCTGGGTGCCTAGAAGGAGGCAGCGGTGCACTCAGAGGCAGAAATATAGGAACCAAGGGTGCTTCTGCTGAGCAGCAGCCGAGTGGGAGTTCTATGGAGGGCAAAAGCGGCTAAAAATGGGACTTAGGCACCTAAATTTGGGGGGGGGGGGGTCAGGCACCTAAGCACCTTTTTGTGGATAGGGGCATTGTGCTTGGTGCTGTACATATGTGGCCCACTGTTCAGCGTGCGCTGTACGTCTGCCTCTAGTAGCTCATCCATAGGGGATGTGAGTTGGCTATAGTTACCAGCGAAGGCCCCGATCCTGCAAAGCGCTTCACTTTGTGCTTAACTTTACACACTGTGAGTAGTCCCATATGAGCTAATGGGACAACTCAGGGTGCATCCAACCCACTTTCCAGAAAAGTCAAAAGAGGGACTGTCACTGATCTCGGTGGAGCTTGATTAGGCCTAGTGTGAAAAATTAAACTCATGAAGGTAGGACAAGAAGGAATGAGCGTAATCTGCAGCAA
Organism: Eretmochelys imbricata; assembly: GCF_965152235.1. Classification (NCBI taxonomy): domain Eukaryota; kingdom Metazoa; phylum Chordata; order Testudines; family Cheloniidae; genus Eretmochelys; species Eretmochelys imbricata. The sequence goes on along the minus strand of NC_135597.1, from coordinate 11,162,638 downwards.
AGGAGATTTCAGTTAGATATTAGGAAAAACTTTATAACTCTAGGCATAGTTAAGCTCTGGAATAGGTTTCCAAGGGAGGTTGTGGAATCCCCGTCACTGGAAGTTTTGAAGAACAGGTCGGACAAAGACCCATCAAGGATGGTCTAGGTTTACTTGCTCCTGCCTCAGCCCAGGTGGCTGGATTTGATGACCTCTCAAAGTCAGTTCCAGCTCTACATTTCTATGCTTTTTTGTCTTTGCAAGTTTTAGGGCCTGATCCAATGCCCATGAAAGTCAATGGAAGCCTCTCTCCAGTTTTGGTTTAACTGGTCAGGAAACAGAATTTCTGTTTTGTGGGAAAGTCCAACATTTTGGGGAAGAAAACTGTTTTGACTCAGAATGAAAAGGCAAAATTTTGAAACTTCCTGCGGAATAAAAATTCTGAAAAATATTGCTTTGATACTGTTGAAATATTTCATTTCTATATTGTTGTTTTAATTCAACTTTTATATTATATTCAAATATTCGTTGTGTATTAGATATTTGTATGTGTTATATTAAATATTTGAATATAATATAAAAGTCAAAACAAAAAGATTATTAACAAAGCTGCAGATTGCAAACACCTCAAGGACAATGAAATCTGGGCGATGGGAGTATTAGGAAATAGTTACATTAAGCAGAAAATCCATTAAAACAACAAAACCAAAAAACTCTGCCCCATCCCAGCCTGCAGAACGAGACTTGCGCACAGAGAGGAATAGGTTATTAATGTATTGTTGTTATTTACGTCACAATTGCACCTAAAGCCTCCAGCCAAGATAGGGGCCCATTGTAGTAGGTGCGGTAAAATCACATAGTGAGAGACACCCTCTGCCCTCAAGGAGCTTTCAGTGTAAATAGACAAGGCAAACAAAGGGCGGGAGACAGGAAACACAGACACTGTGAGGGGAGATGGTTTGCTCAGGATTACACAGCAAGTTACCAATAAAAAGTGGGAAAAGAATTAAGGTCCAGCGCCCACTCCACTGTTCAAAACTCTATAAAGCTACAGAGTAGCAGGAAGCAGTGGTGGATTTTGGGGGCGCTGTGGAGAGCAGCGGACCCTCCACCCAGGGCCGGCCCTAGACCAAATGGCGTCCCCCTCCCTCCCGGCATTTGTTCAACTTTTGAATAGCTTATTTTTTTATTGCATTTGTAGCCCATTTCGCAACTTGGATGTATGATTTGCATGCGTGATTTATCCCTGTCATATAAGCCGATCAATTTGCACGCTAGGAAATGTAAATCCGTATTTATTGGTGCCATATATAAACAAATAAAAAAATTCGTTTCCTCTAAGCTTATAGAAACTTTTTAATGTTAAGAATAACTGAAATGTACTAACATCAAGAAATTGAACTGTACACCAACACTGGGTGGACCCATTGGTGGCACGTAATGGGGGCTAGGGGAGGCTAAACCTCCCCAAACTTCCACGAATGCTCCCCACCATGGCCACGGTGAGGCTCAGGGCTCCTCCAGGTATCCGGGGGTTGGGGCAGCTCGGGCGGGCAGGTGGGCCGGGGTGGCTCAGGTGGGCGGGCTGGCGGACCGGGGGCGGCTTGGGTGGGCTGGACTGAGGCTCCTCCAGCCACGGGGAGGGGCTCGGGCAGGGGGGGAGGAGTGGGGCAGGGCCTCAGGCAGAAGGGGCGGGGCAAGGGGCTAGGCTCCTTGAACAGGGGGCTCACGCGCCACCCATGGGTGGACCAGTATTAAGTAGCGTTACAGTAGGTGACAGGCTTAGACTACGAACCCTAGTCCTTTATTTCAAAAGATCGCTTTTCTCACCTTCGCCCTCGTGAACTGAAGCACAGGGTCGGAGAGATCCACAGCCTGGCCAATGGCATTTTCAAGCGATAAAACAGGCAGCGATGTCAGTCTCTCGTTGGCCATCGTCACGCAAAGATACGTTTTCAGGAGCCTGAGCGTCAAAACGGAAAACGTCGTTCTCAGTAGATCTGGAAGGTTCCCGGAGATTCTACAAAGGCCCAGAACATTCTCGGCGGTTAGTGAAAAACGAGTCCGCGCACGGAATAGCTGAAACATGTGACCTCAAACGTTCTACTTTCCCTTCCGTCGCTAACCACAAAAACAGCCCCCTGAGTCCGCACTCCAAGCGGTCCCCTGGGTCACCTGCCCCTAAATCCGGCCCCGCCTCCACCTGCCCTGGGCGCCAGGGTGCCCAAGAGCAGCCCCCGGCCTGTGTCCACACTCCCTAGCGTGTCCCGCCCAGGGCAGGTGGAGAGTCCAGGGCTCTCCACCGTGGTCCAGGCTCCCTGGGAGGCTCTTGCCATGACCCGGCTCCGGTTTCCGGCCTGGCCAGGGCCTCAGGAGGAAGAGGAGGAGCAGGGGGTGGAGCCCTCAGCCCCCCAGCGGGAAGAGGCTGGCGCTGCAAGCAGGGGCTGCGCTTCGCGGCGGGGGAGCTGAACACCTCCTCCGCCGCGAAGCGCAGCCCCTGCCTTCCCGAGGCTACTACGCCCATGTTAAAAAGTGTGTGGGCCATGGCCCCCCTGGCTCCCAACATCCCTAGACCCCCCCAGGGTGTGGGGAGCCCAAATGTTCTTTGTGTCCAGGGCCCCAATCAATGTTAATCCACAGGCAGCTCCCCTTATGTGCCAGGAGCTCCCAGAAAGCCTGGCGCCGAACCATCCTACCCCCACCATGCGAGGCATCATGGAGCCCTAGATGAGTAAGGCCGGGGGTTTAGAAGGAACCTATTTGCAGGAGCAAAGCACAGGTTTGTAAACTCAGTTCCGTACTTCTGTTTGTTTCTATTCTGATGGTGTCTATTCAATGGTGGCTCCATTGTGCTAAGCTCCTGTCCCAAATAGCTTACAATCAAAGGGTATGTCTGCACTAAAGATGGGAGGTGTTATTCCCTGCCTGAGTAGACAGACATGCGCTAGCTTTGCTCGAGCTAACATGCTAAAAATAGCAGCATGGGTGGCGGCTTGGGGTAACCCCCTAAATCCAAGCCTGTCTGATTCCCGGGTCCAAGCTTGGGCAGCTAGTCCGAGCCACAGAGTCCACACAGCTATTTTTAGTGTGCTAGCACGAGTCTGTATACCTGTGCTGGGAGTCACGCCTCCCAGCTGCAATGTAGACATACCTTAAAGCAGGGGGTTCTCAAACTGGGAGTCGTGACCCCTTAGAGGGTCACAAGGTTATTACTTGGGGGGTCGTGACTGTCAGCCTCCACCCCAAGCCCCACTTTGCCTCCAGCATTTATAAGAATGTTAAATATAAAAAATGTGTTTTTAATGTATAAGGGGGGGTCGCATTCAATTTATAAGCAGGGGGGTCGCACTTGCTGTGTGAAAGGGATCACCAGTGCAAAAGTCTGAGAACCACTGCCTTAAAGGGCCTGATCCAAAGCCCATTGAAATCAATGGGAATCTTTCCACTGACTTCGGCTCAGACCCTACATCCCAAACCATGCACTAGTGCCTCAGTGCTGTCAACTCTCACGACAATCTCATTTTTCTTAAAGCCTCAGCTCTGGGAGTCATGTGATGACATGAGAATTTCACCTTTCTTTCTTTCTTTCTTTCTTTCTTTCTTTCTTTCTTTCTTTCTTTCTTTCTTTGTAAGTTTTTAGCCCTCTTTTTTGCAGAGAACAGTTGTGAAGTCGTGAGATCTAAAGGCTCAAGGATTAGAAAAATCTCATAATTCCTAAGTCAGTATCATGATTTTTTGAAACACGATTCATGAGTTCTGAATGCTTTGGACTGGCAATTCTGCTGCCTGTGTGGAGCTCATTGCAGGGTTGCAGTCTAAATATACAAGACCAACAAAGTGGTACAGCATGGAAAGCAAGTCTGAGGGCTCCAATCCTAAAGCCTTTATGTACTAATCAATCCAGTGTAATCAATGAGGATTTGAGCTGTGCCAGGACTGCAGGCCCAACCCTGAACAGAGCTGAGCACCCAGCTATCAGCACTTTGCAAGACTGGGCCCATTGCGATGTTCCCCAAGCACCATGCCTTGCTTGGGGAATGGGGTAGAGGAGAAAGTGGCCTCTGATATACAGGCGAGACAAGGTGATCTGGTGGTCCCTTCTGGCCTTCAACTCTGTGATTCTATGAAAAAGAAATAACAGAATAATAAATAATCAGTTTTGCCAACCCCAAACATTCATAAATCACGTTTCCAAAAAATCATGAGTCTGGCATAAAAAAAATCACAAGATTAAAAACAATACACATGGGATTCTTTTTATTTGCCTCCTGGCTTCTGAGATTTTGGGGGCACAATCAGGGCCTGTCTTCACGCTTTTCTCTGCCGTTGGGAAGCGAGCAACTTAGCCTTCGTTAAAAACAAAAACAAAAAAGAGTGAGATTCTCTCCTAATCACATGCTCCCAGAGTGGGGGTTTTACGAACCCCCCAGAACACGCGGAGACGCACGAGACAATCGCGGGAGTCCCCCACCACTGAATATTTATTATCGTTCCAGTGACATTTGTTTTAAAAAAGCATGGCTAATGCAAACAACGAACAGGGCTACGGCCCAGCCCCGCTTTTCCCAGCACAGCCTGTTTGTTTTGCTCGAGTGAGGCGGCTGGCTGCCTGTTGAAGGAGGCTGAGTATACAAACTCCTGCCAAGCAGGGGTGAAGGGCGGGGGGGGAAATCAGGAAATCAGCTCCATTGGAAAACATTATTGGGTGCTCTGCTCTTCTGGCCACAATGATGCCCCTCTTGCGCCTTCCATAGAGTCCAGAGAAACTACAACTCCCAGGCGCCCTCGCTGCAAGCCGGGGGGGGGTGATTTCTTTATACTAATTTATTAATCAAACCCATCAGCCTGCAGCCCAGGCGCCATCACCTCAGCCACCCAGCCAAGGGGGCACCGAATAAGGTTGACAACTAAACGCACCATCACGCTTTACTCCAACCCCCCCGCACCTCAGCTCAGCTCTCCTGGTGCATTCTGGGAATTGTAGTCCCTCTCCTTGCCCAGCTGGCCAGGGCAGCCCCCTGGGAGAACTACCACTCCCAGAACGCCATGCGACAGAGAAGGTCTGTGGCAGTTTAAAAAAAAAAAAAAAAAACCAACCACTCTTTGATGTCCAGTTTACTTGGCTGCTGCTTTAATTTGGGCTCGGAACCACCCCCAGCCCCCTTTCCTCCCAACCAGCCTTTTGCTTTTTGCCCAGCTGAAATCTACTGTGGAGGCGGGAGGGAATAATGCTGGGCCTGAAGGGGTTAAAAAGAACAGCTTTGGGGAGAAGGATGGGAAATCACCCATGCACCATCTCCCCACTCCACCCACCTTTATTGAAGCAGGGACTTCCTGTGACAGTTCATTTCCTGGTTGGATGGAGCTGGAGGAGGCGGGGGGTGGGGGGGTGATTGGAGTCAGATCAGCCCTGTAATGGTCTCTGGTTATCAGCTGCTGTTCGCCTCCTTTAAGTGGCAATGTTACCTTATAACCATGTTCCAGCCAGGGCCAGCAGAGAGGCTGCAGCCGTGGTAACGCTGTGGCTTAGCTGCTAGCGACAGCCTATTTGCAGTAAAGCGCTGGGACAGCCGCCCCTTTGGCTCCTAGGTGTGTGTGTGTGGGGGGGGTTTACATGGAATCATTAGCTGCCCAGGAAGAGGTACATCATCCTTCTGTAATCAACTGCTTGCAATGCTTTTGGGGGCTGGGTGATGAAGGGCGAGATTTTGTGAGTTTATATTGAGGGAAGATCTGACAAGGGGTATGTTTTGTTTATTTTTTTTCCTGATTATTTGCAAAGTGTTTGTAATCGTTTGTCCCTCTTTGTTTTTCTGTGCTCCTTACAGGTCTAAATCTGACCAGCTCTGCCTGCCAGGAGGGGGGAAAAAAAGGCATCTGCCCTACTTCAAACAAATCACCACTAGGAGTGGATTATTTTTATTGGCTGGAATCAAGAAGGTGGGGGGAAATTGGACCTTGAAAAATAACATCACCTTTAATCGTAATAGAATTATATCTCCGGAGAGATGAAGAAGTTTTTTGACTCTCGTCGAGAGCAGGGCGGTTCTGGCCCTGGCTCTGGTACCAGTGGAGGAAGCGGCAGTAACACGGTGGCAGGGAGTGGGTACATCGGCAGGGTGTTCCATATTGGGAGATACCAGGTGACGGTGGATGAAGTGCTGGCTGAAGGTAAGATTGCACTGTCTTTATTTTTCCTTTAGAAAGCTGTTCTGTTTACTACGAACAGAGGCTCTGGCCTTTCTTTAATCACCCATCCCACCCCCCCAAGACTTCATTGCCCTGGAGGGGTTTGTGATTTGATGGCATCTACAGCAGACAGCTTTTCAGTTTTTCAGATATGTAAATCAATTGGGGGTAATACTGATTCCTTTTAGAAATCCAAAAGGAGACCATAAAAACAGCAGGGATTGGATTTTTCCCAGCTTGCAACTTGGAATGCTTTAAAAACAAAAATCATGGCACATTATAGTGGAGGAGCTCTCCACCAATAAACAATGAAAGCAATGGTCTTTCCTCTAACTTTCTCCAGTCAGATTACTCCTTTCCTACCTTTGTAGGAAATTCTCCCTCTGTTTGTAGTGTCTATTTTACAGACCAAGTAGGGCAAACCGCTGGTTGGGGTATGGGATTGTCTACGGATGTGGGGCTACTGCAAAGAACACTGGAATCCAGATTACATGTTTGGGTTGTAAAGTGTTTTTAAAAAGGGGGAAAAACCTAACAGGAAGGGTTTGGAATCCTAAAGGTGTCTTTAAACTGGATGTAAAGTGCTTGCAATGTAGAAAGCTGGTGGGGGTGTGTGTGTGTAAATATAAAATTATCACTATTATTTGATCTGAAGCTCTGCTGGCGTAACTAGAATGTTGTCATATGCTAAGGCACTAACAGAACCTTCTGAATGTTTCTCACTAATAACCTTACCCTCGACCTTCAGAATAATGCTGTCTTCCACTAGACCTACTCATAGGCCATTCTTGGCACAAAAGCCTCTGAATTTTCAATCAGAGCAGTGTTTTTTGTTAATTGTATGGGGTTCTGCAAAGGCATTGAGTGAAATAAGCTTAATAGGGAGAAGGAAGCTGGTGTCTAAGAACTGGGAGGGGGAGGGCTATGCCAGCTGGAAGGGACAGCGTATTTCCCTAGGTCCTGTCTTCCCACTCCCCCTTCCCTCCTTTTCTTCACTGTGGTGTCTTGGAAATCTTTCTAATGACCTTTTCAAGTCCTGGTTGATTTGTAGCTTCCTACCTGAGGGTGACTGAAAGGCTGATTGTGGTGCGGGCATGCCATTGACCCTGAGATAGGGAGGAGGCCAAAATGTATCCAGAACAGCCCACAAACTGGTGGCAATGGTGATTTTTGCTCTTGCTTGGTGAGGCACTGACTTTAAATATACGGACTGTATATTGGCCTATTTCTTTAAGGCCCTGTTTGCAGTGGGAGCCCGGGTACTGGGCTAACTACCACCTGATCCTGCTGTCATTACACACACTGCCTAAAACTTGCTCTCTGGCCTCATCCCTGTAACACAGGGAAGAAATAGACTTCTTTACTGATGAATAATCGCTGCTGGCAAGTCCTACCCGGGATACTGACAGCAGCCCAAAGAAAGCTTCCATGCTTCTGGGACCTCTTGTGATCAGCCCTCATAAGTCGTATTATATGCATTTCAGTTAATCTGTGCTGTAGCCCACGGTTAAGAGGGCTGGGATGGAGGGAGAAAGCATGGCAAGGGGGAAATCCTATCCTGATAGCCCTGGAGCTCCTTTGTGAGTGAGTGTCTGTGCTGAGAGCAAGGCCTGGATTTAAGGACTCCTGGGTTCTAAACATGGCTTAGTGGTTAGGGAGGGGACTGGGACCCAGTGTTTGACTCCTGGTCCCGAGTCTGCCATCGACCTGCTTGCACAAGTAAACAGGGCACAGCTAAGCCTGCAAAATTGGTACGATGCATGCCTTGGAGCAAAGCTACCGGGATGTGAGAGGAGTTAAGTCAGTTCTTCTGTTGGATGCTGGTGCCTGGGTCCCTTCCCTCAAATGGGCCGATTGCTACAACTGATCAAAAATCCCTAAGGATGCTGAGAGCATCTCCTACTTGGTGCTTGTCTTAAAGGCCTTGTTGTTCACCAGCCCACTTAATGGGGCTAGTGGCTTAGCGAAGGCCCGTGAGATCATGCTGCAATGGGGGAATAGAGGAGATCACCCTCCATAAGCAGAGGGTACAGCCGAGGAAATCTGGGTCACATGGGAGGCAGTGTAGATCAAACATACTGCAGCTTCACATTTTGCCTGCCGGCTGGCATGGCATTCAATGTGCCACTGCAATGCTCAATCAGGGGTGTTAAGGAAGCGAGTTGCATTGGCAGCGATAGGGATCTGGAGAGCAGCCTGGCAACCCGGGCCTTGAGCTGGTGCAATCTGGATCCATCTCGGATGGAAAACCTTGCTTGCACCCATATGATTCTGGGTGCGTGTGCTTGCTTGGCAATTTTGAAAGGCTGAGCCCAGAAGCCTCATCCTCCTCTGCTAGAGGAAGAAACCCATTAGGTGGGGTAGTCTGTAGTCTGAAATAATGAAGAGAACGTGTGTGTATATATACGTGCCTTGCAAACTCGAGGAACTAGTTTAACCAGCACTGTTGGAATTCAAGTGGCAGGAGCCTTCCCTCTGCCTAGTGGGACTTTTAGTTGCCCCCTCTGGATCCTGCTGAACAAACTCCGCTGAGGATGACTTATCCCTGGCTCATAAAGGAACCCAGGAAGAGCCAGTACTTTGGAATGCACCCAATGGCAGATATTTCCAAACACTATTTCTCCCCCCTGCCCTAGGATGGATTTCTCCCCTCCCTCCCCGAACCTCCATAAAAATGTGTGTTCCTTTCCAGATACAAATTATGTTTGGACTCTTGTTTTCCTGCAACAAAAAGTCTGATTTTTCTTAAAAATTTGGGAATAAGGTAGATGGGGTGAGGAACTTAGAGGATGATGGTAGAGTACTAATACAGATACCTCTCTATTCTGTGGTTAAAGTGAATTTAAAGGCTGACTTGTTCAGTCACTCTATGAATAGGTTTACCAGTTTTGGTTGGACGTATTTCTGGAGGCTTCATCACATGACCTAACCTTAATTAAGATTAATCTTTAATTCCTGGGGACTCCAGAGCAATCCTGGAGGGTTGGCAACCCTCCATCTATGAACAGCCATCTTTCTTTAATCCAATTGTGGGGTTGGGCCCAGTTTTTGAAGAGACTTTCTCCACCAAAGTTTACAGAGAGTTAGGTACTCCAGAAGGCTAATGCTGTGGTGGGTTTTTTTTTTGTGTTTGTGGTTTTTTGTTTGTGTTTTTTTTTTTTTTTTTTTTTGGAACCCTTCAAGGCCTGCTTTAAAATCAAGGGGGTCAGAATGTCTCTCCTAAAGGCAATGAGAGTTTTGCCACTGATGTTCCTGAAGCCAGAATTTCTCTCTGGATGTATCACAAATGGCGACTAATGAGTCCCATGAGTATCCTGTTTCCAAAAAAAGGACAGTAGAATCGAGTGCAGTTCTTCATCTCTGCTTCTGAGAAGACTGGAGCTAGAAGCAATGGGGATGTGGCTGTGATGGGAGAGGGTTGGGATGGTAGAAACCTAGTTTAAAGGGAGTAACAGAGACTTGCAAAGGAGTTCATATGTCGGTGCGTCTTGTGCCTCAGAGCGCATGAGTGTCCTGCTTGTACCTAATGGCTTAAGTTACCAAGGGCCGTGTTCTGTGCTGTTACCCCCGTGTAACCCCGGAAACTACATGGGTGTAACGGAGGGCTGAATTTGGCCAAAGACGTGTGTGCATATTGGTAGGCTCATGTCGTCATAGCTAACGTCCCACTTGTCTTTGGCTGCTTGTAGTCAGAGGCAACATTTCTTCCCGTTCTATGTACATCTGCTTTTTAAAAACTTCTACGTGTTCATTTATTTAGCTTTCTGATGCTGATTTTTGTAGAAACGTGTAACTCGGAAGAGTTGGCTTTACAGTTTTTTGGGCTCTTCACTCAAATTTTGCAGCCACTTCTGGTGAGCGTGTATGATATTAACTAGAAAGATTTTCCTCACCAAGGTGTAGATCCTAACATTCAGCGATATGGAATATAATACATATGGAAACGTGCTGTTGCAACAATGGAGTGCGGGCTTTGTATTTTGCTAGATCTTAGCGAAACCAACCCTGCAAAAGGCTATTTTGTTGCTCTTCTCTATAGAGATTTTAAAGGTGACGAGCTTTGTAACTTCTCGGGTACCATTGTGCTAGTAGCATAGATCCCACTTACGCAGTTCAGCCAACCCAGCTTGCATGAAGTTTTTGAAGACTTGAGCGGGAATCAAAGTAAAGCCCAACTATTTCTGGTTGAGACTATTTGTTGGCCTCTATGGGTTACTTTGTACCAAACGTCTGGTGTTCAGAACAAGCTGAACATGGATGTTTTTGGGTTGCACACTAATCCCTTTATCTACTTGAAATGCCTGCCTTTGTATAGGAGCAGTGTGGATCGGGCGCTGGCTGGTCCACGTTCTAGCCAGCAGCCTTTTGAACTTTGATATCCTGAGCGAGAAGCTTGTGACACACAGCACGTTCTTAACGAGATGGGCTCGGCATGAAGGAACTATGTAACTCCAGGAGCCTGGGGAATCTCAAGTGGCTTGTTGGATGAATTTCACAAGCGCCTAAGTGTTTCTTTGCTTTTAGCACAACTTGCTGTGGCCACTGGTGCATACTCGCAGTCCCTAGATATAATCAGGGTGTTAGGGAAGATGCTAATGGACTGAAGTGCAGAAGGTGTTCTAAACAAGCTTTTTTTCTGTGCACAGTGCTCGTGGAAAGGTGCTTGACAGCCCTGGAGACTGAAATGCTCTCTCCCCTGCCCCATGGTGTTTATATAGTACCTAGCAAAGTGGAATCCAGGTTGTAGTTGGGGCTATTGGGTGTTAGGTAATATACTCACTGAATGTTAAATCTCACCAAATGAGGGTCGGTCAATCCATCCTCCTCATCGTAGCCACTCATCATACTCCACACCTGAACAGAGCCATTATATGAACAACATACCCTCCTATCTCAATGTCTGTTTTTTGACCTGTTAAATTTTTACCACCAATCGGGGATATTGCAGATTATGTACTCCTTACGCCATCTGATCTTAAACCAAACTTCGCACCCCTGGATAATCCTGTACGTTATTCCCTGATAACCAGAGACTTCTACGCTTAAACTCTGTACTGTTCACTTTTTTTAAACATCATCTTAATAAAATTTTTATACATAGTAAATGCACTGGGCCTATTCAATAGGTAATTAGAGCAAGTAGTGGCAAGGCAAGCCTCCCCAGCCACAGCAGTGTACCCCTTCCTCGTTGGGGAAGACCCCTTCTGTGGGCAAGGTGGCACAGCATCTCAGCCCATTCAGTTCTTGGCCTCCACCATTTACGAGGATGCGAGATATTCCCCTCCCTGGGATGAGAGAGGACTCTGGTGCGGACACCTGGACCGGATTGAAGACCAGAAACTCCACATGCCATAGACCAGCCAACAGAACTGCTTTAGGACCCAGTGGAGCTGGGCTGGGTTGGACATGGCAACCTACAAACAAGACTGTGTGTCCCATTGCTGAGCTGTGACTGTCCCAAGTTGCCCTTTTAACCTGAGTAGGACAGACTGCCCTCATAACGTTAATATCCTTCAAACAAAACCGAAGTGGCTGGGGGCAGTCTTACTGTGAAGGCTGGCTGGATTTGGAATCTGGCTTAGCATGTATGCAGGGCTGCCACATTCCAGACATGCCACTGTATTCATCTCCGGCTAATGAGGGGTTCCAGACTGCTCAGGTGCACTATAGTAGCATCGGGGCTGGAAACTGGGTCTATGTTAAGTGTGGTTTTTCCGGTCCCCTTTAACTCTGGCTCAACTGTACAGAGTGGAAGGCCTGACCCCAGAGCCCACTGAAGTCAGTGGGAAGACTCCCATTGGCTTTAGATAAGGTCCTGCATGGTCTTCGAGCATGGCACAGTTTTTCTCCACTTAACGTAACCTGAAAGTGGAACCTCCCTCTGACAAGCCCCTTTCCAGCTCTTGAATGGAATTGCCAACTGGAAGGGATACACATGATTTAGCAGGCAGACTGCAAATCAGAAATTCAAGTTCTCTTCCCAGCTGCTGATTCACTGCAATGCTTTGGGGTAGTTGGCTAACCATTCGGCCTCATTTCGCAGATGGATCGGTGAGGTCTAACGATGCTTGCCTGCCCATATGGGTGTTGAGGCATAATTAATATTAGTAATGAGCTTGGATATCTTTGATGAAAGAGGTTATATAAGCCCAAGTACTGATTTGAACTAAGCCTTTGCTAATAATGGAAGGTAATAGAATAAATAACTTGACCAGTGTAGCATGAACTCATTGCTGGGTGGGGACAGATCTTTCAGATATGTGTAAGAAACCTATTTATCTTTTGAGTCTGGGATTGGCTACTGCACTTGTTTTGGGGGTGGCAAAAGGAAGAATAATACGACACTAGTACAGCTAATGAGGTGGTAGGTTCTTGCTTATGATACTGGCAGGGAAGCATTGGCAAGATCGAAGGGGAAACCTGTTGACCCCAGGAGACTCTGGCACATCTCTGGGGTTCTCAGACTTCCTCCTTGCAGTCTACCCTCTCCTGTGGCTGGCACAGTAGTTACCTCTAGATGAAGTATTAATCAGATTAGTAGCTGTCTTCAATTTACAGCTGGAAACCAGGAGCAGGCCTATGCAACTCTCCGTTGAGATGGGACTCTATATGTGCTCCTTATCGCTACAGTATCTGAGCATTGCAGGAATATTAAACTCCTCCTCCTTACACACCTGTGAGGTGGGGGGGTATTATCCCCCCCAACAAGCAGATGAAGCAACATCCCTAAGGTTGCACATGGAGTCAATGGTCAAGTCAGGAATCAAAGCTGGGTCTCAAGTCCTAGTCCAGGGCCTTCTCCACAAGACCATCCTTCTTCAGTAGTTCTCCTGTTATATTCTGCGGACCATGATGTGGAAGTCACTGGCATATCTTGCAGGAGCAGAGCCTCCTGCTGACCTTGGGCCGAAACCCTCTTTACTGTAACAGTAATGGGTTAAAACTCCTCTGGAATAATATGCTCTTCAGAAGCTGGCTTCAATCAAACCATTTTGAAGAACAAATTAAGTACCGGTGATGAGAATGAGCATGTAGGTGAAAAGCAGCAGCTGAGAGCTCCTCATCCTTTGTACTCCCATCTACGTGGGCTTCAGTGTTTGAATCTGGTCTTATGCCGAGGAAAGGTGGCTGGGGAGATGGAGTCTTCTTTCTTGGTGTGTGTGGTTTTAAATATAGACCAGTATAATTAAAGCCAGAGGTTATAATTTCTATTTGGATGGAGCTGGTCATACCAACTGTTTTGATGCAGGTAGCCCTGGATAGGGCACTAACTCCAAAGTAATTAGGATTGCTGTTCAGAGGGACTTGATTCCTATAAGGCCATAGAAGACCATTGTGATCCGTGTAATTTCTGTAGCCAAGAGACTAGCGGCCCCAGTTTTTTAAGTTTATACTGGCCAAAACTCAAGCTACGGAAACAAGAAGAGTGACCCAATGGTGAGGGCCAAATAGAAGACTGCCATGCTGGAACTTTTGAAATAGTTAGTATGACACTCTCCCCAGGAGTACCCAGGGCTCTGAGGAACCTCAGCGCTACTTGCCCTTTGCATAAAGCAGTCTTGTTTGTGTCTGCGGTAGTTGAGCTCTCTGAAACCGACAGCATCTGGCCACACAGATATGGCCTCGCATTCTCAGTTCAGACTAGTAATAGGCACATACCTGCCCCTGAGTTCCTTGCATGTTCCCTCTGTAGTATCCAGAACCCTGTCACTGGCAGAAATGACCAGCTAAGCTGTCCCTGAAGGAGCAGCGTAAACACAGTTTGACTGGTACAACTCAGGATCAGGTCCTTTTATACCAACATAACACTGGCATAGTTATAGTGAAGCAATCGTAAGTTTTACAAAGATTGAGAGTGAGTAAGGATAAGAACAATAGGTTACATAGAAAACAAAAGGCATCATACACATTTTATTGTGCATGATTAACTTGAACAGGCTAAGCCCTTGTCTAAAGAAATCTATCTTACACAAATGTCCTCGACCGCGCTTTCAATCGAACCCTGGTTGAGATCCCATTTTCACACGTGTAATCACGCTGCTGGATTACTCCCTAGGTGCAGGATAAAATGGTGTCCTTGGTCATTGGGTTTTTTTGCACCCTAGAGACAGGATGACCCCAGAGACAGTCTTCAGTGTCTTCTCATCCCTCTCTTTACTCCATATGCAGATTTGGCTACCATTGTGTTGGCTTATAATGCTTAAATGGTGTGTGTTTCTGTCAAATGGAAATAATCTCCTGTCTGTTTGTCAGTTCTGCTTGGGACATAGACACAAATATCATCCGTACATCCATCATGCAACTATGAGGGTCCATGTAATCCTGGTTTTCATTTAAGATCTCACATGACATTCTTTATAGATAAATACTATGACAGCAGTGTGTTGGGTGTAGCGAGTTTGTCAGGCATGTTAGGAGTTGCTGACATTAAGCAGTGACCCCTTTGCCGGGTGGCACCAATGGGCCTCTGTCACATTTAGGAAATCATTTGAACTTCCATCATAAGAATGACACTCCTAACACTGACATCCCCTTCTACTCCACCATCTCTGCCAATCAAAAAAAACAAAACACAAAACCCCAAGCAGAATTTTGACCCCATAAAGGGACAAGTGCCAGGGACTTCATGAAATCCACCAGGGACTTCGCGATTTTACATGGAAGGTTCTCTGAAATTATTATGCTGCCACTCATCCCCAAATGCTAAGACATAGCTAAATCGACTGATTTTTCCCTCTCCCTCTTCCCAGGAAAACACGGTCCAAAAGAAACTCCATTAACAAGACCCTTAATGTTTGCATGCCTCTGTCCTGATGTCAGCAATAGACCTGTAAGCCTGTTGCTCTATGCTTGTAGCACTTGTTTGTGGAATTTACCACCTGAATTCCTGCCGTTTGGCTATGGACCTAATTCTCTGCAGAAACATGGATATGTTCCTTCACCACTCTGCCACTTGTAAAATGGGGATAACTTATACTTCCCTTCCCAGGCATATCTTAAGGATGTGTTACTGACAGTTTGTAAAGTGATTTGAAAGCAGAAAGCCCTCTTAAGATACTATTTCCAAAATGTAATCACTGCCACAATAGAATAAAATGGATCTGTGGGAAATCTTGCCTAGTCACTAAATATACTTGTGGCTGCTGTTAACTCATGAGTTGTGATTTTGTTTTTAAAATTGTGGTCTTAACTCTATTGTAACCTTGTGAATTAGGCAGCAATTGCATGAAGAACATTTTGGCTGGTTCCATGTGAGATGTAGGGAAGTCTTGTTTGCAATTCAACCCTTGGAGTTCTGCAAACTGCTCATGAAACTGTTAGGAGTGATCTGTAAAAGAGTCAGAAACGCTCATGATACATAGATAAATACAGACAGAAATACCCAGCACTGCTGTATGTAGGTACAAATGAGTCAGAGGCACATGCTTGCCTTTCTTCTTGGGGGGGGTGGTGGTTTAAGGAAAAACCACTTCTTACAGGAGAGAATAGGAGGGGATTGAGGCAGGCAGAAAGTAGGTAGGATGACTTAATGATTAAGGTACTAGTTTGGGACATCCGGGTCCAGTTTCCCACTCCCTTGCAGACTCTGTGTGATCTTGTGCTAGTCACCAGGGGCCATCATTTTAGATGTATTTAGCTGCCTAAAGATGCTTCATGAGATTTCAACAGCACGTAAGTGCCTAAATTCCACTGAAGTCAATAAGAGTTAGGTGCTCTTGAAAATCCTACTAGGGGCCTATCTGCATCTTTAGTAGGGAAGTACATTGTAAAACACCAGACATGTCCCAAAGAGCTATGATCTAAACCAGAGGCTCTCACACTGGGAGGATGCGGAATGTATTCTGAAGGGGCATGAGAAGGTGGGTGGGCAGGCGCGGGGGGGGGCAGGGGGAGAGACGCGGACTTGTATGCAGTAATGAATAACTAGCAAAACTGATTTCTCCAGACACAAGGTTCTCAGGTGGCGCTGTGCATTTTGACAGATTTCTCTTCAACAAAGTTGTTGACATCTGTACGTTAATCTGTTTGCTACGACACTGTGTGCATGTTTAATAGTGAGCATTGATCACCATTGCAGTTCTGCTTTTGCTCTTATTACAATGGATTGTTGGCTCCATTTGAATTACTGCCTTACTGTTTTAATAATTAGTGAGTTTCACGGTGGTTTTTTTTTTTTAATGTCGGTATATGTGCTGGTGGGGCATAAACTACTACAGACCCACAGAACCAGCGTGTGACCAAATAAGTTTTGAGAACCATTGATCCAAACCGGCAAAGGGTGGGCGAAAGAGAGGAAGGATGGCTTAGTGGTTAGGAGGTTAGCCTGGGGTTCAGTTCCCTGCTCTGCCACAGGCTCCCTGATAAGTCACTTTAGTCTCTCTGTGCCTCAGTTCTTGATCTGTAAAATGATCGTATTTGCCTAATTTATGCAGGTGTTGAGGATACATATATTGAGGGTTGTGATGTTGTCAGATTCCATGGTAACAACAGGTGTCACGTAAATACCATAGATATGTCTGCAAATGCTATTGGGTAATGTGTTTTATAGCATTGAGAGGTCCTCTCATCCAGTCCCCACACTCAAGGCAGGACTAAGTATTATCTAGACCATCCCTGGCACGTCTTTGTCCAACCTTAAAAATCTCCAATGATGGAGATTCCCCCACCTCCCTAGGCAATTTTATTCTGGTGCTTAACTTCCTAACTGTCAGGGTGGTTTTTCCTAATGTCCAACCTAAACCTTGCTGCAATTTAAGCCCATTGCTGCTTCTCCTTAACCTCTGAGGATAGGACAATAACACAAGGAGGAGGGAGGGAAAAAAAAAAGTAACAACCTTTTTATGTACTTGAAAACTGTTATCACGTCTGCCCTCAGTCTTCTCTTCTCCAGACTAAACAAACCCAATTTTTTCCATCTTCCCTCATAGGTCATGTTTTCTAGCCCTTCAGTCGTTTTTGTCGCTCTCCTCTCCTCTGGACTTTCTCCAATTTTGTCCACATCTTTCCTGAAACGTGGCACCCAGAACTGATTGCTGTGGGACCCCACCCATTCTAGGTGAAGATGGTTTCCCACAGCTTCTCCAGCTCTGCTGCTCCACCTTGTTCTATTCATGAAGCAGCAGAAAAATGCAAGACAACAGAAATTGAAAATGGCTGCTGCACTCCCCGCCCCCCAAAGTCCTGCTTCTTGGAGCAGGTTCTCTGAGGCACTGCATTATGGGAGCATCAGCTGGATTGGTGTAGACAGAATGCTCCCCTTGGTGGCCACAAGCAGTCAGCATAGACTGCACCAGGTGTGAGCCCAAGACCACCTAGGAGTCGCAAAGGATACTTGTACAAGGCCTGGCCCTGCTGTAAGGTGTTGAAAATGCGTTGTAGGATCGAGGCATTCCAGCCAATGTTGTCCGATGTCTGTACATCAGGCACTCGTACCCCAACTGACACACTGTAAAATGGGCATAACCAATACTTACCTTCCTCAAGGGTGGCTTGTGAAGCATAACTGATGCCTGGTAAGCACTCTGAGATCTCTGGAAGGTGGTATTTCCAAGGGCTTTGCCTACTAGGCTTTCAGAATCCCTCTCTGGCTACAAATGGGCTGTGAAACCTTGCTCCACAGGAGCACTGAATGTTTGTATGCCCAAGCCAGGCAGAATGGAGGGGTGGCTCAGTCTTAAGTACATGAGCGTGATCAGAGTTGGCAAGGTCTAATCAGTCTCCAATCATTTATTGGGTGCATTTTAAGGTTTTCTTCTGACTGTGAACAACATATACCAGGTAGTATTCAGATGAGGGATGTTGGTTGTCCTGGTTGGGAAGAGCAGCTGTCAGAAGAGTGATGGGGGTCACTTGGATGCTGGACCAGCTTCAGGTGGTAGGGATGCCTGTGTGCAGCACAGAAGCTGCTGGCAGGGAGGGAATTTTGGCTCACGGTTGAGTCCCCCCTTGTGGCTTCTAATGCTTTCCTCTTTAGTTTGAATATTTTTCCATCCAAGCCAATACCCAGTTGTTTGTTGTTGCTTTTATGGTGGCATCTAAAAGCCCCAGCCAACATTATTGCTCCATTGTGCTAGGCCCTGTATAAACACATGGTCAGACAGTTCCTACCCCCAAGAGTTTGCAGTCTAAATAGATGACAGAGGAAGGATGGGAGAAAGGAAGGATTATTCACCCTGTTTCACAGGTGAGGAACTGAGACCTAGAGATGAAGTGACTTGCTTAAATCACACAGGTAGTCTGATAGAGCTGGGAAATGACCCCAGACCTACCAAACCATGGTTCTGTGTTTTAACAGCAGCACCATCTTTCCCTGTTCCCATAGAGACGTGAGCATTTACCCTCAATATCGAAGAGCACCTTAACACTCCCTCTTTATTGGGGTCAGCTTCAGAAATTTGCTTCCCTGAATGCAAAGTGCTATAATCTTGCCTCTGCATGTCCTAGGGATCTGTGCGTTGGTCTCATATTCGCAGAGCACATACTGCTGCTTGTTGTTGGAACCTACGGGCGTGGTTTTTTTTTTGTTTTTGTTTTTTTTTTGTTCAGCTAAAAGTTACTCTAAGAGTTTAAATAATCAAACTCTATGGGCTTTTACGGTTTGGTGTAGCCAGGCTGTGTAAAGATTCAGTGACGGATTGTACTGAAACATCTATATAAAAGATGTATTTAGGGTATGGTGACTTAAATACCTAACCAAACAATCTAATAACTGGGCAGGGTGTGTGTGAGAGAAAGTTTGGATGTGGCTTTTTTACGTTCCATTGCACTCTACAGACACTAAGCCTGATAGTTTCCTCTTGGAGTGAGGAAACTGAGGCACAGCAAAGGTAGCTGACTTGCCAAAGTTTGGTAAAACCAGGAATTCAGGAAAGACTGCAGGAGTTCTGGCTCCCACTCCCCTCCTTGAACCCCTAGTCCATAGTGCCTGTCCATTGTTCTAGCACCTCCATCATGGTTAGGTGACCTTGAGAACAAGCATTAAAAATGTCCAAGTTCTTTCTAGACAGTGTTTAGGGGTGGGGATGTTGTTCCAGAAGGAATTGGAGTAGGGATGTAGCAGGGTTATTGGTACCTGTTAGGGGAGAATGTCGATCTCTTTAGATGTTGACTGGAGTTAAGTTTCCCTATTTTAAAGCCAACCATGCGTACTCCACAAACCTTGCCAAGAAGCATGCTGCACAGACACCTTTTCAGTGCAGTTCAGCTAACCCTTGAAGAGTCATGCCCCAAACCTGGACCTCTTTGTGCAATCGTAATACACTGGGGTTGAATGTAATGAGCAAAATCTTCTTGACTATCTAGCCGCTGGTTTGAATTCAATGATAGCTACAGATTGTGACAGTAGAATCCTCTCCAAATGCCGTGCAATGTAATCAGGAACTGAAAAGGTCATTGCTGACTTCAGGGGTCAATTTACATATCTTCCTTCCATAGGAATGTTATGCAGTCCTTAACCAAGTTGCTTCTTCTTCTTCTTTTTTTTTTCTTTCCCTTACTCATTGAAGTGACAGATTAAGAAACAAGCTATTCTGCATCTTAGACACACATACAATTCTACAGAACACAATCTACTTTACAATTATAGGCTAGTCAGCCAGTTTGCCTGATACTGGAGTTAGGCTTAAGCTATTGTAAAGAATAAAACTCCCAGATAAGTTGGGGAAGAGTCCCATACGGCTTTTGTAAAGGGAAATCATGCCTCCCCAGCCCATTGGAATTCTTTGAGGAAGTCAACAAACATGTGGACAAAGGTGATCTGGTCAATATATGTACTTGAACTTTCGGAAAGCCTTTGACGGGGTCCCTCACCAAAAGCTGTTGAGCAAACTAAGCAGCAATGAGGACACGAGGGAAGGTCCTCTCATGAATCTGTATCTGGCTAAAAGATAGGAAATATAGGGTTAGCATAAATGGTCAGCTTTCACAGTGCGGAGAGACAAAAATTTGGATCTGCATCTGATCCACGATCCGTAAAGATGGTAAACAAGGCATCCGCGGATGCAGATATCCACAGACGTGCAGATTTGCAGGACTCTAGAAAGAAATAGTGGGGTCCTCCAGGGATCTGTACTGGGACTGTGCTGTTCAACATAATCCTAAATGATCTGGGAAAGCGGGTAAACAGTGAGGTGACAAAGTTTTTGAAGATAATACAACATTACTCAAGATAGTAAGTCCAAAGCTGTCTGCAAAGATTTACAAAGGTATCCCCCCTAAACTGGGTGGCTGGGCAACAAAATGGCAGATATTCAATGTTGATAAATGCAAAGTAATGCACATTGGAAAACATAATTCCAACTATCCATCTAAAATGATGGGTCTAAATTAGCTGTTACCACTCAAGAAAGAGATCTTCTCTGAAAACATCAGCTCCATATGTATTGGCAGGTTAAAAACCAAAAAATGCTAGCAGAATGTTAGGAAGGGATAGATAATAAAACAGAAAATACCATAATTCATCTATATAAATCCCTGGTACTCCCTCATTTTGAATACTGTGTGCAGTTCTGGTAACCTCTCAAAAAAAAAAAAAAAATCTTAAAATTGGAAAAGGTGCAAAGAAGGACAACGAAAATGATGAAGGAACAGCTTCTTCATAAGGAGAGAGTAAGAGACTGGGATTGCTCAACTGTGAAAAGAGACAGCTAAGGGGAGATATGATAGAGGTCTATAAAATCCTGAACGGTATAGAGTAAGTGAATAGGAACATGTTGATTACCCCTTCTTACTTTGACTTGGTCCATCCTGTGCTTTGCTGCACGTCGGGCTACCCACATTTGCCATCCTTGCCTGTCAACTGCGCTCCTCTCCAGATCTTCCCATTTCATGCTGAGGTGCTTGATTTCCTTCAGAACTGTTCATTTCCATATTTGTGGTCTTCCTCTCTTCCTTCTTGCATTTTCTGGCTTCTATTCAAGGGCGGTATTCAAGGGCGGCATTTGATAAGCTTTCTTTTTCCATTCTCAGAACATGTCCCAGCCACTGATGTTGTTGTCGTTTGTAGATTATTTGTGAGAGGCTGCCTTGTCCGGTCACTTTTCTGACTTCATTCATCCTCCTATCTCTATATGTTCCCAATGTTCTTCTCAGATATTTGTGATGAAATGCATCCAGCTTTTGCATATCTTTCTTGGTAAGTTGCCATGTCTCACTGCTATATGTTGCAATGGTGACCATGATTGCAACAGTTTTGTCTTGTGGGACATGTTTTTGAGTCTTCCAAATGCAGCGTTTGCCTTCCCAATTCTTCTTTCCTCAGAACTAGTACCACCTTGGCTGATGGTACTTCCAAGGTACATAAAATTGTCCACCTTCTCCAGTTTCTCTTCAATTTTTATTTTTGTCCCTGTAGTCCCCACTAACATGACTTTACATTTCTTTGAATTGTATCTCAAACCTATCTTCTCCATTACTTCTTTTACTTGGTTTGTGCATTTTTGTAGTCCATTGGCATCTTCACTGATAAGAGCAAGGGCATCAGCAAAGCCTAGATCACATAGCCTTGAATTGTTCCATTTTAGGCCATATGTATTACTGTCATATTGTTTTAATCCATAGTCAATGACTAGCATAAACAAAAAAGGAGACAAGACACGCCTGCCTTACACCTGTCTTGATGCTGAATGGCTTACTCAATCCATTTTCCATTTTAATGCAGCATTTTGGTTGGCATAGAATGCCTTCATAATTAATTTTGTTGGAATTCCATATTGTCCCACAATTTTTCACATTGTTTCTGTTTTCACTATCGAATGCCTTCTGAAAGTCCACAAAATTGACGGCAAGACTGCCTTGGAATTCAATTGTGTTCTCAATAATCCATCTCCAGGCGCAAATAACATCTGTGCATGATCTCCTTTGTCTAAATCCAGATTGTTGTTCACCTGGGATGGTATCCATCTTTCTTTTCATTCTGTTCTGGAGGTGTGCTGCTAATACTTTTCCTGTGACAGATAGAAGTGTTACTCCCCTCCAGTTTGAACAATTGTTTAGATCGCCTTTCTTTGGTAACTTGATTTATGGTACCGAGGGTCCATTCTTCCGGCACTTTCTCCTCCAGCCATATTTTGTTGCACAGCGAACAGATGACTGATTCCACGTTTCGCCTCCATATTTAAGCATCTCAGGATGAATGCTGTCCAAACCAGGCCCCTTATTGTTTTTCAGCTTCTGCAGTGCTTTTTTCACTTCAGTGTTTTACCTCAGATACATCTATATCTAGGTCTAATGGCTTATCTTTGTTAAATTCCAGTCTTGTATTTGGTTCTGGTTGGTTTAGCACTTCTTTGAAGTGTTCCACTGATCTATTTTCTTGTTCCTCCTATGTTTTCAAAATTTCTCCTTGTTTTCCTTTCACTGGGGCGCTTCTGAATTTTGATCCATATTCTGTTAACTGTTTCAGGATTGTGTAGACTGTGCTTGTTTCTTTCCCGCGCTTTTTCAGCTTCACTAGCCTTACTCTCTATCCGATTTTGCGTATCTCTTTTGCATTGTTTCTTTACTGCTTTGTCAAGGTTCCTGTAGGTTTGTTTTGTTTCTTCAGTTGCATGTTGTTGTGCTAAAGCCTTTTTGTTTTCTTCTTTTGTCTATAACTTTCCATTACCCCTTCACATAACACAAACCCAGGAGTCACCTGACTAAATTAATAGGCAGCAGGTTGAAAACCAACCAAAGGAAATGTTTCTTCACACAAAGCGCAGTCAACCTGTGGAACTTATTTGCCATGGAAAGTTATGAAGGCCAGAAGTATAACTGGATTTGAAAAAGAACTAAGTAAGTTCATGGAGGACAGGTCAATCCATGGTTATTAGCTAAGGTGGTCAGGGACAGTGTCCCATGTCCTTGTGTCCCTTAACTTCCAACTGCCAGAAGCTGGGACTGGATGCCGGGGGGGTTCATCTGAAATGACCCTGTTTTGTTCACTCCTTCTGAAGCATCTGGCACCGGTCACTGTCAGATGACAGAATGCTAGGCTAGAAGGACCATTGGTCTGAACCAGTATGGCCGTTCTTAAGTTCTTCATATTTAATGTCAACACATCCTACTGTGGTGTAGAATTTAAGAAATCCATCGTACTTGCAAGTTATAAGTTTGATTTACAATTGTGGCAAAAATGGATTGCCACAGGGACGGGTCAGCTGTGATTGCTCGAGTGACTTCAGTGATATGTGGTTTTTTTTTTTTTTATTTTTAAAAATACCAGCTGAGGATTTGGCTTATAGAATTATTCAGATCAAGATGCATTGAAATAGACCCTTTCATTGAAGGTGCTCAAATCATATTTCAAACACTAACCGAATAAGCTTCACAAGACTTCCATGAGGAGGGGTAAATAGAGGCACACGAGGGTGCAGGGCTGGGATTAGAACCCAGAAATCTGGATTCTTAGGGTTTAGCCAAAAATACATCCCTTGTTTAAAACAAACGAAAAAACGGTGGATTCCATGTTATAGCCTTCAAAAATAATATTGGCTTTCAACTTTTATCCTGTTTTAGTTCATGAACTCTTTAGAGGAGGGACTGTCTCAGTATATGTTTACATACTACCTAGCCCAATAGGATCTACCGTAATAATGAAAGCTCCTTGCATAACAATATTTTAACTCTTCTGTTGCTACAAGGTCTCTTATGACACTTGAAGAAATTTCTTCCATAACTAAGATTTTTATATGCTTATTACCATACCTCTGAAAGGCCCTCGAGCCCCGTTGGGGGCTAGGCCTCATACACGAGAAGAGCTATGTCCGCACTGTGGTTTGTAGCCACATCTGGCAGTGCGGAATGGTTTCAGCAGCCGGACACTAAAAATAACTGTGTGGACATGGGATGCACTGCTTGGGCATGTAGAGAGCTGTGTGTGGGGGTGTGTACACACGTACACACACACACACACACCCCGGGGGTCACGTGTGGATGGCATTCTACTAGGCTAAGCCATGTCCCACCGTCTACACTGCTATTTCTACCTGTGCTTGCTGGGCAGTGTCTGTAGTCTACCGCACCCTAAGTATAGAAATACCCTGGGAGATCATCCTTGCCCTGGAGAGTGGTTTTTTTTTTTGTTTTTTTTTTTTTTTTAAATCAAAATAGACAAGGGTGGGAGGGGAAACGGGCACAATGGGGTGTCTTGTTGAAATAACCTGCGTAGCCCACGGGTGGCAGAGCCGGGAGTAAACTTACTGTATGCAAAAGCTTGTTTGCAAGGAAAGGAGGAAGGTTTTTTTTTTGTTTGTTTGTTTGTTTTTTAAACCTTCCTGGTCTGTTTTTGAGTCAGCAGTTCTGGTTTTCATTAGATTATAAATCTGATGCCTCCAAAGCATTTTATGCATTGATTTCTCCCACCCGCCGCCTTTTCAGCTGTATCCAATAGCTGCAGTTTCTTGCTGGCTTGGCAGTTTGTCGTGATCACTCTGAAACAGCCACGGTCCACCGTGCCACTGCTCATTTCGCTTAGTGATGAACAAGGCCTCTCGGATGCTGTTAACTGCCATGTGAAATAATCACAGCTGAAACGTACTTCTTAGGGCGCTGACTGGTAACCAAACAAATGGTGTGTTTTGGGTGTTTGTTTGGCCCTGTGAGTTATTTGTGACCTTTTTAATTGTTTTAGTCTTGGGCTGGAGGTTCAGGGACTGAAGTTGTCACAACAGAGAAGGATTGAAGCTGCTTTACAAAGTAATCTAGGAGGAGGCAGTGTATCTTGCTGCATAGTAATAAAACGTTCCTCTGTCAGCTTTCGGTTGTGCAAGCCTGTCTCTGGCAGGAAAGGATGATGTCCGTGCACAAGGCCGTGAAATGGAACACATGCCTAGCAAATGTAACTGAGTGAAAACCCTAAGCATGCTTGCTGCACATAGGGCTGCTGCTCCGGTCAAGTCCCGCAATCCCGAGTCGTTCCTTCGGATGATTTAATTGCCACTTTAAAACATCTCAGAAAGGGTCCCTCCATGATGCAAGTGTATTTCTAGAAGGGTTTGGAGATCGGAGTGCATTCTCACAGGTGTAAATCCACCCCTATGAGGAGGGCTTAGCACCGGTTACACACCACTTACGCCCTACACCAGGAGTGCCATGCTGGCAGCCTGCGCAGAGGTGAATTTCTCCCACTGATGTCTCAGGACTTCAATATTAATGACCCTGTTGCCTCCCAAAAACACAAGCCTCCTCTTTTCTCTCTGCCCCCTAATGATTTACAGCTCAGCTTTTTGCTTTTTCAGGGGAGCTGAACAGGAGCTGAGGGAGTGCTGTTTCTGGGGGGGTTGGGGGCCAGGATTATGAAGACACTGAGTTACATGGAACCAGCACTGAGAGAGACATTTAAGTCAGCAGAACTTGGCCGCCAGCTGAGAATCTGGCCCTTCGACTTCAAACAAGTGGGAGCTTTTGTTGTACCTAGGGAGATGAAATCCTTTTAGTACGTTAAATATGTTAGACACTTTTTTATTAAAGTGCCTAGTGGTGTTTAAAGACTAGAAAGTAATCAGTCTTCAGTCAAAGCTGGGTGAGCTGTTGCGGCTTCCTTGAGCTTCTTATGAGAGGCATTCTTAATGACCAACAGGGAGAGGGCTTGCGGCTGTGTTGCAGAATCAGAAGTGTTGTAGATCTGCCGGAATGGCCCACGTTTTCTCTTGGCTGCGTGGGGTGCTAGAACCCCTTTTTTTGTGTGTCTCTGCTTTCTCACTCCCGCGATTGCAGTTGGACTCTGGGCTCGGTGCAAAGTTTACAATGAGGCATCTCTCTCCCTGCCGACCCCAGCTAACTCATTTGATATGAAGTCATCTAGCATGCTGCAGTCAGGGCTCCTCTGCTTTCAGCCAATCCCATTTGTCTTGCGCTCCTTCACCCCCTTTGCACAGGTCAGCTGTGTGGGGCCGAACCAGACCTGCATATTCAGAAGGGTTTTAATAAATTTATGTATTCAGGCTGACTTGGGGGGTGTGTGTGTGAGCTGAAACTGGGTAAAGAAACTGTAGCTTTGTAAGTCACACCCTGGCTGCATCTATGCTGGTAATTTCAGGGCCCATTATATGACAAGCTGTCTGGTTTTAACAGCTATTGCTACAAGGAGAAAGAGGGGCCTTGTAGTTAAGGCACTGGACTGGGGCTCAGGAGATGAGGGTTCAGTTCTCATCTCTGCCAGAGTCGCCCTGGGTGACCTCTGACAAGTCACTTACAGTATGTTTACACTGAAGCATTAGTTTAACTTGCCTTAGTATGGCTACAAATAGCAGCTCAGGTGCGGTGCAGAGGTGACTGCACAAGCATGCTGTGAACCCCAGGTCCATTCTCAAGTTGCCAGCCCGTGCTCCAGACCATGTTGCTGCATTTACGTTGTTGCGTGTCCATGCTAGCGTGGGCATGTCTACCCATGCTGCAGTCAAACCTCAGTGTGTAGTATTGACCTAGCTCTCTCTGCCCCGCCTGGGTTTAGTTGTAATCCCTTTGTCTTCTTGACTGTAAGAGTTCTGTGGTAAGGATAAGCTCATAGTATGTCTACATAGCAGAGTGAATTTGATTTAAATCACTAGTCAGGAAGACTTGACTTAATCATGGTTTTCTACATAAGTGCATTCTTGTTGGTTGTTATAACCTTAATACATATTCTTCACCACTCAGATGTAGGTTTCATTTTTAGAAGGTACACGCTATATACATTTTTAAATAGTGATTTATTTTGAAAACTTTTCAGATTAGTTTTACAGCTGTATCCAAAAATGAATAATTGTTTTGGTTATTTCATTTCATGAAGCAGATAGTTCATCTCCCAATGACTTCATAAATATCTCCACTTCAACAGGTTAATCATTAATATTTGGAGGATTTTCTAATACAGCATGGCAAGGAGGATAACCTCACCCAACAGACATTTTAAATTTGTTTTATTTAACAAAAACAACGTAGTTAAGTAGTCTGGATATTTTTTCTTCGACAGCAAACGTATAATATTTTAACACAAAGGCATATGTCTCTCATTTATCTCTTTGTCCAGATCTATTCCGCCCCCAACCATCTTTGCTATTCATTGAACTTTCTGGAACTTTGCACTTTTAGAGAGAGGTAGGGGGTTGACTCTGTGTACACAAATTGAGGAGGGACAATAGAGTTGAGATCTGTTATTTCTCACCTCTATATATTTAAAAACGTTTTTGCTGTTTAACAAGCATGTTACATCTGGAGACACAAATCCAGTTTGAGAACTGCAAAATGAAGCATCTGTGGTATTTTCTAGACTGAGCATTGAGTCCCATTGGGTAGATACAAAGACTAACCTAAATAAACAATACAGAAGCCTGCTGGTCCCTAATCCATTAACTATTACAACTCATTTACAAAACTCTTCTTAAACATGAGTATATTCTCATATTATAGAATTAGAATTTAGAATCCCTATTCCATGATGAGAGGCATTATCGCTCAAAGATACGTTATTTCCCCTCAAAAAGCATTTAAAAAAATTTTTTTTCCCCCAACCCTGCTATGTACAGTCTAATGGGGCCTTCATTTGGGCCCTCTAAATGCTACCGTGACACCCACAATTATTGATTAGTGTGCCACCAACCAGGTTGTGGCTTCATAAAGCAAAACCCTGGATTTATGTACTTCTACTGGGAGAGCCTTACTGGTGGCTTCTTCACCCAGAAAACTAGGATCCATAATGCCCTACCACTGTAAATTTGCAGTGGTAGCAGTTGTAGATACTGTAGTATAAACAGTGAAGTTTGAAGGTAGGATTGATTATTTATTTTTAAATCCTGAGTCCTGGCTACACTCCATTTTCATCCACAGTATCAAAGGCCTTTATTGTTTGAACAAATGGTGCGATTCCACAGTCTCAAGTTCTTCTCAGTGTTTTTGAGCAAGTTTTTAGTCATGGAAGAAAATACGGCTGTAACAATCCGTTGGGGGTGCTGGGAGCCACTGTGTTACCTCTCTGCCTCAGGAAGAGGTG
Source organism: Eretmochelys imbricata (assembly GCF_965152235.1). Classification (NCBI taxonomy): domain Eukaryota; kingdom Metazoa; phylum Chordata; order Testudines; family Cheloniidae; genus Eretmochelys; species Eretmochelys imbricata. Next base: position 11,134,521 of record NC_135597.1, on the reverse strand, counting down.
AGCTTTTCTGGAGATTAGACTGTGTCTGCTCCCTGCCATACCAGTCTGTCTTCCTCACCAGCAAACTCCTCCAGACTCTCTGGGCCCAAATTTTGCCTAGTAGGTGACCATCAATGAACTTCAGCCCCCAAGCTTCTCAGATGTTTCTCTACAATGCACAGGCCCTGCCGTTTCACATTCACAGAAGATACTAAGAATGCTGTTCTGCTTTTAAAGAGTCAGTTAATAAGTTGTAACATACTTAATTGGGGTAAACACACCCTTCCTTTCAAACACAGCACTGAGTTGGTTTATAGTGAAAAATAAATAAAAAATAGCAAGTTTATTAGCCAAAGGACATAGGCTAAGTGACACCAAGTAGAAGGAATAAAGATACAGGCGTACAAATAAACAAGTTAAAAATAACCGTAATAGCTAAGGCCTAATTTACCAAGTTACGGTCTTTAGTAAGGAAACTACCTTGAATAATCTTCCCTTCCCAGCAACAGTTGACCAGCTGTTAGCCAGGATCCTCCAAGTCCAAGGTGCTGGTTTTCCTTGAGTCCTCAGGTGAAGAGTAACTTAGGGGCTTGCTCCCCACCTCTTTATAGTCTAGTAAACCTTTTAAATGTGTGGTTCTGAAATGTATCCCCAGATAACGTTCCTTTTTCCTGCAGCATGTGGATACCGTGAGCTCTTCCCTTGTCACCTCCCATTGGAGACTTTGACAGTGCAAATGGTTTGTTCCTGCAACATCTGATACAAATCTGATAAGTGTGGGGCCCCTTACTGAATGAGGGAGGCAATCTAGTGACAGAGGATGTGGAAAAAGCTAATGTACTCAATGCTTTTTTTGCCTCTGCCTTCACAAACAAGGTCAGCTCTTAAACTACTGCACTGGGCAGTACAGAATGGGGAGGAGGTGACCAGCCCTCTGTGGAGAAAGAAGTGGTTCGGGACTATTTAGAAAAGCTGGACAAGCACAAGTCCATGGGGCCGGATCCGCTGCATCCGAGAATGCTAAAGAAGTCCGCGGATGTGATTGCAGAGCCATTGGCCGTTATCTTTGAAAACTCATGGCGATAGGGGGAAGTCCCCGACGACTGGAAAAAGGCTAATGTTTATAAAAGGGAAGAAGGAAGATCCTGGGAACTACAGGCCAGTCAGCCTCCCCTCAGTCCCTGGAAAAATCATGGAGCAGGTCCTCAAGGAATCAATTCTGAAGCACTTAGAGGAGAGGAAAGTGATCGGGAACAGTCAGCATGGATTCACCAAGGGCAAGTCATGCCTGACTAATCTAATTGCCTTCTATGACGAGATAACTGGCTCTGTGGATGAGGGCTGCAGTTTTGCAGAAAAGGACCTAGGGATTACAGTAGACGAGAAGCTGGATATGAGTCAACAGTGTGCCCTTGTTGCCAAGAAGGCCAATGGCATTTTGGGATGTATTTGTAGGGGCATTGCCAGCAGATCGAGGGACGTGATCATTCCCTTCTATTCGACATTGGTGAGGCCTCATCTGGAGTACTGTGCCCAGTTTTGGGCCCCACACTACAAGAAGGATGTGGGAAAAATTGGAGGGAGTCCAGCGGAGGGCAACAAAAATGATTAGGGGACTGGAACTCATGACTTATGAGGAGAGGCTGAGGGAACTGGGATTGTTTAGTCTGCGGAAGAGAAGAATGAGGGGGGATCTGATAGCTGCTTTTAACTACCTGAAAGGGGGTTCCAAAGAGGATGGATCTAGACTGTTCTCAGTGGTAGGTGATGACAGAACAAGGAGTAATGGTCTCAAGTTGCAGTGGGGGAGGTTTAGGTTGGATATTAGGAAAAACTTTTTCACTAGGAGGGCGGTGAAGCACTGGAATGCGTTACCTAGGGAGGTGGTGGAATCTCCTTCCTTAGAGGTTTTTAAGGTCAGGCTTGACAAAGGCCTGGCTGGGATGGCCCTGCTTTGAGCAGGGGGTTGGACTAGATGACCTCCTGAGGTCCCTTCCAACCCTGATAGTCAGACTCAAATGCCTAGCCCTTTGAATTTGGTCACATCTGGTTTGAAGTGTTGGTCTCTTTCCTTTGTCTGGAGAACACGTGTTTATCAACTCCCATCTTTTAGTCACAGACTTGGGTCTTGTCTACACTACTGCTTAAGTTGATGTCTTAGGTTGCGCAAGACTGAAAAAGCCACAACCCTGAATGATGCAGATTACATTGACTTATAGCACAGTGTAGACAGCACTTCAGTTTCCGCCTCTCGTTAAGGTGGTGTAATAATGTTGACGGGAGAGCGCTCTGCCATTGACAGTGCGCATCTTCACCAGACACGCTATGTCAGCCCAGTTGCGCCAATGTAGCAAGGCAGTGAAGACAAGCCCTTTTAAGGCATAGTTATCAGTGAGGGTGTTCATGATTCCACACACACACACAGCATTATCACATACATTTCACAGTGTGATGTTAGTTTCCAAATGATACCTCACAAGGCGCATTCTGTACAGATATCATTGCAGTAGTGTGTAAGGTGTGAATATGGGGGTGCCCTACGGTCACAGCTGCATTGTTTTCTGAAGCACTTTCTGCCTTAATCTCTCTAACTAGAGTCAATTCCTGCAGCAGAGTTGCTCTCTGGCCATTGGTATTTGGGCTTAGATCCCTGAAAGAAGGGATTGTCTGTCTGTGTGCTGTTTTTGACCACCTCTGTTCCAGGACTGGTGTATACATGGTAAATAAATGAGTTCCATTAACAATACACCCAGAGACGACTTCACTGATTTCTCCTCCAATGGAAGCAAGCCTGGAAGGCAGCGACATCTACTCCCGCTGTAAAAAAACGATAAAACCATTTTTCTGCTGATGCACACAGATGATGATGCACTACAAAGGGAAGATGGAGTCTAAGATAATTTGGGTACATGTTGTTGGTTCGTCTAGTTTAGGAAAAGAGGATGAGGTTAGGTTGGGGTTAGCTAACACGTTCGCTGCCTCAACCTTTTTTTTTTTTTTTTTTTTTTTTTTCCTTAATCCAGACAGATCCTGGATTTGTGTGTCAATAGTTTGAAATGTTCTGGGTTCCTCTCTCTAATTTTAGCCTCTACTGTGAACTTCCTGGCATTTCATAATGTTTAGTTGGGGTGGTTTTCTTAACCTGTTGTCTTCCCCCCTGAACTTGACATAACATTCTTGTATGTATTTACCTTTAAATTACTCACATAAATGAAAGTTATATTTGAAGCTATCTGCCCAGGAACTGATTTAGGGAAGGAAGGGTTAAATTGACCCTGTTGGGAGATTGGCAGAACTGTTGGAGAACTAGACAGACATATCCATTCAACCCAAAGGAAACATGTAAGGATCTCAACTTCAGGTCTGCCAGTTAGACACCCTGGAACAACAGATACCAATCTTAAATGTCTGAAAAGGCTCGATTTCAGATCTTAGATGAGTTTCTGTTTTGGTTTTGGAGTGACACTTATGATGCATGCTTATATGGACGTATGACCTTCAACTTGAAATAGTGGTGGTTTTTCTTCTGCTCTGACGTCAACTTTAAAAAATACTTCTTTTTTTAGTTTGTTTTTTAAAGATCTGATACTGAAGAAAAGTGTCCCAATGCAGTTCTACACTGCTTCAGTATTAAAACTTTGAAAGTGCTTGTCAAGGTTCCTCCCCCACTCTGAACTCTAGGGTACAGATGTGGGGACCTGCATGAAGAACCTCCTAAGCTTATCTTTACCAGCTTAGGTCAAAACTTCCCCAAGGTACAAAATATTCCCCCCCGTTGTCCTTGGACTGGCCGCTACCACCACCAAACTAATACTGGTTACTGGGGAAGAGCTGTTTGGACGCGTCTTTCCCCCCAAAATACTTCCCAAAACCCTGCACCCCACTTCCTGGACAAGGTTTGGTAAAAAGCCTCACCAATTTGCCTAGGTGACTACAGACCCAGACCCTTGGATCTTAAGAACAATGAACAATCCTCCCAACACTTGCACCCCCCCTTTCCTGGGAAATGTTGGATAAAAAGCCTCACCAATTTGCATAGGTGACCACAGTCCCAAACCCTTGGATCTGAGAACAATGAAAAAGCATTCAGTTTTTTACAAGAAGACTTTTAATAAAAAATAGAAGTAAATAGAAATAAAGAAATCCCCCCCCTGTAAAATCAGGATGGTAGATATCTTACAGGGTAATTAGATTCAAAAACATAGAGAACCCCTCTAGGCAAAACCTTAAGTTACAAAAAAGATACACAGACAGAAATAGTTATTCTATTCAGCACAATTCTTTTCTCAGCCATTTAAAGAAATCATAATCTAACACGTACCTAGCTAGATTACTTACTAAAAGTTCTAAGACTCCATTCCTGGTCTATCCCTGGCCAAGACCAGCATACAGACAGACACAGACCCTTTGTTTCTCTCCCTCCTCCCAGCTTTTGAAAGTATCTTGTCTCCTCATTGGTCATTTTGGTCAGGTGCCAGCGAGGTTACCTTTAGCTTCTTAACCCTTTACAGGTGAGAGGAGCTTTCCCCTGGCCAGGAGGGATTTCAAAGGGGTTTACCCTTCCCTTTATATTTATGACAGTGCTGTTCACCAATAGTGGGAACGGCTCCAAGATTTCAAACTGAAGCACAACAGAAAGTTTTCTAAATCTATCAGATTTTAAACAAATGTGGTTCTTATAGCTGGCAAAGTGTTGCTTGTCAACTTCCTGGGCCAAAGAAAAACAGCAAGGCACCTTTTAAAGACTAACAGATTTATTTGGACATAAGCTTTCGTGGGTAAAAACCCCACTTGCTCAGATGCATGGAGTGAAATTTACAGGTACAGGCATAAAGATACTGACACATGAAGAGAAGGGAGTTACCTTACAAGTGGAGAACCAGTGTTCAGGGGGCCGATTCAGTCAGGGTGGATGTGGTCCACTCCCAGTAATTGACAAGGGGGAGTCCCAATACCCAGAGAGGGAAAATTGCTTTTTGTAGTGAGCCAGCCAGTCCCAGTCCCTATTCAAGCCCAAATTAATGGTGTTAAATTTGCAAATGAATTGTAGCTCTGCAGTTTCTCTTTGAAGGTTTTTTGTTTTTTTGTTGAAGTATGGCTAATGGGTATGTGCGCACCACTGTGTTCCTATTGGGTGCTGCCCGTGCTTGACGTAAATCAAGCAGCCTTCAATCCAAGTCCGTGAGGCTTGTTGTTTCCTCTGAGGAGCAAAGTCTCTGAGCATAGACCTCAGCTTAGCATACTTCATCATCTGTTTTTATCAGCTAGACAGTCCATTGGCAACAGATGGGCTTTTTGGGTTCTGAACTGGGCTTTTTGGTTTTTCTAAAAAAGGAGATTTTTTTTTTTAAATGAAAAACACTGGGAGCATTCAGAGGGTTAGAACGTTGGGCTGCTATTAAATCATGAGATCGCCGTCTTTGGTCTCCGGCCAGGCGAATCATTATGTGGCTCCTTTGCGGCCAGAAACCTCAGTGCTGTGGATTCATTGCTTTACCTCGCTTTAGTCTCGCAGTCAATTGGCAAACCTATAGTTGTCTATGGAGTTTGAGGTGCGAGGTGGCCATTTTTTGTTTCTCTTGCACCAGATTGCTGCTTTTTCCCTTCAGATCTGTGTCTACATGGGTCTCCTAAGAACTTCACAAAATTTGGAAAGTGTGTACGCGTGCATCAACGAGCCCAATGGGCCACATGGCTCCGGCTCGAAGTGCTACTGGAATAGCAATAAAAAGTCACGCTTCCTGCATTTCTAGTCGCCAAAGACACACGGAAATTCATATTTGGTTTAATGTGTTGAGCTGGATGAATCCTTCCTGGTATATTTGACTCTTTCTGATGTGACCATGTTCCTGCTGATCCGCCACATCTTGGGAAGTAATATGGTCCAACAGATGGGGTGTTTTTGACTGGGACTCCAGACACCTGGCTTCTCTTCCTGCCTCTGCCACGGACCTGGTGTGTGACCTTGGGCAAATCACTTCATGGCTCTGTGCCTCAGTTTCCCCTCTATGAAGTGGAGAGAATACCTGTCTGCCTTTGGAAAGCACTTGAGGTTTATGGCTGAGCAGTGTTATAGAAGAGATTATTTATTCTATTAGGAGAAATTTTCAAAGGCACAAGCAGGATTTGGGCACCAGATTCCCACTGATGTTCATTGGGCAGCCAGTTGCCATTTGTGGCTCTTGTAAACCTTGCCTATTACTATTCTTCCCCCCCCCCCCCCCGTAGCCCCCCTCCCCCGAGGTCTCGGTCCTCTGACATCAGAGGCATCTGGGCAGCAGATCCTCCTTTGGTAGCCTCGATTATGGGTAACAAATGCCAGTTACTACCGTCTAGCACCATGGCATTGTATGGCCTGTTCTGTAACAGCCTGTGCTCACAGGCTGTACTGTAAGACCTTTTTTGGTACATACTGAATCCCCTGCTACATAGCAGATCTTTGAGAGTCTCTTCTAGACCAATACAAATAAATAGGCCATTGTAACCAGAGGGTTATGACATCAAGTTGGGAGTAAGAAGCAGGTACTTAAGTCCTAAACCACAAGGATCCTAGTGTCCTTCTGTTCCAACATAACTAATAATAAACTAATACAAATAGAGAAATACAAAACTTCTTGTTTCCCCTTCGGGTGGCGTTGTGCCAAAGGGCAAGCAGCCTATTGCAATTAGAAGGGAAGGAAAAGTGGCTCTTGAGGGGGGAGTTGCCTCCGCTCCTAGATCTTGTCATTTCAGCTAGATCCTTTACAGGTTCACACAGCGGGGCTCTCTGTGGCGTAGGTGGGAAATCCTCTTACCCATATAAATTGAAAGCTTTTTGGCCTGCATTTACAGCAGCCATCTGAGTGGGAGAAAAGCCAGAGAGCCTCCAACACGTACATTCTTCTCTCTCTAGGGTGGCAGTGACTGGCTAAAGATGCTTAGATCAAAATAGTCCTGTGGTTTTCTGTGTTCAGCTGAGATGGCTCGTGCATCCTATCCTGGAAAGGATGAGAGTGCTGTTTAGCCGATTTGGCTTTTTTTACAGGGCGTTTCCAGTACACGGACAAACTGCTTTGTTTTACAAATAGGTGAGGGAAGAAATGCTGCGTGTCTGCAGCACGCTGCTACTAATTGCTGTCTGTTCACCACAATGCCGAACTGTGTGTACAGCATGGATATGGGCGGACAATCTAGCTAGAATTCATTTTACAGCACCCAGCTCTCGGCTAGAGGGAGGGCCCTTTATGCCACCCTGGCAGCATAAATAGGGAATAAATGACACCTCTCTCTCTCTCTTCCCCCTCACCTCCACCCGTGAATATCCATTTCTCCCAGCAATATATTGAGCCTCCCCAAAAATTAACCAGGCACAACTCCTGGGGTAAACCTTCATTCCCACTCTGCTATGGAAATAGCTGTTGTCTAAAATACCTACCTTCTAGAATAGTTCATTTCATCCTAAAGTACCTTTAATCTATAGAAGCGCCGTAAGCTTTTGAAAGTGGGGAGGGCAGCATGGCTGTATCTAACAGGAGGGGGAGCAGTCTTGGGGGAAGCCCCACCTCTTCAAAGACCCCATCTCTCGTTTTTTTACTGTCCATGCCCAGCAAGCAGGAGCTCCAATTTGAGACTTGCACCCCTAAAGCGAACACGGTGAGAGAGCTTTCTCTACCGTAGAAGGACACGCAATTGAGCTGATTCTGTTGGGATTTGAACCTGTGAGGGCAGGGATGTTTAGGTAGGCCAAAGGCTTCAGCACATTTTCAAAAAAGGGATGGGAACCAGCTGAGCTGTGTCTGAGGAAGGCGGGAGCTGGAACTGGAGCTCAGAATGCAAACCCACATCACTTTCCCTAGTGCAAGAAAGTGTATCCTTGCAGGCACTATATTAATACGGAGTCATTTCCTTGTCTGGTGGGGGAATAAACAAACTGGCTGACTTGGCTTTAAAGCGAGAGACTTTTTTTTCACTGATGGATTTTTCCATATGAACATCCAAAGGCCCCTTCACTGTGCAGACCTACTTTCTGAACACACAGCACACACTTTAACTGTTTCAACCAGAGCTAAGGAATCAATCCATGATGTGCACTTTCTATGCAGGCCTTCACTTAACACTGCAAATACTTCTTGTACTATTCAACTAACCAGCACTTTTTGTGGTCGGCTCCTTAATTAACTACTTTACCTCTCACGTATTTGGGTAAAACTATTTCATTTCGGGCTTTCTGAGACTAGTAGCATAGGCGTTTCCCCTAAATATGGTGTGCTTTATATGTCAAAGGAAACTCGGTCGCAAGTTGCCTGCGAGTCTGACTGCCAGTCACCAACACAAGGAAATGGGAGTGGAGGCTGAAATCCAGTCTGAGCTGGTAAATCTCAAATTGCACCAGTCTCTCTTGCTTTTTTTAAATTCTTCTTGCACAATGATGGAAGTGTCATCTGGAATTTACAGCCTTTGCTGTAAATCTGCTCCATTATTGTGGCTTTCTAACTAAACCTCAAACACTTTGTTTAAAAATAAATAAATAATCAGGTTCTAATTTAAAGTATGGAGATCTTGTCACTCCCATTAACTCAAGGAGAACTGTAAGGTGCTTGATATTGTTGATGATAACAATTAGGGTCAGTGGATATTGACCATGATTCCAACACTTTGCTATCGGGCAAGGGCGTAACCTGTTGCAATGCCTGATATGGGGAAGGAAATAGAGGTTAAACTCCTCCTACCACTCCTTTGTGTGTCACAAGGTCACCCTAAAAACCGGGGCTTGGTACTTTAAGACTACCTAAAGCTGCTCCCCTCTGGGATGGGGAAGGAAACTGGAGGGTCGGGGAGGAGCGCTATTTGGGCATCAGAGTAACAGCTGTGTTAGTCTGTATTCGCAAATAGGAAAGGAGTACTTGTGGCACCTTAGAGACTAACCAATTTATTTGAGCATAAGCTTTCGTGAGCTACAGCTCACTTCATCCGATGCATCCGATGAAGTGAGCTGTAGCTCACGAAAGCTTATGCTCAAATAAATTGGTTAGTCTCTAAGGTGCCACAAGTACTCCTTTTCTATTTGGGCATCGTTAACTTCATTTTCCTCAGAGGAGTTCTGGGGCTCTTTGTTTCTCCTGTACTATGTTTGTTCCAAGTCACTTAACCTCTCTGTGCCATCTTCTGTAAGTTGAGGGTAATGCGTCCTTCCTCCCGCCGCCTTATTAGTACTAAGGAAACTATCCGTGGCCCAATTCTCCCCTGGATGAAATTGTCATGACCTGAGTCTACAGGCAGAATCCAGGCCCTCGACCTGCGTCAGAATTCAGGGGTGGTAAACTGTGCTCTCTGAAACTCTTGTGTATGAAGCTTCAGCCACCAGAAACCAGCTTAATCATAAAAACCACATACGTTAAACTCTCCTACTGAAGTACACCGTGGCTGAGATGTCCAAAGTCACATAGAGTTAAACATGCAGCTCCCATCGACTCACACGTGGAGTTGGACACCTAACTATGGACTCCTTCGAAAGTCAGATGCCATAGCTCTGTTCTCTGTGGGGTCTGATCCACAGCCCACTGAAGCCACAAAAAGACTCCCGTGGCCTTTGGATCAGGCCCTAAACCAATAAGGATTCAATAGATCAACAGTGCATCAAAGGAACTGGATTCAGATGGACTTGAATTATTGTAATGTACGTCAATCATTTGGCATAGATTGTAAACTCGTTGAGGTACAGGCCGTCATTTTTGTTCTGTGTTGGCACACAATCGGATTCTGGCCTATGCCTAGGGCTAGTGGGTGCTAAAATAATACAAATGCTGTGTAATCATCATCATTTGATGCGAAAATGGAGCTGCTGCTGAAGTACCCTGCTTTGTAAATAAATCTGTCTGCAGTTGCTGTAGTGATAAGGGAATCGCTTTAACAAAGTTCAAACCAATGCGGTGTCTGTAACTCTCACCTGCTGAAAAACTGTTAACCCTTTCTAAATACGCAGTTCGGTAACAGCATAAAACAGAGAGCAAGACAAACGTATGTATTTGTCGGATTAATACCAACAAAATCAATACAGGTGTCTTACTACCCCGCTGCAGTTGAGTAATGGGGATAGATGTATATAATAGAAAAGCTCCATATAAAAATAAACCCACAGATGTTTCTATATGGTGAGGGAGAAATAATAGAAATACACACAAAGAACTTAGTCAATAGGGAACCACTGTCTGTGGTTTTCTAGTCCATTATTTATGTAGCTTTGGGGTGCAAAAGGTGGCTTAGAGGGCAGTTCCCAGACTATCCTCCACAAGAGAGCAGGGCTAGACCTTGCATTGCATAGCAAAAGCACTTGGGTGCACTGGAAGTGGGGAGTGTGTGAGTGTAATGGGCACCTTCGCCATGCAGAGCTACTAATCTAGCTAAAATAGCTCCGTGCACAGCAGTGCGGTCTAACTGGGAGACGTGCTTTCTGTTCCCAGCTCTGTCACTGACCTGTTGTGTAACCTTGGGAAATCACTCCACATCCATGTTCCTCAATTTCCCCATCTGTAAAATGGGGATAGTGATACTTACTTGGCTTTTGTTAATCCCTTTGAGACCTATTGAGAAACTAAGTATTATTGGCCTTTGGGGTAAGCCATATCTGAAGGCTGAATTTGCTGCTCGTGTATAGCAGTTACCAAACAGTAGAATTTTGCAGCTAATCATTTTGTGCTTAAACTCACCAAACTATTTCCCTCAGTTTTTTCCTTTTTATTGCAACAGGTGGATGAATCCAAAGTTGTGGTGCGCTGAAACCATCTCTCTTTTTGTAAAAGATGTTCCAGAATTAATGCAATGCACACCGACCTGGGGAAAACTGCTTGGTGTAGTTAAGCGAACAACAGGGAAGCCGAAGCAAACTTGAGAGAGGTGTCAAAGGTATAAGAGTGGGAAGCTTAGTACAGAAACAAGGAGAAAATGTACAGGGAGAAAATAAGCAGTCAAATCAAGTTGTCACGCCCAACAATGGACTAATTTGTTGTGTTGATAGTCGAGTGGGTATGGTAGTTAGAACCGGGAGGCGAAAGAAAATCCAGGAGCTGTATTTTAGTAATACTGAAGGAATAGTAAGCTGCTTATGCATAGAGCTGGAGATTCATTATGGTTTTCCTGTAACTGGATCATAGTAGCCTGGTTTTTTTTTTGTTGTTTTTTTTTTTTTTTAAGTCTTATGTGGTCTAGTGATCCTGCCCCTAGCACAGCTAGGAAAGTAAACTGTGAGGTACTTCTGCTAGCTTGCATGATATATGGCATCCTAATCTCTGATACATACTACTTTAATTTTTGTAAATTAAAGGGTTAAGGGCCCAATTCGGCAAAGCACAAATGGTCAGTTTATATCCATTTATTCTTGTGCCAACATTGGCCCTCAACTTAAATAATTGCTCTCCCTCCCTGGTGTTTATCCCTGTGATGTATTTGTAGAGAGCAATTGTATCTCCCCTCAGCATTTGTTTGGTTAGGCTAAACAAGCCACACTCCTTAAGTCTCCTCGTATAAGATAGGTTTTTCATTTCTCTGATCGCTCTAGTTGCTCTTCTTCTGCACCTGTTCCAGTTTGAATTCTTCTTTCTCAAACACAGGAGACCAGAATTGCGCGCACATAAAATCTAAGATAGATAGCGTCTACAAAATGAGACCGAGTGCATATTTTAGTAGAAAGTTTTTTGCTTTATACAGTTGGAATCCATGATTTAATAGTGGTTTGGCTGTTTCTAGCATCATAATTTCCTTTGCTTTGGATAGAGACAAGGTGATGTCTCCCCAAGCCCAACTGTCTTTGGATCATCCAACTTTTTGCTTTTGGAAAAAGGATGGGAATGTTCCATAGGGAAGCTGCAGTGATTGGGGAGGAGGCATAGCATTGTGCGAATGCAATCTCTGTACAATAATTCTTACAAGAATAAAACATGCAGCTAGAAAGTGATTGTGGCCTGTGCCTCATTTACTCATACATAAATAGCACTTACGTCTTTCTAAAAGGTGCTTTCACCATAGTTTTTTATAGAGACATGCTTTCTGAATCATGATCTAACTGCATTTGGATGATGACACTCCTGCTTCTTTACCTTCCCTGATGACCCTTTTTGAGGGTGATAGATCAGTTTAACAGGGCATTTGTGTGTGATGTAATGTGTTTTGGAAACACTGACTCCTGGGACAGCATTTAACCCTAAAGGTTCTTGTAAGAAATAACCCTGGTAAATGGGAATGAAAAGTTCTTCTCCCACAGAAGGACAGCAAATGGATTTTCAATCCGGGTGGCTGAATTATTCTGTATGAAAAGACCACCTCCGAGAACGAGCCAACAGTCTCCACGAGCGAGTGAGTCTGCCGCATGTGAGGTTTGCTCCTAACCAGCAGCAATTTGAGGTAGCTCCGAGCACTGTCTTTGCACTTCACTCTAAAAGGCTCAGGACATACATAAAAGCCTTGTTTTCACAAAGCTACACGCCTCAAAAACAGCTGAATAAACAATTGTGCAAGAAGGCAACATGACCGCCTGGTAGCTAGGCAGTCTCTTTGATGGGGAGGGAAAAAAGAAATTGATCCTGAGTCTTGCTCTACTTGAGTAGCTGGAAGTAAACTGGTTGATCTAAGATACAGAGCAAAATCAGTCTAAAGAACCTCCTTGAAAATTACAGTGGAAACTTTGTTTGGGTTTTATCCTTTTCCCCTGCAGTGTTGTGAAATTGAACACAACTGCAGGGAAACCACTCGCCAATCTGGTTCCGTTATCCAGATTGCATAGGCAAAGCAAGATATTAAAGGGAATGGTGAATGCAAACGAGAAGAAAGTTGTACTAGTTTAACTATAAAAAGAAAAGGAGGACATGTGGCACCTTCGAGACTAAGGTGCCACAAGTCCTCCTCTTTCTTTTTGCCAATATAGACTAACACAGCTGCTACTCTGAAACCTAGTTTAACTATGTGTGTGTTTGCTAAACCAATTTGGCTAAATCAGTGCACATGTCTGTTTGGACACTCTTATTTTGCTTTAAACCCAGGCTTATTGTGGTGTCAATTGGGAACAGGTTTAAGCTAAAGTAAAATAAGTGTCCACACGGGTTGGCACCAGATCAACTAACTAAATCGGTTTAAAATCCCACCTTTATTTAAGTCAATGCAATTTCTTCATGTAGGTTAATAACAAGGGTCTGTCTACACAGGATGTTGGTGTGTGGCATGCCAGGGGGTGAATCTCGGGCATTCCACCTGGCTGCACAGTAACCTCTTGTCCCTTTGCTTTGACAGACTACCATTTCAAACTGAGTCCCTGTCCAGACCTGGCCACACATGCAGAGAGATTCCGTGACTTGCCCAAGGTCACACAGGGAGTCCATGAAACCTAGGGTGATCAGATGTACCTATTTTTTTTTTTTATTTTTATTTTTAAATAGGGACAGTCCCGATATTTGGGGCTGCTTTTTTTTATTTGGGCTCCTATTACCCCCACCCCCGTCCTGATTTTTCACACTTGCTGTCTGATCACCCTAATGAAACGAGATCTCCTGAGTTCCAGTCCTGTGCCTTACCCATAAGACCATCCTTAGAGCTGTGCCAACGTGGAAGGTTCTGAACAGCAAAGTAGAAGGTGTGGGTTGTACTTTCCGGTGGTTGAACTGAACAGGTTATGTTCCCGATAGCATAGCTCCTAAATTAACACTGGCTATTCTTGATTTGTTATAACCCGTTGCCACTGATTTATTTACAACAGATATTTAAAATTCAGGTTACTGTCATGCTGCCCTTCTGGAAAGAATTTTACTCTGAAGTGTAGACTGGGCATGATCTATAGATCACCTTTCTTGTATTTCTGATAGGAGGCGCTCGTTAAACCAGAACTTGAATCTGTTTTAACAGGCACATTCAGTTGCATTTAAGGTTGAGTAATTGAGTTGCATTGCTACTAAAGTTGTTTAATTTTTGAGGTAAGGTGGACTGTTGTAATGGATCTCTTATTCAGCGTTGTATAAAGTCTCGAGGTTTTCTGTTTCAATGCGTTGAAGTCTTCTGATCTCTAGACTGTATTAAAGATTGAGAAATCAAAAGCATTACAGACTAAAGCTTTCAGGTACTGTTTTTCTGAGATTGATCCCCAGTTAGGAATATTGCCATATTATGTCTTTTATCCAAAGCTCTACATATACTTCATAAAGGTTCATAAGCATTATTATCCCCATCTTACCGAGGAGAAGGTTAACGTCTGTCTTTTAAGTGACTTGTCTAAGGTCACATGGTGAGTCAGTGGCAGAACCTGGACGAGAACCTAGACCTCCTGATTTCCAGTCCTTTGATCAAACTACTGGACCATGTGATCTCCTGTGAATCAGCTGTTTCAGTGTAAGGCAATTATCCCTTGCTAGTCCTGCGGCAGTGAAATTTTATGGTATGAAGTGAACAAGGCAAACTCAGTGTGAGTGTTAACAGATGAGTTTTCATCGGCTATAAAGTACTCTTGTGATTTGCCTGATGTTCAAAATACAAGCTACTGGAGACATAACATTGTTGCCCCGCCGCTTATCTGCGGTGGCTTTCAGGGGTCTCGCAATGGGTCACTTTCTGTTTAAAGAAATCAGTGACAGGGAATAAGGCATAGCGTAATTTACTTATTTATCCTGCATACACAAGCACTCTGATCTTAAGCCCAGACTGTAGGCAGACCGCCCCAAAATGTTCACCATTGCCCTTCAGGAAAAAGCTGATTCTGTGACTCTCCACATATGTGCCCAGCCACTCGATAGCATGATCTTCAGCCAGGTGAAGAGCCCACCGTCCAAGTAAGTCGGTGGGAAACACATCAAGGATACGCGACAGTCTGAAGTTGACCGCATCTACATCCCCATTTGAAGAGAGTGGCCTCAAAATTACCCTGTTCTGTTTGAGACCGGTTCAGAGATGACTACAGGTGCGGTGGGCATATAGTTGGGTTGGTGACGAGAGAGCGATTAATGACTGTCGTCGCTGACTGCCCGTCACACCAAGCAGATTCCACAGTCATGTCCTGTGGTGGCATAAGTGACCACAAAGGGCGTCTAGAAGACCGACGAACTAGCAGGTGGTTGAAGAGGTCTGAGTAGAGAGTTAAGTCCCTGTTCTCACAGATCTTGGCCAGAAGGATGATGGAGGCTCCCTCACTGTGAACATGAGGCAATGCAATGTTGGCAGCTGTCACTGTTCCTCTTGGTTTCCAGTCCCCATGCAACGTGGTTCCCCATCTTTGAACGCTGTTTTGGAATTCTCTGTTCCCTCCTTTTGTGCCAAGCCTCAGGGCTCTCTACCTGGGAAGTCACTAGTCATCATAAACTTTTGCCTGAACAACATTAAATCACAGATACCACCTATGTTACCTAGAAACTCTAATGTTGCCTTTTCTCCCGGTGGCATATAGAAAGAGGTAGCACCTCTTTAAATGGTTTGTCAGCACTCTAGGGGTCCTCACTGTGTTCCAGAGTGTGGGGGGTTTTTTTCCTTCTCTCTCACGTGCTCGCTCGCTCTTTCGGTGGGTGGCCTTGCCTATTGCACACAGTTAGTGAACACAGGTGATTGGACCCCACTGTGCCCACATTGTGCCTTTGTGCCACATTTGCTGTGTAAAGAGTAAAAAGACTCCGCTCCTCGGTGTAAATCAAGACATGGGTTGCTAAATGCCTCCAGACCCTTTTCTGGCCTTCTTGCGTGGGGTCTCAGTACCAGCTAATCCAATTGCCTACTAGGAAACCTGTCTCAAATAGGCCATTATTACATGGCTGTCACTGACTGCCTGTGATTTGCCGGTTACAAGAATCCTCCAAACACATTGAGTTCCTTTCGCCCAATGGGGATCACGTTAAAAAGTTACCTCGCACCACCATTATCAGGGGAGTCGAGAGGGATCACCGGTTGGTTGGAATGCAGCTGTTTATCAGCACTCAGCAGCATTTGACAGGCTAGGAAGAATCTTGCATCTTATTGAAACTACAGAGATGCTGAGACTAACTATGAGCATTGGGATTTGGTCAAAACATTGAGGCCGGAATACCAACCCCCATGGCCTCTGTAATGGCCACAAATTATCAGGGCATCCTGTTTTCTCAGCTCAGTCCCAAGGGGACTAGCTGTAAGAATAAGCTGCGGGGCATGGGATAGCTGGCATAAGAGGCTTAACAAAGTGTTCAGTCCCCTAAATCAAACCTGCTGGGTTTGCTACCCAGCTAAGGGTGGAGTTGGGGTGCAGCAGTTGTTTGGAAGAGCCAATATGGGGAAAAAAGCCCTGGTTGAACTTTGCCAAGATTGACCTGCCCAATGTTCATCCTAGATGGATGAGATCATGAGATGCACTTCCTTCACAAGGCTTTCACTGAGAGGGAGACACACCCACACGCACCCTTAGAACTAGAGTTATGCTTTAGTTTTTCAAAGGAGTCTCTGGGAATCTACACCACGTTTTCTATTAACTTAAGTGGAAGGCAATTCCCTTAGACTGCTTTGAAAACCTCAGCCCAGATAATGTTACTTGTCTACCAGGTTGGCCTGTGGCAAGCTCAGAAGCACTCTTAACACCGGTGCCCATGAACAAGGGGCACTTGTAACATAGATGCCATCAGCTCTGTTGTCCCTCTTGAAAGTTTTTACTTGCTCCTGTCCCTTCAGCTTCAAACGGCTGCTGACAAGTTGTGCATCTCTTCATCTGCATTGAAGCAGAGGTTCAAATCTCTCTCGTCTCTTCCCACCCCTCCCCCCAATGCCAAAAACGGTAGGAAAATGCCTGTCTGCCAATGCAGTCAGTGAACATGTTCCTAGTCAGACAGACAGGTCCTTTACCTGGAACTTTCTGTGGCAAGGGCCTCTCCCTCTGACCCAATAGCAGGCATGTCCATCTAATTTCACTTGGGGCAGCAGAAGCTCTCAAGATCATGGCTGGCTTGGTGCTGCACAGGTCCCACCACACACGTGCATGGTCTTGGAGTGAGCAATATCTGGCTGTCTGAGGCTGGATAGATCGGGGTGGGCAAACTTTTTTTGGCCTGAGGGCCGCATCGGGTTTCCAAAATCGGTATGGAGGGCCGGTTAGGGGAGGCTGTGGCTCCCCAAACAGCCTGGTATGTCCTGCTCCACCCTCCCCCGCCCCGGTGGCCGCCCCGGTGGCCACCCCGGGATTCCTGCCCCATCCAACCATCCCTTCTCCCTGTCCCCTGACCACCCCCTGTCCCTGACTTCCCCCGCCACCCCATTCAACCCCCTGTTCCCTGCCCTCTGACCACCCCGACCGCTAACCACCCCCCGAATTCCCCTGCCCCCTATCCAGTCCCCCCTCCTCCCTGCCCCCTTAGCGCACTGCCTGGAGCACCGGTGGCTGGCAGCGCAACAGCTGTTCTGCCCAGAGCACCAGATCAGGCAGCCTCGCCGCGTGGCTGGAGCCAGCCACGCACCACACAGAGCACCAGGTCAGGCCACGTCTCTGCAAGAGCCCTGTACCTAGAGCATCGCTCCAGCGGCGCGGCAAGGTGAGGCTGCAGGGAGGGGCCAGGGGCTAGCCTCCCAGGCCAATAGCTCAGGGGCCGGGCAGAACGGTCCCGCGGGCCGTAGTTTGCCCACCTCTGGGGTAGATGGTCCCCCCCCCCCCCCCCAGAGCTTAAAACAAAACAATCCAGACAATTGACTCTTAATTCATTTTGTTCATTAGGTTTAGAATGAAAGAAATCTTTGGGTTCGTAAGGGTGGCTTTTTTTTGTTGTTGCTGGGAGTCCCAAGTTCAGCTCAAAGTGAGCTGTGCCAAAGCAAAGTCAGATTTATTGCTGTCGTCTCGGGTCTCTCTCTGCTCCAAGCAGACTTTTTTTTTTTTTCCCCTGGATGCTCTGCTTCATCCAGGGCTGTGATCGTGAAAGTCGAGCTTTCCTCAACATCCTGTTGGGCAAGGGGGGGGAAGCAAGGGGCCAAGGGGAAGAAGAGCATTTCTGATGGGTTGTGGTTTTACAGCTGGGGGTTGCTGCTTCACATTACAATGTGGGAAAACGATCTACCTTGTCCCGAGAGTTCTGGGGTTTATTCTTTGCGCTGTCACCAACCGGCTGTGTGATCTTGCGCATCGCTGTGCTTCTGTTTTCCCCTGCCACCCTTTGAGATCTTGTCTGTTTCGACTGTAAGCTCTTCAGGGCAGGGATTCTTTTTTTTACTACGTGTCTTACGGTGCTTAGTACCATGGGGCCCTGATCTCAACAGGGAGCCTTGTAAGTGCTATAGTCTTACCAGAAATAGTAATAGTTTCTCTTGAAACTGTGAAGTATCGCCGCAAGGACCGTATGGAGTATCTTGTGCCAAACTCTAGTTCTGTGTTAGAAGGTTGTCTGTATCTTAATGTCAGTGTTCCAGGGTTCCTAAAATCAATTTCAATGAACAGTTGTTGGGTCTAGATTTAAACAACCTCCTGCAGTGTTTGCAATTATTTCAGCATTGTGCTAATGCGCAAGAACCAGACAGTGAGTGGCTTACATCCTGTTTTTTCCCAGGAACTCCTTTTTTAAAAACTCTTATTATTTATTTCTTCAAAGTGCATAAATGATTAAAAGAACTTATGGGTTTGGATGGCCTTTCCAGCATTAAATCAGGAACAGTGGTAGACACTGGAAAACGGAAACTGCTTTTAATGATGACTTTTAGCCTGACAGTCACTTTAAACTGTTAAAGACAGATGTAAGTCTGGCCCCTAATGGCTGCTGCTGATAGCTGCCGTTCATACTGAGGTGTGAGGGTCAGAAGAAGAGCACTGAAGGGGGGAGTGGTGTCTTTGCTATCTCTGTGCTGGAGTTGATCTGTTTGCTGCTGCGCCCTGCCCACCAAGGGGTGGGTTCAAAAGACAGCTCTTACACCTGGCAAACTTGAACTTGGCTTCCTTTACCTGGGAGCTTACAAAGACAGCCAGCCTGGGCACCCTGTCTCTAGCACGCTGCCCCTCTTCCCTTGAAATGCTGCTTGGTTTGAGCTGAAGGCCTGTTGGTATAAGCAATCCAGGGCTAGCAGAGCATTCTGTGTTGGGGCCCCTGGACCTTTGGAACTTGCTTCCTCCAAGTCGATAGCAGCTCAAGTTCATCAGCCTTCAGGGCATGCCAGCGGGCTTACCTGTTCTCTCTTCTCCATCAGGAGTAAGGTGCTGGGTAGTGGTGGTACGAGACTAACATTGGATGGACTCTCTTTTGTTGTAGAGTACGAAACAAATCAAAATGAATTGCATTAATATGCAG
Organism: Eretmochelys imbricata; assembly: GCF_965152235.1. NCBI lineage: Eukaryota > Metazoa > Chordata > Testudines > Cheloniidae > Eretmochelys > Eretmochelys imbricata. The sequence continues at coordinate 11,115,319 of NC_135597.1, read as the reverse complement.
CTAAGACCCACCCTGTCATCCAGAAACCTTGAGAGCCCAGGCTGGCACTTGATTTCTCTAAATGGCACATGGTGGGCAATTAAAGTAACCAGAACCCATTTGCTGAGCAGTGTAATCAGTGGTGGGTGAATATGTAGCTCACCCTAATTCTATTATAAAACCACTTACTGTTGAAAAGTACGATATCCCCTGCCACTTGTTTCTGCTTTCCCTTCTTTGTGTTAAATCCATATACCAGGCTTGTATTTTATTGAAACTTGTGGCCTCCTCATTACAACAGGAGAGGTGGGACTTCTGGGGTCAGTTGACGTCAATGGAGCTATGACGATTGACCTCAGCTGAGAATCTTCCTCCTGGGTTCTGTTTCTGGCTCTGCCACGGACTCCTCTTGTGACCTTGGGCAAATCACTTAACTAATCTGTGCCGCTGCCTTCCCCCATCTGTCAACATAGGCTCACTGTCCAAAGGGTGCTGTGAAGCTTAATGTTTAGAGCACATTGGTTGAAAGGCACGAAGGGCAAAACGTTGGTTGTCCTAAAATATTGCGACTCCCTGCCAAAAATTAATACCACAGGGGTTTTGTTCTGCAAGGGGCAAAAGTATCATGCACAGAAATGAGGGGGCAAATAATGGAAACCAAAGAGATTTAGTAAATATTAGTTGTTCAGAATGCACAATTTAAAAAGTAAATGGAAGCTGCAATGGTTTCGACCCAAATTCAAACCAACTTGTATGGTCAGTGGAGGGAAAATACTCTGCTGATGACTTATACCTTGTAACATTTTATTTCCCCCACGGAGCCCATGTGATCAGTTCGGTCGCAGTCTGTAGGAACACTCGACTCGCATTCTGATGCTCTGTTTTGCAAGGAAGGTTTTTCACTGCAGAACCACCCCATTTTCTTGAGCACAATGAGAACTAACCTTTTGAAAATCCAGTGTCCCAGGCCACCTTGTCTGAGATCAAAACTTGCTAGTAAAAGATTTGAAGGAACTTATTGAAGCTCATTTAGCTCTTGTGTCTAAACTTGAGTGCATTTCGTTCATGTGCCAAGATTTCACAGCTAGATAGTGTTGGGAACCTGTGTATATGTGCTGCTGCTCATGTACTATTTTAGTTCGGATGTTAGGGGCCTGGATTTGAGAAGAATCTGGAACACGGAAATTACTATACTGAATAAAACTAGTGGTCTAGCTGGTCCAATATCCTGTCTCTGACAGTGGCCAGCACCAGCCAGTTCAGAAGAAGGTGAAAGAAACCCTGCAACTGATGGCTATGGGATAACTTGCCCCACAGAGAAAATTTCTTTCTGACCCTTAATTGGCTTAAGCCCGGAAACATGAGGCTTTTGCATCCAATTCAAAATCCTCTATCTCCGTACTATTACAACTCTGGATGATTGTTGCGCATATTCCCTGTTGCTGTGAAGTTCTGAGTGGCCACAAGGTCTAATAGCCATGAAGTCCTAGATGGCCACGCTTTTGGCTACCTGGGCTGTAATATTGGCGGCCTAATACTCGGAGCCACCAAACACCCATGGAAATCAACATGAACTTCACGCCTTTGGAAAATTAGGCCATACTATTCTAATTCTGCTGAGTAATGCTGCTGGAACAATATTCCACAGAGTCTACTGGAAATGTCTTACTAAGCCTGCATTGGCTGCTGTCCAGCTGCTCAGTAACTTGGCTCACTTTCTCCGCCTGTTCTGCCAAACAGCATCACTCTTCAGTGCAGTTTAAAGCTGCCACGATAAACTTTCAGGAATCCATTGGGCTTCCTGTTACTGCCTTTAGTCCCTTGCCGAAAGGTGTTCACCGGGTTTTTGCATGCCACTTACTGAAAAGCCAGCACTAAACATGTAAAAATGAAAGTCCTTCGGGAGCTACTATTTTACCATTAAACCTGGATTATTCCACGGTTGGCAATAAAAGTGTAAACCATGCATCAAGTACACTTGCTAGTTTATGCGCACAAACTTATAACCTTAAAATGATGACACTGCAGTACTATCTTCCCTTGTTTGCCTGATGAAAAAGAAAAATGTGCGTAAATCCCTTCTTTGGCAAGATGCGGTGACTACTTACCATGAAGCACACAAGTGACAAAGTGGAAAGCTGGTGTTTATTTTGTGGCCAACAGTAAATTTGCAAGGCAGACATTTGTGAGATGGGGAGAAGCAGAATAGACCTCCAAAATCAATGCCTCTCCTCTGGAGAGGAGATATAATATGAGGTTGTGTCTTCCAGTTGTCTGTCGTAAAATATGCCCATGTCTTACTCCGATTGCACGCAGGACCATACTAGGCCTCTACTTGGAAAGGGAGGCTTGCAGTGAAAACCAAAGTACTGCAGGAAAGTGACTGGACAGGTGACATTCTTCCTTCTTAAATGTTGAACCAGTGTCATGCTGGTTGGTGCTGGGCTGCTGCAGATGCAACCTTTTGAATGTGAATTAAAACTAATATCCTGACCAGCTTCTGATGATTAAAGATCTCATGGCGCTTCTTATAAGATGTGTTTCCTCTGGTGTCCAGCCTGGCTCACTGTGGCATTTACAAAGGCAGAATGTAAATTCTCCCTGTGATATTAATTGGGCATAGTATTGTGTTTTTGCCTTAAACTGTTTTTGTGTACTGCTACTGTCCTTCACCCAAGAGGTGGCTGTATTTCAATGATGGTTGGAGTGAACTATTTACATAGGGGTGGGTGGGTGGGTGGGTGGGTGTGTGTGATAAACTAGAACACACCTGTGTAAATAGTTCACTCCACCCATTACACACCGGGATTATATACGTACATGTGTAATCTCTTTATAGCTCTTAAATGCTTGAGAGACACACAGGTCTCTTGCACTCAGAGGATGTCCTGTATGAGAAGAGGAAATAGATTTTTGGCCATTAAGAGCACGCACAAGCTTATAATAAACTCATATTTAGCTGGGTGCTGTAAACTTTCTTCCCTTCCATAGAGGCTTGCTTTACAAATGGAACATTACTAGCCATATAGGCTTGACGAGCGGAGGCCTCCTGTCACAGAACCTCTCGAGCCTATGAAGCTGTGGGCAATTGTCTAGGAGAACTGGAGGGTTCTAGTTCAAAAAAGCAAAAGTGAAAATAGCGCAGAAAAAAAAAGGCAGGTCCTAGGTTCATAAAGCTGATAGTGCCCGTGGGCTTTCCAGGCACTCGAACACCAGGTGACCGTTGTAGTAGATATACATAAACATACACACAAGCAACCTTGGACCAGAATGACCTCCACGATCGCCTCTCTGCAATCCTGTAAAGAAGAGCAGTCCTGTGGTGGCTCTGATTTGCTCTCCGTCACAAGGAGACAAACTGCAGAGGGGTGTGGGTGTGTGTGCGTGCATATTTGTGCTGCATAACTGGTGGCCCAATTTCTCCTGGTTCCTTTGCAAGTCAGTTCGGAGCTGTGGGTGTTCAGCGTTCTTGGAAACCTAGTCCAGATGCCTTATAACTCTGCTTTGATCATCTCTTCCTAGGGGAGTCACACTGAAGCCATTCAAAGTGTGTAAGGGATACAAGGTGAAAGACACATGGCTATTGGTTTGGTTCCCCCCCCCCCCAGATCTGTTTGGGGCTCCTGTGTACCCAGCACTTTGAACCACACACCCAATTTGTATATACCCAGCTAGCCCTCCATCACTGGACTGTCTGAGCACCTTACAAACATTAATAAATGAATTCATCTTCCCGCCACCCCTGGAAGGCGGGGAACCATTGCCCCTACTTTGCAGGCCAGGCACAGAAAGGGAAAGTGACTTTGCCTACATTTGGGCAGGGAGTCTGTGCCAGAGCTGAGAACTGAACTTAAGTGTCCGGAGTCCCAGGCCGGTGCTGTTCCCGCAAGACCAACCTTCTCCGAGGAGTACTGTTGAGTGAGTGGGCCTTTTCTGACTCCTTTCCTCCCTTTTTACTCTGCCATGAACCCATTCACACCCGGACGGGTGACTTGGCAGCTTGTTTCAAGGTGCAAGAGAGACCAGACTTTACTCCTTTCAGTAGCTTAGTGGGTTAGTCTGTAACTAAGGGTACATCTGCACTGCAGCTAGAGGTGTAATTGCAGCATGTGTGGACAGGCAGGGGCCTAGTTTACATTGGGGCTGACTCTGAGGGTCCATAATTCACGTTGACTTCAGTTGGCGTTGTGGCTGCAAAGCACTTGTGAAAATTAGGCTCTAAGTATCCAGGGAGCATGTCCGTGTCTTAGAATTGTAGAAATGTAGGGCTGGAAGGGAGCGTGAGACGTTATAAATCCAGGCCCTGGTGGTGAGGTAGGACCAAATAAACCTAGACCGTTCCTGACAGGCATTCACCCAACATGTTCTTAAACCTCTAGTGGTGGGAATTCCACATGATCCATCTTGATCCAAGCAGTCTTCCACTCTGGAGCGGTTGTGTTCTGGGGCTTGCAGGCTTTCTGGGGACACCGCAGCTGTTTGCGTTCTACTGTATCACCTGATCTCTGTGCTCTGACGGTCGCTCACCTTTGCTGCCTCCTCTTACTGAGTGCTTCTCTTTCCGTTCTCATTCCCACTCCACTGGCAGCCAGGTGACGCTTACTGAGCTCTAGGTCTCTGCATTCCTGGGCCTCCGATCAAGCTTTGTAGTAAACCTCACCTGGGTGCAGTGTGCATGCAGGAGAGGCTAAGTGGAAACAACCTTGAAACCTGGGCTGGAAACACATGCCTTAGAACAGTGGGAGACGTTAGGAGCTCAATATGTTTTGCTTATGCAAAAGATCAAGATTACAGTGTATAAATTCTTTCCCAGGGAGAAAATACCAGGTACTAAAGGGCTCTTTAATCTAGTGGAGAAAGACATAAGAATGAAAGGCCGAAAGTTAAAGCCAGACAAATTAAAATTAAGAAACAAGGCACGCTTTTTAAAATAAAAACAGTGAGGGTGATTGTTGGAACAAACTACCAAGAGGAATGGTGGGTTCTCCATATCGTGATGTCTCCAAATCAAGATCAAATGGCTTCCTAGAAGATAGGGTTTAGCCAGACACAAATTGGGCTCAATACAGGGGTAACTGGGTGATGTTCTGTGGTCTGTGTTGTCAGGAGGTTGGATGACATGATATGATGACCCTTCTGGCCTTTAAATTCTTTGACCCCTTCTGAATGGACCCTGGCCACTACGTGTTCTGTGTCTGATAGCAAATGTAATTAGTTCCATTAGTTTGGTTTGGTTTTTTGCACTGTGATTAAACCAGAACTCCTTTCCTGTTGAGAGAAGCTTGCCACTGTTATGGGTAGCAAGTCCATTCTCTTGATAGCTTATTTTGTTTGCAAATACAACTAAATTCTTTTGAATTGCTTAAATTTGCAGTCCTGTCGGTTGAAGTTGACAGTAGTTGAAGATGATTGAGGAAAGGGTGCAAGGATATAGCTTCACAGCACATTTGATAAGCTGTGCTGTAATAAACATTAATGTTAACTTTAAAAAAAAAAAAAAAAGCCCATCTTTCTGAACTCAGGCTACGGAGAGTGCCAATTCCACCATATAGACTCCACTCCCATCACTCCATGCAAAAGACAGTCCACTGTATGAAACATGTCAAGCCTTCATGGGCCAAGTTTTTATCCTACTTTGTCAGAAATTAACTTTCTAATTTTATTCTAGACTCCTGTTACTTGCTACCCTTGAACCACTGGGGTCAATCTAATTGAGATTCTCCGTGGCATAGCTTGCTTTTTTTGCCTGTTGGCGTGGTCACTTCCAACAAAAGTAAGAATATGTAATTCTGATATACATTGTCCATCAGCTGTGCTCTAGGAGTGGTTGACTTAATAAACATGGCAACATTCAGGAATAATTGCATTATTAAGGGGAGCATAGCCATTTTGCAATAAGTGTCCTGTGACACTTTTTTTTTTTTTTGTATTTTTGTCTGATTTTTTTGTAAGCAAGTAGTTTTTAAGGGAGGTGAAACTTGGGTGTACACAGGGCAAATCAGACTCCTGAAAGGGGTACCATAGTCTGCAAAGGTTGAGAGCTATTGCTCCAGACTTAGACTGCATGTACATCCAATTGGGAAACAACCCGCAAGCACTAATTATTGTTAGCCTGTCAAACGCAAGTGATTTTGATGCTAAATTTTACTCAGCAGGTGGCTGTTGTATCTTTGTGCAACATAACATGAAGAAACCCGCATACACGCAGTTGGGTCCCAACTGTGTGATTACTACCTATACGTAAACATCCTAGGCTAACTCTGAGGTGTCTGGTGCCAGCCCCTGTTAGATATCTTCTGCTCTATGAAAGCCACTTCATTTTTCATTACCTTCCCCAGGTACTATATCTGCATTTAACTTCACAGATAAGGTTTGTAAGTGATCCCAGGCAAAGATGAATATTTCACAAAGAGCCTGCCTCATTTAAGGATTCTGTCTCTCTTTGTAGCCGTAAACTTTTTGAAAGCCCTGTAAAGAGAGACGCTTGCTGCTAAATTATGTAAATTGGCGGAATCTATTTTACTACTTGTTACAAGACTGCGGTGGACTCATTCCATGTGTTCTTCCCCCTCTACTCCCTGCAAATAAATTCATGACCCTGGAGTCTGAACAGGTTCAGATTTTGTCACTTTTGAGAGTATATTTGGTTGGCTTCTTGGCCTTAAAAATGCCATTCACACGGGGCTGGTAACTATAACTGTGTCTTTGATGGGGAAGTAAAGTATCCTTCCCTTGCCTTCCTTATTATGGTAAGGTCTGGGGAGGTGGGGGGAGATAAGTCCAAGGTAAGTGATTTCATGGGCTTGGTACTTAAAATATCCATGGCATCAGAACAAAAAGCAATGTAGCCTGGGTTCCGTTCTAGAGCGTATGCAAAGAGGGCAGGCTGTCTTAGGTGTCCGAGCGATGAATTTAAATTCCTGGCTTCCCCCATAAAATTCCAGATTTTTATTGCGGCTGTAGAATCTTATTCGAGTTCACAAACTGAAGTTGGCAGAGGAGGTCGCACCAGCACTGTCTCGATTCACGAAAAGCCATTCATTTAGCATCTGTGAAGGTTTAGAGCAGCAGGCCCACAGGGAGGTGTGCTCAGATCACTAGCTTATCAATAAAGCCGCACATGCTGGTGAAAACGCCCTCTGAGAACCAGGATGGTCAGCCCAAGCTGCTACTTACAGAGCCTGTTACTGAAAAGTACATTCCTGCTGGCCCCTTCTTGAGGAGCAATGAGCAGAGGTTTCCCTGCCCAGAAGAAACCTGAAGACTCCAAGGCACGATCGATGGTCCTGTGTTTCACATGACTGATGAAAGCAGTCTCTGTGCTCCAACCCTAGGGTGAACGGCGCACTGTGCAAGATCCAAGTGAGGAGAGTTCTTGAGTCCTTCCAGAATGCATAAAGCAAATGTTTCTGCTAGCTCCTTTTGAAAGGGGCACGTAGCATCGGTGGTGGTTGGTTTATTTATATTACCATAGCTCCCAGAAGCCCTTGTCGTGAACAAGGCCCTCATTGTAGTAGGCGCTGTAGAAATACAAAATTGGTGATGAAACTTAGTTCTCTGGTTTTATTAATTGGGCTTGCGATGAGGATTATGTTGCTCCCCCCCAACCCCCATTAGATTAGATGAAATTTTAATTCTTGAATTGGTTATCCTTTCAAATGTTGTTGTTTTTTTTTACTTCAGAGCCACAGTAACGTGGAGGAATGTTTTAGCTAATGGATTGGGAATTTACTACACAGGTGGTTCTGTACCCAAGAATAATTTTTTTCTTTTTTTTAAATAACATTCGTATAAGTTCTGTACTTAGCATGTCCACTTATGTGGTGTAATTGTATCAAAAGGCCTGCTTTCTCCTCCCACCCCCAAACCTGCTACCCCCAGAACCCACAAAAATGAATGCTTTGAACATGTGCTAATTGGATATGTTATAAGGAATTCATTATCAATACACTGAGGTTTTGTGATCGAGGCACTGGGTGGGAATGGGAAGGGGTCTGCTGACTCGGGCTCGACTGAGACTTTCATTGCTGTGTAGATGTCTGGGCTCAGCTGGAGCCCAGGGTCTAGGACTGATTTCAGGGAGAGTCCTGGAAGTCTACACAGCAATGAAACAGTCCCGTGAGTCTGAGTCAACTGGCACGGGCTAGCTGCAGGGGTTTTTTTTGCTGTACAGACATACCCTTTGTGTCTTGGTTTCCCCATTCTGTAAAATGGGGTTAATAACTAACAAATATCTAGGTATGATTATAATCTAGATACCCTGTATGGGGCCCAGTCACCACACAACATCTCATTGGTGGGAAAGTTATTATTATCCCCATTTGACAGATGGGAACTGAGGCACAATGGGACTTCCCCAAGATCACACAAGGAGCCTGAACCCCAGGCTAGTGCTCTAACCACAATACTGTCTTTCCCCTCTTTCTTCCACTTTTCTCTGTTTTGATCAGAGGTGGGCAAACTACGGCCTGCGGGCCATATCCGGCCTGCGGGCCCCTCCTGCCTGGCCCCTGAGCTCCTGGTCCGGGAGGCTAACCCCCAGCCCCTCCCCTGCTGTTCCCCCTCCCCCGCAGCCTCAGCTCACTGCGTGACCGGCGCAATGCTCTGGACGGCGGGGCTGCAGAGCCGCGGCCTGACCCTGTGCTCTGTGCTGCACGGCGCGTGGCTGGCTCCAGCTGGGTGGCGCGGCTGTAGTGCCGGAAGCCACCAGCGCTCCAGGCAGCGTGGTAAGGGAGCAGGGCGGGACTGGATAGAGGGCAGGGGAGTGGGGGGGGGCAGGGGTGTGGTTAGGGGTCAGGGCGGGGAACGGGGGTTGAATGGAGGCAGGGGTCCTGGGGGGCAAGTCAGGAAGGAGCGGGGGGCTTGGATGGGGTGGTGGGGGGCGGGTCAGGGGACAGGGAGAATGGATGCTTGGGTGGGGCAGGGGTCCTGGGGGAGCAGTCAGGAATGAGAGGAGGGGTTGGATGGGGCGGTAGGGGGCAGGGAACGGGGTGGTGGATGGGGTAGGAGTCCCTGGGGGGCCATCAGGGGGCGAGAAGCAGGGGGGGTTGGATGGGATGGGAGTCCTGGGGGCGGGGCACGCCTGGCTGTTTGGGGAGGCACAGCCTCCCCTAACCGGCCCTCCATACAATTTTGGAAACCCGATGTGGCCCTCAGGCCAAAAAGTTCGCCTGCCCCTGGTTTAGATCATAGCTCTTGGGGACATGGATGATCTCTTCTGTACTAAGTACAGCCCCGAGTACATTGGAGCCTGATCTCTCTTGGGGTGGGCTAAAGGAGATACTGAGTTAATGTCCAATAATACATTATTACTAGTAGCTCAGATATTTTAAGGAAATGTCTGCTATAATTTAAGCAAAAAGAAATGTCCACACATTGCTGTTAGGTTGTCATTTTGAGTATGCTGCTGTGTTCCTTTTTAATCATTGTGTATCATTTCAACAATACACTGACGGCGACTGGAATCACTGTGTCCAAATTTATGTTGATCTCTAAAAGCCAGGTTCAGAATTCTGACGAGAGAATCTCTAGTCGTCCTAATCTTGTCGAGTGGTCCAAGTAAGCAGGACTGGCCTCTTATTTCTGAGCATTGGTAATAAAGATGAAAGGCTTTCCTCATAATCCAGCTGCGTAGGTTGTAGGGGTCATGACTTCGCTAATAGTCATCACCACAGAATGAATTGCGTGATGCTTTTTAAAGCAATACCCTCCAACAATGCACAGGAGATTGCTTTGTGTTACACGTGGCAGGAATTGGGCTTCTAATGCAATTTGCAAAAGTGCTTCAAAAGCTGTAAATGCGCTCCGCTTGCGGCATTTAGTGGAGGCCATGGATGTTTCGTGGTTCTGGCTTCTGTAGAAGGCAATGCTGCTGTTTTATAGTCCAGATTTCCTCTCTATGGTGGAAACTAGTGGTGCAATAAAAGACCATGTGGCATGCTAAGTAACTCACATAATGGCTTGTTGCTATCGGTATATTCTTGACTTTGATTTCGTTTAATTGAAAATTTGCCCCTTCCGATGCTTTATTTCCCTGAAATAACCATATAAGTAGAGATAAAAGCTGCGGTGTTGGGCTGACCAAAGATACTGTCACTAAGGTGCTGAGGAGAGCTGCTGAATACCCTCCTTACTCCATGTACACCAAGGAGGCTGTGAAAACAGCTAGAAGCCAAGTGACCAGGCTTGGAAGCAAGGATCAAGGCATTTCTCCATTACTGAATGAGCTGTTTCTTGCAGGTGGATTTGCTATCGTGTTTCTGGTGAGGACTAACAATGGGATGAAATGTGCCCTGAAACGAATGTATGTCAACAATGAGCACGATTTGCAAGTCTGCAAAAGAGAGATTCAGATCATGGTAAGTCATGCTGCATTAGGGGTCCTGAAGTGTTTATGGAAAGGCATGTCATCTGGGGCCGTGATCTGTGAGTGTGGTCGACTCTCCTAGTTTTATCACAAGTCTTGCAATATTTGTGGGTTTTTTCCTTTTTTAAAATAAATAATATATATATTAAAAAAGAGAGCGCTCTTGGAATCATGTGATTTTAAGTGAGAATCTCCGCTTTCATCATTTTTCAAAGTAAGTTTCTAGCCCTTGTGGCTGTTTGAACATGTGAATCCTAAAGTTTCAAAACCCAGAAAGCAAATAAAGAACTATTTCTAAAATCTCATGGAATTTTTTTAAGCCCACCTCCTGATTTTTGGGGATCTGGGTGGGGGGCTTGACCAATGTTCTCCCTAATTTTTTACATCTATGTGGAATGAATTTTGTTACGTGCACCAATATGGAGGTGATGTGTGGCGAGGGGGAGCTGAGGGGCTCAGGGTGCAGGAGGGGGCTCAGGGCTGGGGAAGGGGGTGGGGGGCTGAGAGCTCTGGGATGGGGCTGGGGATGAGGGGTACAGGGGGGCCTCAGGGTTGGGGTGAGGGCTCCGGCAGGGGGGTGGACTCTGAGATGGGGCTGGGGATGAGGAGTTTGGGGTGCAGGCTGCCCTGGGGCTGCAGCGGGGAGAGAGGACTCCTCCCCCAGCCCTCTCTTGCCGCAGCCGCCCGGAGCCGGGGGAGAGGCACCTCTCTCTCTCTCCCCGCCTGTGCGGCCCTTGATGGCCATGCAGCTTAGAGGGAACTTAAGGTTTGACGAATGTTTCTGGAGGCTGGCAGTACTGAGCTTTGCACGGTTGAACTTGATCAGCATTTGAATGGGAGACCTCCAAGTAGAGATGAATCTGAGAGCAGTCGCTAACCTTCAGGGTTGGAGTTGGTACAAATGTTGATATGGATGTCGTCTAGTAAAAATGCGTATGCTGAGTAGCTATTACAAAGGTAACTGTAATGGCCTTGAACAGTAGTCTGGAGTATTAAAAGCAATTGATCGTATTTGTAGGCTTGTTACAGACCTAATTTAAATAGGGTGGTTAGTTATTTTTTTGCATTATCCAAACACAAGTTCAGAGGGTGTTTGTGTGCAGGGCAGGGCTGCTTCCAGGGACCTCCATCTGGGCCTCGTAGCCCTGATTTGAACGTAGCAGCTTGGGCACTAAAGTTTTTTTTGAAATGGCGATTTAAGGCTTTTTTGCTTTTTTCCTTGAGTTGCCCTAAAAGTTTTGAGCCTTATCCCATTGTGAATTCAAATCAAGTGTAGCCTTGGAAAAGGGACATGTAGGATAGAATCCCTTACCTGCAACAGTAGCAAACGTGCGTTCTCTGTAGTAACTCGTGTATTACTTTTACGGCTGCGACCCTGAACATGAGTTTCAGGAGTTACCACACCACGCGATGTAGCACAGCTTTCAAGGAGACCTCCTCTGAGCCCTAGATGATCTGGGGGCACAGCTAAGATTTGGTCTTGTATTAGATTTTTTTTTTTCCAGTTTATACTCGGAAAGTTGGTTTGCTTGCTTTTTATTTGTCCACTTCCTTCTCTTGATTGTGGAACAAAACTATCTGCATGATCTCATGTTAGTGTGGCCAAACCTGAAAAGCCACTGTAAAAGGAGTAATGCCTTACTCAGCAGGTCTGCTCCTTCTCTGCATTGTTTTATCTGTTCATGTGAAACTCTTACTTTGTGTCAGACCTGCAAAACTGACACTGCATTGGGAGAGCCAACTGGATTCTCTGCTACCTTGCACATCATCAGTTGACTCGTTAACCAAGGTCCAATGGCAGGGCCGCCCTGCAACCCCACTGTCTCCAATTTGTGCCCTCACTTACATCTGTGTTAACCCCTGGAAGCAAATAGCTGTCGCTGAGGGTAACAAGGTTGCACAGACGCAAGTGAAGGCCGAATTTGATGTGAAGCATCTTTATTACTGGTGAGGTTGCGCAAGAAGGAAAGAACCCACCTGGGCTGTCGCATCCCCAGCATGTTTGCCAACCTGGGCATTAGAAAGAAGCATCTCATGTAAGCTGCAAAAAATAGCTAGAGGTAGGACCCCCCAAAAGCCATTTTACTGTCATTCTACAGAAGAGAGCTGAACTTTTAAAAGGTCAAACTTGTTAGTTTAATCACCTACAGTTTAATCTGGGAAGGGCAAAGAGGAAACGCAGCTCGTTCTATCTGCACGAGGCAGACTGTGCCAGCAATAGCCATTTCTAGAAGTGCTTGCTCTAGGTTATGCACCCTGGAGCACCCGATCAGTGAGATGACCTGAATCTGGATCAAGCTGTTCTCGTGGGCACGCCTCTTGAGTAGAGGCACAACAGATTGCTCAGGGGGCTGAGTGACTTGCTGTTGAAGACTTCTTGCCCTAAGTCTTGCCGGACAGGAAACCAACAAAGGCAGAACTGACATTTGATTAACTTTTTCTATGTGGTGCCAATGCAAAGTGACCTGTTCCTTAATACAGGGTCTAGACAGGCCAACACTGGGAAGTCTGTACCGTACAGATCAACCTATTAAAATGTAACTGCTGTATACCTGGCTGTTTTGTGCTTTGAACGTGTCCTTTCTTACAGAGGGATCTATCCGGACACAAGAACATTGTTGGATACATTGATTCTAGTATAAACTCTGTGAGCAGTGGTGATGTGTGGGAAGTCTTGATTCTAATGGACTTTTGCCGGGGTAAGTGTTCGCTCACTGTGTGTCTCATTGAGACAAGCATCCATCTTAGAAACTCTCAAGGCACTTGTATAATAATTTTTCTTTAAGAAAACTACTGCTAGGCCCAACCCTTCCTTGGCATCAGCGAATAATTGGTAACCAAGCCAGTCGAGAATCCTGTCCCACAATAAAATGAATAGGTCTCCATTATACATGACAATAAAAATATAGAATTGCTTCCATTGGCACCTTCTTCCATTGGCAAAGATGTTTGTTGCTAGGCCTATTGATTGTCTCAGTGTTTTATTTCCATCTGCTGCTTCCACATGAAATAACCTCAGGCTTCTGAGGCCACCAGACTAAACCAATGAAATTCTCCTTTGCTTAATGTTGTGTATGAACCTTCTTGCAAGTCGCATTTTGATACAGTGTACGAGTCCGTTTCCAAATTCCCCAACTTCAAATGATTCTAACCACAGATAGATCAAAGCCTCCAGTGGGCTGGACGTTATTAAAATGAAGTGCCAGACAGAGGGGAGGGGTGAATAAAGTAACTTTTTGTATAAACAATATTGATTTCAGGCCTCCGGAATAACCCCCTAGGTCAGGCAGAGAGGTACATGAGCATTGTCAAGCAGTGAGACTCCTATGAAGACTTGATTACCACAAATCTGAAAAGGAATCTGCCAGTGTGCTATCCAAGAGAGAGGTGGATGCAATTACACATCTGTTAGATCTTTAGAGACATCTGTTGCATAGGGCTTAGAGGGAAGCTGAGGCTTTGTTTCCCGCAACGATGCTAGGGACGGAGAAGACCCGCATCCAGATGCCCTCCAGTGTCATGAAAACAATTGTACTGAAAATGCCTAGCTTGCCGAGGTGGCAAATGCTTCTAAACGTTTTAGAGAATTCTTTAAAAATATTAGATTTTCTCTTGTCACTGCTTTCCTCCTTGGCAAAGAGAGCTCATGACATCTGTCATTCTGCCTCCACACGCGGAGATCACTCTCTGATATAAGCATGAACAGTTTAAAACTGAGTTTACTGCTGTACAGTATATTCGTGTTAGACAGGTTTTGACACCTTCTGATATTTATGACTTAAATTACACTTTGCTACAAGTTTTATGGCCAAGGTTTTCAAAAGTAACTAGTGATTTTTGGGTGCTCAACTCAAAACACCTGGAAGTACCCAGACTTTCAAAGGACAGGTATGCAAATCGGGGCACCAAAAATCACTGGTCACTCACTCTCGCTCTGTCGCTTTCTCAAGGCTCTAAAATTAAAATTTTGTACAGACAATGACTTGTTTATGCTGCTCTATATGCTATATGTTGAAATGTAAGTACAATATTTATATTCCAATTGATTTATTTTATAATTAGATAAGGTAAAAGTGAGGAAGTGAGCGATTTTTCAGTAATAGTGTGTTGTGACATTTTGTATTTTTATGTCTGGTTTTGTAAGCAAGTAGTCTTTCAGTGAGGTGAAACTTGGAGGTATGCAAGCAAATCGGACTACTGAAAGGAGTACAGTAGTCTGGCAAGGTTGAGAACTGCTGGCTTAGCCCAAACTATGCATGACTAAAATGTATTTCTCTAATCTGGTGGGGGTTTTATGTCTACAGAGGCAAGAAAAGAACATGGCTGCATCAAAAACATGTTTGAATGTTGCAGTTATTTTTCCTAGTGTAGATTTGGGGGTGAGGGCACTTAGTGGAAACTTTAAATATTAGAGATGAAAATCAATAACCACTCTCAAATCACTTTCCAAACATAAATTCTCCATGTGGCGCCTCCTGACAGGTAAGGTACATAAGACACTTGATTTTACCAATGGACCAGGAGGTTACGTTGTTTGCTTAAGTGAGATGCTGACGGCCACAGGGAGAGATTTTGTCCAAAGTGGATTTGGAACTCATGAGTTCCTTGTTCCCAGGATTCTGCTCGGCCCATAAGGTCACACATGCCCCAATACCAGGCAGTTTAAAACCCAGCATGTTGGATCCCTTTGGAGAAGGTGGCTCCTTTTGACTGGTCTGTGCTTCAGCAATATGTGCAGGTCTAATTTATTTTGCTTTTTCCTCCGTTTAGGAGGCCAGGTGGTGAACCTGATGAACCAACGCTTGCAGACAGGATTCACAGAGAATGAAGTCTTGCAGATCTTTTGCGACACCTGTGAAGCCGTAGCCAGGTTGCACCAGTGTAAAACGCCTATAATCCACAGGGATCTGAAGGTAACTTGTAGATACCAATGGTATGGGGTGGAGGTGTCTGAACAACATATTCGATTGTCAACCCTTCTGGGCAAGGACTGGGTCTACCCTCTATACAACGCCTAGCACAATGGGCCCTCGCTCCCGATCAGGGACTCGTCGTATTGCCATAACATTTATATTGATGAGAAAATTTATTCATGAGTACATTCTTTGCCTATTAATAGAAAAGTCACCTTGTTTGCCAGATGTTCAACCATCTATAGATCTGCTCAAGTTATGCAGCCATTTGTGAACAACTGTCACAAAAAACCTACCAAAATCCATGAGATAAATTGTTCACCATGAATTCCAGCCACCTTTTCAGTGGAGCGTTCAGCCCGTGGGTTTTTCTGTATAACAGACCTTGCCTGAGCATGCAACTCTGACCCTCGTTTAGATGCTGCAAAACACCACAGGGTAGGGGTGAGATTTCCAGAAACATTCACCTGGCTCTGATGCCTGTTAAGAACGTGGGTCTGGATGGGACCCATCGAGGAGGCCAGTACTCAGCTGTCCAAAGCAACCTGTCTTATAATCCTGCTGATAAACGTTTCGCGCTCCAATTTAAAAAAGTTTGTTTGCTCCCACTGCTCCTATTGAAAGGCTGTTCCAGAACCTCACTCCTCTGATGGTTTAAATCCTTCTCATTTCCAGCCTGCCTTTACTCATGGCCAGCTTATATGCATTTGTTCTTGTGCCAGTGTTGTCCTGTAGCTTAAATAGGTCTTTTCTCCCTCTTTCTCTCTCCTCCTCCCCCTCCCCCCCGAATGTATTTATAGAGACCAATCATATCCCGTCACCCTTCGTTTTGCTGGGCTAAGATTGTCGAAGTCTGTGGTCAAACCCCCATTGACTTTAGTGGGAGCAGAGTCAGGCCAACGCGGAATGCTTTTCAAGTTGCCACCCTTGTGATCATGAAATAAAACACACATTCCCTGTTCCTCTCAACCAACTCCCAAAATGCCCGAATGACTTCTTCGGCCAAGAAGCAGAATCATGTGTATGTTTGAAATTCAAATATACTTCATGGATCATTTTCCATGAGCCTTAAACGGACGTTTGTTCTATGCGACAGGCCACTTTTGTAGAGAAGCTAAACAGAACATGTGCACCAAAAGGAACCAGGTAATAAGACTAAGTCAGCTAAGTGGTGTGGTTATGCTTCAGGGCACTTAACGTATTTGTGACTTATGGTGCGGTCGGTTGAAATGTGTGAAACAAATCGAATGAATGCAGTTGTAGACTGCTTTAAATTGGGGTGAGCTGATTCTGGTTTTTGACCAATTTTAGGGCCTTATTTAAAGCCCACTGAAGTCCATGGGACTCTTCCAGTAGCTTGGATAGGCAATACACATAAAAAGAGGATCCTGTTAGATAGTGACTAATCTCATACCTGCTGTTTATGTTTTGGCTTTAGTGTTGTTTAATTGTTTACAAACAAACTCTTTATCAGTATGTAGCATAGGAATAAATGATGAGATATCTGTGCTGGATTCATGAGTTAATCCTCCCCCTCTGTATACTCTGTATTATATTTGTGTGTGTATGTAATATACAGAGAGTAATAATTGAAAGTGACTGCTATGTGCTGGTTTCATATCACTAGATCATTGGTGAGGTTTCTACATCAGAAATCTTGCTCCTCTTTAATGATAAGATTACGCGTATGAGTTGAGGAAACAATCTGCCATCCTCTGCCTTGGGAAATGAACACAAAGTTTAATATTAGTTTTACTTTCGTGCCTAGAAGCACTAATCAGAGTTGCCAACCAGAAATACATAAATGCAACAAAAACACCATCCCTGCCCCAAAGAGCTTGCAGAACAGCACTTGGAGAAATCTAGATTGTGTCGGTATTGAAATAACCCAGGAAAATTTCGTTTTGCGGATACCTCCATTGCAGCTGCTGCCTATCCAGTGTCACCACAGTCTTTGGGGTTTTTCAATTTAAAAAAATAGTCTTCTTTGTATTTAAGAGCAATGAGCCTGTAAAATGTTTAAGTACACAGTTGCAGTGAATACAGTCCTCAAACTGTGAAAGGTACATTGTGGTACAACACGTATTCAGATTCTGAGCTCGTTAGCACAGGGACCATCTGTTCTGTTCTGTGTTTTTGTGCAGCACGTAACACAGTGGGACCCTGGGCCATGACTGGGGTCCCTAGGTGCTGCCGCAGTGCAGATGATGATACAATATTCGGTCAAAGCGCTTGGGGGAGGCAAATATAATGAAACAGAAGAGCAGTCGGGGTGGGGGAGGGGGAGGAAGCCTCCCTTAAGAAAAGGGGAATAAACTTAAAGCCAGATCAATCCACAAATACAATCAAATTGTTCCTTCTGACCTTTATATTTATTCATCTCATGGGGTTTTGGTTCATGTCAACCATTGTGTTGTGCAAGGCTTCAGGGTGCCTGTCCAAGATATTGAATTGTTTTTGGTAGTTCATGACGCTTCACGATGATGCTCATATTTTCGTCACATTTGATGCTGTGCACCAGATTCTGATGCTACTTGCTTAGCACTGTCCTTCTCAAGGTAGTCTCATTGATTGCAGTGTGGAAAGGGTGTCCGAATATGACCATATATAAAATTTTAAAAGTTCCCCCTCTGTAAAATGGGGATAATGACATAGGTGCTAGGACTAGGGGGGCTGCCGCGCCCTCTGGCTTGAAGTGGTTTCCATCATATACAGGGTTTACAGTTTGGTTCAATGGCTCTCAACACCCCGCTATACAAATTGTTCTAGCACCCCCGATAATAATACTGACCTCCTTCGTAAAGCAATTTGAGATCAACAGGTGATGAGCTAGGTGCTATGTATGTGTTCATTTACTCTTAAAGACTCCATATTGTGAACACAATTCTAGCTGAATACAATGAGACTTCATTGGCACAGCAAGTTATACCAGTCTTGCCAAAGTGTAGGAGAAGACAGGAAACTCCCCCCTCACCCCCCAAGGGTGTCGGTGACCCTGACCCCCTCAGGTTCGGGAAACGCACTGTATGTGGGGTTGGAGCCCTTGTGTCCTTTGTCAATCTGTTAGTTCCCAAAGGGATGGCAGCCTGCTGTGGAGCACAAAGCCATCTCTTTGTATTTGGGATACACATTTACAGCCGTACTGTGTATACTTACATATAATCCAATAACTGGCATTGTGTGTGTATTCATATAGGTGCATACTTATTACCACCAGGCATTTCAAAACATGTTTCAAGTTTCCATTTGAGTAAGAGCATCTCCAGCATGGTTCTGAGGCGTTCATTCACGTCCGGCTCACTTGCAGACTGGACTGGGTGTTCTCTAATGCTTTCTGTTCCTTCAGATCTCTCTGCTGCAGATCCCCCTGGTTATACAGTGAAACCTGTTTAGGGAAAATGTAGTCTTCATGCCTAAAAGAGAGCAAGTCTTCCCTGAAAACTTCAGTTTTAGGGACCCAAAGAGGTGGGTGGTAGGAGAATCCGAGCAAGTATTACCATGATAATATCTCCAGTGTTAGGGGGCTTATTCCTTCACCCACTTACTTCCCTGGTCCTTCTCGCATGAACAGAGAGCAACAATACCCAAAGTCCAAAGGTGCAAACAATTCAATGTTTATTGGGGTGAACTTCCAGCAAGCATGATTCCAGTTTCCTTCCTTAGTGTCCCCCTTCCCAGCTCTGACACCACAGAGCCTTACACCTGTGTACCTGTTCCCATTCCTGCCCTTAGCCAAACATGATTCCAATTTCCCCACCCCATTCCCTGTTCCCATTCTCCCTCTCACACACACACACACACACACACACACACACACACACACACACACACACACACACACACACACACACACACACACACTTCCTGACTGCAGACTATACAGTAAAACTTGAGTTCTGCTTAGCTATACCTTAGCCAATCATTTTCATGAAATTTTACTAACCAATCCTAAGATATTGTAACATGATTACGTAACCAATTATATCCCACCACCTTCATTAGTTTACACCCAGCAAAATTAATTATACAGCAGACAGGAACAATCACAGAACTTGTGTTCAAATAAATTGGTTAGTCTCTAAGGTGCCACAAGTCCTCCTTTTTCTTTTTGCGAATACAAACTAACACGGCTGCTACTCTGAAACCAGCGTTAGCATGGTTCTCCAACTAGGAGTCCGGAGCCACGAGCAGGTTTTGGGGGGCTGCCAAGCAGGGCCAGAATTCCACTTGCTGGGGCCCAAGGTAGAAAGCCGAAGCACCACTGCATGGGGCTGAAGCCCTGGGCCCTGAGGCCCGTCACCCAGGGCTGAAGCCGAAGCCTGAGCAATGTAGCTTTGTGGGGGCCCCTGTGCTATGGGGTCCCGGGCAATTGCCCTACTTGCGACCCCCTAATACCGACCGTGGCTTTTATACACAGAAAACCAGTTGTGGCACAGGTGAGCCGTGGAGTTTTTACAGGGGGGTGGGCTTAGAAAGAAAAAGGATTGAGAACCTCTGCTTTCCATAGTTCCTGCACGGGCAGTTGTTTGTATAACTTGTCAATATTCAGCCTCCCCTTCTTCTTCTTCTTCTTCAGCTCGATGTGACTCTTGCTTTTTCTAAAGCACAGGTCAGTTCCACGCTCCCTTTAATGATAAGCCACATGCTCTTTCAAACGATACTTCTGTTTAGTCCAAGCCCATTCCAAACTCCAGACTTGCAAAGGAGGCTGGATTGACAGAGGTACTACTTGTTTCTCTTGTAGCAGAGATGCAGCAGGTGATTGTAAAACCCCGCTCTGATCAATTCAGATAATGATGGTGAGCTAAACACAGTCTCTCTCGGCCTGATTGAGCTATGGAATAATTGGAATCTGTTTGCTGGCATACTAATATTATGGATTTCTGGTTGGTTTGTTTTTTGTTTTGTTTTTTAAATACAGTAACACTAATCCTCTGAATGTCATACTTCCAATGCAGTATGACTAGGCAGACTGAGTCTCTGCTGGACAACTGTGCATCTGATTTATTCTCCCCCGTTCCCCAGCTCACCACCTAGAAAAATCTGTCTCGGGGTGTGTGTGGGTTTTTTTGTGTGGTGTTTTTTTTATGGCTTCTGTGTTCAGCCCAGAGATGTATATTTGTTGAAACTTGACTATAATAATTAAGCATTATCTTGGCCACGGTGATAGTATGCCAGAATCATAATATTTCCACAGGCTATGGTGGTGTGCAGTGGTTTTTGCTATAAAATATTACAGTAAAACTGTAACTAGTGGGGGGGGGGGGGTTTGTGGGGGGGTGTTAATATTTGGATGCCTAGCTTGAGACACCTTAAAGGGCCCTGTTCAGAAAGCACTGAGCACCCATGCTCTGAAAATCCGCCCCTTTCAAGGTGTCTCAGTCAAGTACCCAAATATTAAAGCACCTCAGTTGCATCCGATGAAGTGAGCTGTAGCTCACGAAAGCTCATGCTCAAATAAATTGGTTAGTCTCTAAGGTGCCACAAGTACTCCTTTTCAGATCACTTAGTTAGATTTGAAAATTTTAGGCCATATTAAGTGCAACATGCAAGGTCTGAAGCTATGGCTTTCTTTAGAGATGTAGGCAATAGGTGCCTATTACTTGTCAACTAAAGAAAATACGGATCTATCCCACTTCCTCTGCCCCGTTACCTTTTCTCTCGCTGCATTAGCAGGGACCAGTAGCTGCCTCTGAGTCAAAGTCAAAGGCTATGTCCCTCGGCTAATGAGGCCAAAGCAACCCACAGCTTTCCCGCATCTGTCTCTGTTTTGGAGTGTAAATGTCTGATGGTAGAACCGCTGAGCTCCCACTGACTTCAGCGCTCAGCGTCGGTAATAATCTGGCCCCGGTTGTCGAGTTCGTTGACTTGAACGAAAGCGCCTCCTGCCTGGTGTTGAAACAGACCGTCCATTCTGTTGGCCCACCAGTCAGCAACAGTCATACATTTCTCATCAGAAACACTTTATTTTCTTTGGAAGTTATTGAAAGGGGGTCGGAAGAAAGCTGCATGTTAAGAGCCCGATGCCACCATAATCAACCTTGCTAGATGCTTCAGAGTAGGAATTCTCAGCAAGCTGAAGTGGAGGGGCTCTCCAGAAAACGTTTGCCGGACGTTTGCCTGGAATAAGGAATAACTCGAACGTAGCGCTACTAGGTAGAACGGTGTACAGTGCATTATTCAAAGCAGATGGATGTCAGGGGAGGGGCGGGGGTGTTACGAGCATGGATTAAGCAAGCCAGCACATTTTCTTTCCCAGCCGCAATTGCTGTAGGCTTTATTTTCTTCTGCTGCTTAAAATGCTCCATTTTCTTTTTAGATCATCTTTGAAGGGAAGCCCCTTTTTTAAAACCGTTTTATTAGCTAATATTGGCTACAATGGCATTGGATGTCTGAAGCAGTGTATCTTCTGTATCCGTGTGTCCTCCAGTCCCAAGGTATCTGAGCGCCTCTCAGGGCCTTAATATGGTTCTCCTCACAACAGCCCTGTGAGGTGGTGCAGTGCTCCTCTCCCCATTGGTACAGATGGGGTTCTGAGGCGTAGAGAAGCCAAGTGACTTTCCCAAGGTGTCTCAGTCTGTGGCGGAGTGGAGAATTGAACAGACGTCTCCTGAACCTAGGTTAGCGTCCAAACCCTGGCCTATCCTTCTTCCTCTCTTTCTCTGCCTCCATCTGTGTTGAAAGGGCGAAGGGTGAGGAAGGCAATGACTCTACTGGTTTGAAATGACACCTGGATAATCGCAGTGTTTTGGCAATATTTAAATATTGGGAGTAGCTAGAGACAAACCCTGTGCCCATCATAGATGTTTCAGTATCCAGTTGTATGGCTTTGGCCTAACAAATACCACTTGTAAGTGCTAGGCCTTTTGGCAGCCTGCATGACAATCAAGCTGGATAAAATTCAGTGACAATCCTGTGATCAACGTAGCCGGTGGTTGGGAAAGAAACTGAGGAACTGGGCTTAATCTAATGGGTCTAGTTCTGCAAGCTGTTTTGTGGGGAAGACAATGCTCGAGAGGGCTGGAGTCCGTGTTGGTCATTGGCTGACGCGCTCTGATAGCAGATCTATGGTGTATATACGTTGTGTGCTCAGATATTATTTTTTTAGTTTTTACCATACTTGGTACCCTATATTTTCTATGCAGAACTTGTATAAACACAGATTTTTAAAAATGACTAGTTATTTTTGACCTTGAGGCACCTTGAAAGGGTCCTGATTTTTTGGTTTTTTCTTTCCCCATAGACAGGAGATGCTAAGCACCTCCTGACAATCAGGTCCCTCTTAGACATCTCCTGTTGAGCACACCCAATTAAAATCCACTATTGAAAATGTAGATCATAGCACTTGCAATATGTTTAGGCACTTTAGACAACTAAGACACAGTCACTGTCCTGAAGAATTGACTGTCTTAATAGAGACAATACAATCTGGGGGGGGCTGAGGGGAATGAAAAGGAGGAGGGATAGCTCAGTGGTTTAAGCATTGGCCTGCTAAACCCAGGGTTGTGAGTTCAATCCTTGAGGGGGCCATTTAGAGATCTGGGGCAAAAACTGGGGATTGGTCCTGCTTTGAGAAGGGGTTGGACTAGATGACCTCCTGAGGCCCCGTCCAACCCTGAGATTCTATGAAAAGAGACATGAAGGGGAAGGGAAGATGGTGTTCTAGTAGCAACTGTGTGATTTTCCCCCGCCCCGCCCCACCCCACCCCAAGGTGTGCACGGGTCTTGATGGTTTACATGGCTATTCTTCCCCTCTTTTTATTTTAAGACTGTTTCTATTTCAAACTTATCTAGTACGTGTGCTTTCCAAGGGGAGCCGCGGGGACAAAAGGTGTATCTGGCTTCAAGACGAAGCTTGATAAGTTTATAGAGGGGATGGTATGATGGGATAGCCTAATTTTGGCATTTCATTGATCTTTGGCTGTTAGCGTAAAGATGCCCAATGACCTATGATGGGATGTTAGATGAGGTGGGATCTGAGTTGCTACAGAGAATTCTTTCCTGGGTGTCTCGCTGGTGAGTCTTGCCCACGTGCTCAGGGTTTAGCTGATCACCATATTTGGGGTCAGGAAGGAATTTTCCTCCAGGGCAGATTGGCAGAGGCCCTGGGGGTTTTTTGCCTTCCTCCGTAGTGTGGGCACAGGTCACTTGCTGGAGGATTCTCTGGTCCTTGAAGTCTTTAAACCACGATTTGAGGACTTCAGTAACTCAGACATAAGTTAGGGGTTTGTTACAGGAGTGGATGGGTGAGACTCTGTGGCCTGCGTTGTGCAGGAGGTCAGACTAGATGATCCGAATGGTCCCTTCTGACCTTAAAGTTTGAGTCGGAGTGTGCTGTAGAATCTAAAAAAACCAATATTCATGTTGCTGTGGCTATAGAAAATGAGGAGAAATCTTGTTTAATGCAAAGAAATGGATGTGTTTTGTGTGCAATGCTTTTAGGTTGAAAATATCCTGCTCCATGATCGTGGCCATTATGTCCTGTGTGACTTCGGAAGTGCCACCAACAAATTCCAGAACCCTCAAACCGAAGGAGTGAATGCAGTAGAAGAGGAGATCAAGAAGTAAGTGTCTGTCTCTCTACACCAATATGTTGACTGCCGTCTCCAATTGGTCCATGATGCCAGCCTCCATCACCCACCTGCTAAAGTTTCAAACAAACTCCTTTATGCTTTCTCCCATGCTGCCCCTCACACTTCTAAACCTCCCCAAAGCTACCTCATTATTCTCCCTCTGAGCTCTCCTTAAAACTCTCCTTTGTCACGATACCTACCAAAAAACCATGACCACCATTAGGCTGCTGGTGTGCTGGGACCACTGTCTGTCTGTCATGGTAACCAATATTGTCTCATTGTTTCCCCGACAGTTTATCTGTATCCATCTGTTGTCTCTTGTCTGAAACGTAGACTGTAAGCTATTTGGGGTAGGGCCTGTCTTTTTGTTCTGTGTTTATGTAGCACCTAGCACAATAGGGCCCTGATTCTAGCCTGGTGGTGGTGGTGATGCTAACCTGTGCATAGGTTTAAGCATGGTAGTTTGGATGCTTTGCGGATGAGGAAACAAATTACTCCAGAAAGCCAGGAAGTTGCTTTAGGACTAATAGAACCCTTGTATTGACAGATACTGATCAGCTCAGTGGTCTATATCATGGGGGTCAGTATGTCTCGGCTCCTCTCTCCCGGGGTTGCCTGCGCTGCGAGGCAATGAACACGACAAAATAATCCCTGACCACCCTAGATGACTCGTACAGTTGCCTTAAAAAAAAAAAAAAAATGCAGCATTGGGCTCTGAAAAGAGGCCCAAGTGCTCTTCTGAGGTTCGAAAGGTGGCGGCTGCAAAGTGTGGTCCCGAGGAAGCTGTTAAAAGGGGAGAGAAGTTGGGTGATCCTGAGTCAGGGAGAAGGTGGTGGAGGGAAGATACGTGGGTAAAGGAAGGGACAGAGAATGGGGGACCTGGGGTCTCGTATAGCCTAAAATCTCTATTGAAAACTCTTTGATTACTCTAACACGCCCTGACTATAAATCACATGCTAGGAATTGCATGGGAATGACTAAACCCTGTGAAAAGTGAGTCTGTCCTGCCTCTCATATGTACAGCCTTTTGACTTAGATTTTATAGTGCTCCTAATCTTGCAAAGCAGTCCAAGCCTGTTTGCGCACTTATTGCTAAGCTTGCAAAAGAAGCCAGCCCTTTGCCACACCCTTTCATAATCAAGGTAAATAGCACACAAGACCACAGCATCCTTAAACCACCTTCAGACAAAACCTCATTATTAGGGATCTTTTAGACTGTGTCTGACTTTTGCCAGTACTTTAGTTACAACTGGTGCAGTTTTCAATTACCATTTGTTTTTATAAAGTAATTTTCCTCCTGTTCACAATACCTCTGAGCAGAACTCCCAGCATGGAAGCCTATTTATTAGAAGCCACGCTTTCAGTTACGATGACTGGATTTTGTCCAAAGCCCCGGGAGTGAGGACAGTGCAAGGGACATGCAGCTAACAACCAATGTGGAATAGCAAGTTAACATTCTGAATTTGTGAACGTTACTAGCTCTGGTTTTTAAGAGATTTGGACTTTTTGAGAGCAAACTCTTGGCTGTTAAAAGGATCTTGCAGTAGCCTTCATTTCCCTGGGAAGTTTGTGGGAGTTAATTTTTTTTCTTTTATAACCAGCTTCATTCTATCCTGTAAAATACTTCAACCTATAAAATGCATTAGAAATCCTTTTGCTGGTTTAGAACTTGAGCACCTAGTGCATTTCTATTATAGAAAAGTGAAATTTGAATTGTTGGGGTGTGGGGAAGGGAATCCTTTGCAATTAAAACAAATGGATTTCCTTCCCCAACTCGCTACCCTGTGACTTCAATTAACTAACAAAGCTTTTTGTTGTAGGTACACGACACTGTCCTATAGAGCACCAGAAATGGTCAACCTGTATAGCGGCCAACTTATTACTACAAAAGCAGATATATGGGTATGTATGAAACCCACTCAAAAGTTACATAATTGACTTGCAGCCTTGGGGGGGTGGGAAAAACAAAACTTTGATTACTTGATAACTATTGGATATACCTAAACAGTTATTTACATATACATCTCTACCCCGATATAACATGACCCAATATAACACAAATTCGGATATAACGTGGTAAAGCAGCGCTCTGGGGGGGCAGGGTTGCGCGCTCCGGCACGCCGCTCTGAGCGGCGTGTTAAGGATGCCAGGCCAGGGCCGAGGGGTTGGATAAGGGGCAGAGGGTCTTGGGGGAGGGGCGGTCAAGGAGCAGGGTGGGTTGGCTGGTTCGGCGGTTCTGGGAGTGGGGCAGTCGGGGAACGGGGGCGTTGGATAGGGTGTGGGAGTCCCAGGGGCCTGGCAGGGGGTGTGGATAGGGGTGGGGCAGTCAGGGAGCGGGGGGGGTTGGGTAGGGGTGGAGGTCTTGGGGGTGATTAGGGACTGGGGGGGTCTCTAGAGGGGGCAGTCAGGGGATAAGGAGCAGGGGGGCTTAGATGGGGGTGGGGTCTTGGGGGGGTGGTTAGGGGCAGGAGGGTCTCTGTAGGGGGCAGTTGGGACAAGGAGCGGGAGGGGTTGGATGGGTCGGGGGTTCTGAGGGGTCAGTCGGGGCAGGAAGTGACTATTAATAATGGAAATGCTCGAGGCCAAAGCAAGTTCGATATAATGCGGTTTCACCTATAACGCGGTAAGTGTGTGTTTTTTGGTTTTTTTTTGTTTTTGTTTTTTTGGCTCCTGAGGACCGCGTTCTATCTGGGTAGAGGTGTATATTTTTTGACTAAGTTCTGCATAGAGAGAGGCTCCATTTGATCTTTGTGTTGTGTTATTTCAAATGACGGGGCCAGCTGATGAAACATGATTGCGTCTCTGTTCTGCATCCTCTTGTGATGCTTTAATTCAGAGATGTATGAAATTCACTGGTTGCAGTTGTACCCCCTCTCCACCCCCCGACTGGAACAGATCCAAAGCTGCACCTGATTGTGGGTCTCAGCCACGCAAAATCAAAGCTATACTGTTTGTGTTTGTGTTTTTTAAAAAGTCTGACATGGGTTCCTACCCAAGACAGTAACTTGGCCCTGGATTCCCAAACCTGACCAGATTTTTTCCTCACTAAGATTTTGCAGTGCTCGGTTTCTGGCGATGACGTCCAAACCTGTTTGTGACTTGCTGTCCTGTTGAAGGTGCAATGTGACGGTTGAGCAATGTGCAGCCGTATAACCTAATAAAAATAAAGGCAGCTTATCTTCACATCAGAAAGAGTGGTGGGGGGAAAGAGAAGAGAATCCTGTCTCTGTCCCAGCGGAACAGTGATTCTGCAGAAGTGATGAATGGAATGGCTTAGTTTAAACGTTACCCTTGGGTGTAGCTAAATGCTTTGGAAAGTTCTGAGTTAGATAACCGTCAGGCAGTAACCGGTGTATAAGAGTTGAACTGTAGCCTCAACAACTGCTCTGCATACACAGCTCAATGTATATGAGAGGAAGAAAAACTGGGCACAGTATATGCAAGAGGCCATTTTCCTAGCTACGAGCGCCGTCCAGCAAAAGCCTGCATGCACCCAGAGTCCTACTGAGCTTTTCATTCTTTGGTGTTTAATGGGAGCCGCTGTAGGACTGGGGCCTATGTGTTGTGAGGAGCCTCTGGCTTGGGAGGCAGTGTGGCCTAGTGGATAGGGCACTGGACTGGGAGTTGACTGGAAGCTGCACGGATGTGGCAGCATAAAAGGGAGCCAATCCGGGGAGAACTGTTCCAATGCAGCCTCTGTGTAGGGCAGCTCCCTGCGAGCTCCAGCGTAAGGGGCAGCCCTGGGGTGGCTCTGCCAGCCAGAGACAGCCTAAAATGGCCCCCTTCAGTAGATGGAAAGCAGGGGGGCACAAAACTTAATGCCGCCATAGCACCTCCTGGGCAGAATTACTCCCCAGGTTCTATTTCTGGCTCCGCTACCGACATGCTGTTTGACCCTGGCCCAGACCCTTAGTGTGTGTGTTCTTACCATCCTTTGTTTTGCCTGTCTCCTCAGAGCGTATCCTTTCTGGGGCAGGGCCTGGCTCTTGGGGCAGGTCTATGCCTCAGACCTCTGCCAGAATAGCTCTGTCAGGAGCAGGATGAGGTGTGATCCCTGTTTGGCTCGGGGAGAAAGGGGCATGCCCTACGAAGCACGGCATTGCTGATATAGTTGCGTCCATCCTAGGAGCACTTTGCCAGTCTAGTATACAGTATACTCCTGATTAACAAACCCTATTGTCAAACCTCCACGTTTTCTGAACCCTTCCTTGCCCCTGAGCAGGAGATACATGAAATACATTTGGGGGGAGCGGGGAGAGAAGGGATTTGGATAATGCAGAGGCTCAGATAACAGAACAGACCCAGGGCCAGGGCTGTAAGGAGGACAATGAACCTGTGGCTGTGTGGGAGGTCCTCCTGTGGCAGCCAGCCTTCCGCAGCCCCTCTGTTGCAGGAGCAAGTGAGCAGGGCAGAGCAGAGACCATTGGCCAGGATTGTGAGTACAAGCCCCCTGTCCACAGAAGAAGCCACCCTGCTGCTGAACAGCTCCTGCCCTCTCGATTGCCTGAATTCCCAATTACCCGAATACAATCCATGTTCCCCCCCCCCCCCGGCTCCCATTTGTCCAATTATAATCTGGCAATTCCCTGAGACCATCCTGCTTTTTTTAACCTCCTTTCCATTGTATTTCACCTACTACTCTCTGTTTTCAAGTAATACAAATTTACTTTGGCCTTGTCTACACACAGATTCAGTTCAGGTGGAACTATTTTGGTTAGGGCTGTCACATTTTAGCAGTACAACTCCCAGCATGGACTCAATTGATACCAGTATCCAAGCGCTCATACTGGTCTAGCTTCAGGGAACTCTTATATTCATAGAACTGCATCTACACTACGGGCTTGTCTGCACAAACCATCAATTTGTGACAAGCCTGGGCATGAATCTATCCTGGGCTAGCCTGTTGCAGACTAACCGTCTATATGGACCCAGTTCATGCACATTAGCAGTTTAATATGCTTAGATTTAGTCCCTTAGATAAGAGGACTAAGTCTGTCGATCTGCTTCGACCATCAGCAGAGTCCGCACGGACAGTTAGAGGAAGGCAGGCTAGTGTGGGGTAGATTCACGCGCCAGCTTGCCGCCAGCTAAATGTGCATGTAGATAAGCCCTAAAAGGGTTTAGCCAGTTTGTTTATCCCGGTGTGTTTAAAGCTTTCTAGGGTAGATAAGGCCTCCCTCTTTTCGGGACTGTGTGGAGCGTTTTAAAAGTAGCTTGCAGCTGTGACTAGACCTTGACCTAATCAGTCTGATTTATGACAACAGAAATTTCTCTGGTCAGAGAAATCCTTGTAGACAAAATCCTCAGCCATAAGAGAATCTCTGTACTGTGGAACTGTTCTTTCTACTCCAAACAGCCCTCCCCACAACGGGGAACAGTGGCAAATGTGGATGAAGAGTTTATATGATTGAAGCTCCTACAACCTTTTGGCCTCCTACTCGGCCCAACACATCTGAAGTATATTTAAATGAATTTGAAGTAGGGACCAAGTAGCCATATCTCAATCTCCTTCATATACATATTGATATGTGGACTGAGGCAGTGTTGTGGCTAATAATGCGTGTGATCTATCTTAGGTACTTATCTGCCCTCCATTTTCATAGTATCCGATCACCTCATGTTGTTTTAAGGTATTTATCCTCCTGTCCAGTAGGGAAGTGCGATTATCCCCGTGTTACAGATTGGGAACTCTGATACAGAGAGGCTAAATGACTTGACCAAGGTCATGCAGGAAACCTGTGGCAAAGCAAGGATTGAACCTGGTTCTCCCGAGTCCCAGGCTAGTGCTCTGACCATTGGGCCATCCTTCCTCTTTAATCTATGATGGCAGTAGTTACTGTTTAAATATTTCTTTCTGTTCTTTCCTCTCTTTAGGCCCTTGGTTGTTTACTGTACAAATTGTGTTACTTTACTTTACCCTTTGGGGAGAGTCAGGTGGCAATTTGTGATGGAAACTTCACCATTCCAGACAACTCTCGCTACTCCCAAGACATGCACTGTCTCATACGTGAGTATATCCGTTTCAATAGCAGAGTTTTGGTTTCATGTTCCAAATGAAGTTTTTCTAATTCCCAATTATTAGAGCTAAGGAACTGGAGTATGGTCTCTCTTCCAAAAAGATTTGTTCACATGCAAGGATGAAGTGAATGAGTTTACAGTAATTTAGAAGATGGCTGTGCCAAAGATGGTTATAATAGCAGAGTTTCTATTTGGATGGACTGTGATAATCTATGTGGAAAACTAGGGAAATAAACAACCATTTGGGTTAAGATTGCTACTGAAATTTGCACAATAAGCCTCTTTATGCAAAAATGTTTCTCCAGTAATAAGTCTATTTGCATAAGGAGCCACAGTGATTTAGCCTTGTGATAAGATTTCATCTTCTGTGAACTGAGAAACAGAAGTAAAACGATTACAAATAACCCACTGACTCAAGTGACTGTGTAATTAAGGGTACGATGCATTACTCTCAGCAAAGCTGGAATATCTTGCCTGCTTTCAGTAGAGCATTTGGTTTTGCCAGTTGTGTGTGAGTAACGCAGACTCCGACATGTTTTCAAAATAAGCTGATACTTCTCCATATGCCCTGGTTTGAGCAGATATTAAACTGACTTCAAGTTTTATGTAGGGGACAAGTCTGTGCAGATGTTTGTCCTTCAGCTACTCTCAGGCAGAGATGGGTAGAGCACTAGAAAGTTTTCTGTTGTCGTCATTGTAGGGACTAGAAGCCTCAAATGAGATCAGCGCTCTGTTGTGCCAGCTGCTATACATACGCATAGCAACAGCTGGTCCTTGCTCCAAACAATTTACTATCTAAAGAGCCGAAATAAAGGGTTGGAGAAAGGATCTGTATCCCTGATTTACAGTTGGAGAACTGAATTATAGACAGGGGAAGTAACTTGGCCCAAGGACACACCAAGAAGTCCGCTGACTTTTACTGTCAGTGCACCATTTAAAACTTCCATTGGTAGGTGAATATGCTTGCCTTGGCTTGTTTAGGAAAGTAAACTGACTTGGTATTTTAATGAAGGAACTGCGGCTGCTCCTGTTCCCACTGATGTCAAAAAGAACCTTGCTATTGCCTTCAGTGAGGCTCCATGATTGCGATAAAAGACTTCTTGGACGCTCTGAGCCACGATATGTACGCTGTATAACCCCATCGAGTCCAATGCAAGATTTGGTACTTGGGTCTATATGTGTAGAATCCATACAATTGCAGCAGAATAAGTACATTAAGTACACAGTCTCTTGATGCCTGTTAGAGATTTGCTGTCTTGCAATCCAAACTTGACCTGGAAGGTGTGGCTCACGTACCATGTGTATATATGGCAGACATGAGCTACATGATTATCCATGAATCTGCATCTTCTAATATTCAGCACCCAAGTCTTCTGATAAATTTTTTTTTTTTTCTTTTTTAGGGTATATGCTTGAACCAGACCCTGACAAGAGACCTGATATTTACCAGGTCTCTTACTTTGCATTCAAGTTAACAAAGAGGGAGTGCCCCGTCCCAAATGTACAGGTGAGTGACCATGGACCCTTTCAGTGGAGTTGGGGCTTGAATCCATCTGAAGGTTCTTTGCGCTATTATTCCTTATCTCCATTTAATTCAGGCTGCTGGAGGAAACCCATTGCTTAGTTTGTGGCTCTGGGGTATAAGAATGGCAGATTGCTTGTCTGAGACCACTAGGAATCAGTGCTTGCACAAAGGACAGGACACGTCGTACCTAGTGAGCAATACAGGTAGATGGTAGATTAAACGCTTTCTGGGGAAGATAACTAGTAAAGTGCATGGAAGGAAGTAATTTTGCTGTTTTCATGGTGGCATCCATCCATCACCATGTCTAAAAGCAGCAGCAGCAGAAGGGGTGATGAGATTTGACAGCTTCTGTATGATGTGAAAATGCGGGAGGCTAGGAAGGATAAATCTCTGGAGGTTTGGATCTACAGGCCCAAGAAAAATCAGCAAATGCTCTCCGGCTGAGTGTTATCAAAGGAGGCAGTGAAAACATGTCTCTTGGAAGGAGAGAAGGGGGGATGCATTTAAGTGTCCTTCTTTTATGTGCACTTCAGTTTTGGGACAGG